>NC_139670.1:15394644-15519644 GCF_951799395.1 Argentina silus | reverse complement strand
ACGACTCAGGATGATGCAGCGTATTCTCCGCGACATGTACATCGAGCCGGAGCTGTTAGCCGAGGTAAACGAGGAACAGAAGCAGATTTTGTTCTTTAAGATCTGCGAGGAGCAGGTCCGGCGATGGAATGAGAGGGAGAACCGCGAGCCCTGTCCTCGTCGCAGTGAAAAGAGTGAGTAGGAGTACCGGGGTTCTCACCATGTCTTGTTATGGAGCATTCCCCTGGTTACGTTTTTTTGGTTCTTAAATGATTCTATAAATTATTTATTATTTATTTATTATTAATTGATAGTGAACATGCCCCATACCCATTTCACAGCCTCTAGCCTCATTGCCACTTAGCCTCGCACAGCCGACAAAATGTATTGCTTTATTGTTCTATTTTGTAAATTTGTTATTGCTATTTTGTTCATATTTTGCTATTTTCTAAATTTCTTGTCAATATTTGCTATTGTTTTTTGTGTCCCATGCACCAACCTCACCGAGTCAATTTTCTGTATGTGCAAATATACTTGGCCAACTAAAAGAATTCTGATTCTTACCAATTGCTTGCACTAGATTGAACTTCCAAATGAACCATCAAGCCGTGGATAAAATGGCAAGGGCTAGTATTGAATATGCAGGCAGGGTAGGCCACAGGACTGATCGTGTACCCCAGTTCAGTATGCCACTAACTAAAAGAGTATTGTAAATCAGGATTGGGGTCCATTGAATTTCAATTCAGTCAATTCAGGAAGCAAATTGCAATCACAATTTTGGGATTGGAAATAGGGAATTTATGTTAAATAAACGTACAATAAACTAAAAAAGATAAAAAATGTAATTCTAAATTCAAAAATCACTTCCTTGAATTGACCCCCAACCCTGCTGTAAGTCCCAGGTGTAACAGAGTTTCATTTCTGTTACGCTTTCACCATATTGTGCAATATAAACTATGGCTACAAACATTTGCAACAGCCCTTGAACCCTCAACCAAAGTGAAGTTTCTGACAAAAAAAACATTTCATCCTGTTCCTTTGATGACAACTTTATATCCATCAGCGTCTGAGAGCAGATAACCATGAGACAATCCTTGAGAGCTTTTGTGGATCATTCAATGCTGTCTCACACTCCTGATGTTTTTGTGGAAATGATTTCAACTGCTTTAACTATTTTAGTGAGACGCCTACCAACGTCTCTGTCAGTATGAGCATGTGTCCTTGACTATTTTGTCCTTGACTGAATTTGCTTGACTAGATATCGAAAATGAATATGAGACCTTTGGAAAGATCAATGTTTAAATAGTAACCTCCCTGTTTCAGTGTTTGTGAGGTTAAGGTAATGTTGTAACTGTCAGTGCAGTTTTGTGCTCCAGTTTCAGGGAGGGAGTCTTGAAAGTGCAACCTCTGAATATGTGTGTGCGTGTGAGTGTGTGTGTATGTGTCTGTGTGCGTGTGTGTGCATGTGTGTGCGTGTGTGCGTGTGTGTGTGTGTGTGCGCAGGTGACAGACGGGGCATCCGCTGGCTGCTAGGCTTGGATGGTGAGGTGTGGGTGTGTGTGATGGGGAAGGCTCCAGGGGACAGGCCCTTCCAAGACATTGTTGAAGAGCTGATGGAGAAAAGAACCAGAAGACAGGCTCAGCAGGAGGCCAAGGAACTTTGGTAAAAGTCTGTGTGTGTGTGTGTGTAGGGATGTACTCAAGGGGGTGGCAAAAACATTGCCCTTTTGCCCAGGAACTTTAGTAAAAGTGTGGGGATGTGCTCGGGGGGGGGGTGGGGGGGCAAGGGGCCAAAAACCTTGCAGTTTTGCCCTGCCACTCACAAAATGCCCTCCTGGATGTTTTTTGTTCTTTCACATCGCATCGACCTAATTAAAAGAAAATCCACACTATTTTCCACACTATCTTCCTTTACCTTGTCTGAACATTTCTAGAACTCCATTCTTGTGTGAACATTGAACACAGAAAATTGTCCTTCGAATGCTCATGAAAAACGACAGCAGAAGCTACATCAAAGCGGTTCCCTTACATGCTTTCTTGTTAGCTGGGAAGTGACCCCTAAGCACTGATTAAAGACCAATTTGCTTTTTGCCCCCTCCCAATGGGATGAGAGTAAATTTGCTTGAGGTAGCTGATCTTAGATCTGTGCTTAGGGGCGACTTCCATCTGGACCAAAAAAGAACAAGGCGTAGAGATAGAAAGGCTGCAGAGGAGAATGTAGATAGAAAGAGATAAAGAAAAAAGAGGGAGTGAAGGATGAGAAAAAAAGAGAAACCCCAGTGACTTCAGAGTTACAGCAGATATAGAGAAGCGGACAAATAAGAGAAAAAGGTGTAGAGAGACAGACAGACAGACAGACAGACAGATAGAGAGAGAAAGAGAGAGAGAGGGGATAGGTGATGAAAGAGCGATAGAGCTGGGACAGGAGCCAGCTTCTAGAGTGACAGCATGTGAAGTATAGATTTTTCTATAGAAAGGTCTGAGGAAGAGAAAGAAGGGGGGGGGGGGGGGGGGGGGGGGTGGGATGAGGAAGGATTGAAGGTTTCAAATGATGTACTCTTGTAAGTGTCAGATTCATAAGGTCTCATTTGATGAGTGGCTTCATGACTCACTCCCAGTCTGACGACCAGACTCCCCCAAGATACCATTCTTCTCTGTCTAGGCGGGTCAAAGAGGCGGAGATTGAGAAAAAGTTTCAAGGTGCCATGGCGAAGGAGAAGGCCCGCTGCGTGGCGGGGAGACAGAGGGAGGAGACAGACGACAGGAAGGCGGCCAAACAGGAGGAGGAGGAGGAGGAAGAGTGCATTCGGGAGGCGCTGAAGGTGAATGAATGAATGGACTGCATTTCAATTAGCATGTGATCCCATTCTAATTGATATACAGCACCTTGAAAAAAGAAAGGGCATGCCTTCTCTCCTTATACGATTATTGGTTGTCACTTGTTGTGTTCTTTGTTGTCCGACAACCTTCTGTCTGTTTAGAAAAATTATTGCATAGTTTTAAGAGAATACAAAAAAGCAAGGAGGTGTTTGATGGACATAATAGTATGAATAGCTGGTAGAAAGGCAGAAATCGAAGGACAGGACTTGTTTGATACCATTCCTCATTCCGTTCCATGCTTTACAATGAGCCCGTCCTCCGATTTCTACCTCCACCAGCCTCCACTGGGAAAGAGAAGAAAAGGAGAAAGAACTTGAACCTCTTCTTTGATCCAACAGCCCTGTTCACAAACAACCCCATAGCCTCTGAACAATTGTGTGGATCTGAGAGGACTGGAGAGCGGAGAGCAGTGGAAGCTGGTGGAGGTAGAAATCGGAGGACAGGCTCATTGTAATGTATGGAATGGAATGAGGAATGGCATCAAACATGTGTGTTTAATACCATTCCTCATCCCATTCCATGTATTACAATGAGCCTGTCCCACGAATGTACCAGCCTCCACTGGTGGGGAAGCATTACAAAGCAAGATGATAGTATCCCCGCGTTACTCACTGATCTCGGTGGAATTCGCTAGGTGGGATTTTCATCATCTTGCCTCTATATATCAGATTGTCTCAGATCTTTACAAGAGCCTTTTGGTCGGTAAGAGCTCAGGGTGTTTCTGGATGGGCCCGACGATCTCCAACCCATCGTACGAGACTGACAAGAGAAACAATCAAGCTCTGTTTCCCTGAGATCATTTGGCCAGTGCCCCAGCTTGCTTATGAGATCAAGTGAGGTTAGATTTCGTACGCTGCCGTTTCATCAAACGATCTTAATTACTCATTTCAAAGTGATTGAGTTGAATTAGCTCTCATTACTACGTGTCCCTTGTTCGCCTGGTTAATTATTGAAGCGAGGGAGAGTGGAAAACACTCAATGCAAGTGGATTGGGGCTAACGTCGCCAGCACCCCTGCCAAAATGAGCCAGGCCCAGGCTGCAATGCAACACCGGTTCTCTCTCCTTCTCTGCCATTATCTTTCATGGTGATCAATAGATAGAGGGCGCTGGGATGTGATGGAGGGTGATTTCCATTGGTAGAAATGCGAGGCGGAGGAGAGGCAGAGGGGAGGGGAAGAGATACGATGCATGGAGGAGAAGAGAGCCAAGGAGATATACGTCTCTCTCAAGCGGGAGGACAAGATGGGCAAGAGGGACGACAAGGAGTGGAAAGAGCAGCGTGAGTGGACGGGGAGTGGACATTTTGAAGAGTAGGCCCTGGATGAGGTTAATAGGCAATATGCAAGTTGCTACGTCCTACTATTCTTTACCATTGTTGCTGAAATGGGTGTGTATGCACAGTGTATGATGAAATTGTTACTTCAGTTTCTGCTGTCTGAAATGTAGCAAACATTAGCTGCTTTTACTCTGTCTGAAGCACAGCAGGGCCGGTAGTCTAGCCAGCCATCGAGTCTCTCAGAGTAGGAAACAGCTCGTATGTGTTCAAAATACAGAGATTTGGTCCTACTTTTATGCTTGATAACTACAGGGCCAGTTACTGTATGCTTCATTTGGCTCTGTATCTAGGTTAAGTTTGGAATAAGGGTTAGAGTACAGGTTGTGTTAGAGCTAGGGTAGGGGCTAGGGTTGGGGTTGGAGCTGTAATGCACAGCACCACAAATTTGGGGTTGATTTATATGATGTCTCTGTTACTGTCAGTGCTTCGCTCCAAGGCGGCCGATGAGGAAATGAAGTGCAAGGCTCGTCTCGCGAGAGACGAATACAAGCGCCAGTCCCTGCAGGCCATCGAGAAGGGTTTGGTGGCCGGGCTCAGTGGACTCTTCCAGAAGACCCGCCAGAATGGTACAGCCCATAGCCGACGTTACAGCTCTGTCGTTGATCCGTCCGCGCAGACCGCGTCTGCTGCTGTGTCCACAAACGCTGGCCTATCAGCACCCCCCGCAGCAGTGCGGCCCGCCTCTGGCCCCGCCCCCGCCCCCCAGCGCCGCAGGCAAAACAGGCGACACAGCATTCCAGCCACACTAACAGACAGGTGCTCTTACACACATACACACACACACACACACACACACACACACACACACACACACACACACACACACACACACACACACACATCAGTATATCCTTTGGCCCCAAAGTCTACCCTGGCCTTGTCTCCCTCCCTCAGCTCTGTGTGGGTGCGTCCGCCGCGGCCCACCTCCCGGGAGTCTGTCCTGCGCTGGTTCAGAGAAGAGCAGATACCTAGACTGGCCGGCTACGAGAGGAACAGTACCTCTATCGCCCCCTGGTTCCATGGTGGGTACTGCTAGACAGGAGAGAGAGAGAGAGAGAGTTGAAGTATATAGTATATGTGTGCAAATGAAAGAAATAGAGTGTGTAGAGAGTGTGTGAGAAAGAGAAAGAGAAAGAAAGTGTGTGTGTGTGAGTGTGTGAGAGAGAGAGAGAGAGAGAGAGAGAGAGGAGGAGTGTAGAGGTGCAGCTCAATAATTCACCACCTGCCGCAGAGCTGATTGGGGTCACAGTGTGGTTCCTGATTGGTCAGTGATAAGATTAATGGCAGTCTGAGTGACAGCATTTCGCCTAAGCAACATGAGCTACACACCAGTGTCGCCGCCAGACATCAGATTGGGGCACCTGCAGTGACACACACACACACACACACACACTATCAACTGCATACAGGAATACACTCAACTTGGTATAAGACAAAAGAATATGCGTCAGAGAGAATATATTGTTTATTCACTTTCTTCCCTTCTCTCTCTCTCTCTCTCTGTAGGAACCATATCTTGTCAGGATACTCCAGATGCATTGGCTACAAGCTCTACATTCTTAATGTCCTCTGTGTAGCTCTCTAATACATTCTCTCTCTCTCTCTCTCTCTCTCTCTCTCTCTCTCTCGCTCTCGCTCTCTTTCTGTCTCTGTAGGGATCATGTCTCGTCAGGAGTCAGAGTCCGTTCTGATGAAAGCGCCCGAGGGTAGCTTCCTGGTCCGTGTCAGTGAGCGGATCTGGGGCTACACGCTGTCCTACCGCACCATCTGCGGCTTCAAGCACTTCCTGGTCGATGCCTCAGGAGACTACTACAGCTTCCTGGGCGTGGATCAGAGCCGCCACGCCATGCTGGCTGACCTCATCGACTTCCACAGGGTGGGTTGGCCTTGACTTGATGTATCTGTACTCTTTTATTTTGCAGCCCTATTGTCATTGGTGTTTATTTAGTATAGGAATTGTGGGAATGTTTTTGTTTTGTTTTTTTTCCAGGAGGAGGTTATCACGACATCAGGAGGAGAACTCCTGAAGGACTTTTGTCAATCGAGAAACAATCTCTCCGACTGTGGGGGTCTATTTTAGTGATCCTACCCCTCTCCTGCACTTCCCTGACCAATACATGACACCTGGAACAGGTGAACTGAAATCTCCTAATTCAACACTGAATATACTGTAGATGGCACTTTCAAATCTCTGGGGTAAATTAAAATGTCATTAATTGACTGCTAAAAGGCACAAGCACTTATCTAATCTAATCCTATCTAACTGTCCCCATCAAACTCACTCTTGAATGGATTTCGACACAGCATAGGTGACAGTTGTAACCTACCGTAGTCTCTCACTGTATGTTTCACTTGTAAGATTGTCAATAGCAAGCTTAGTTAAAATGCTATATTTTGAGAGCATTGTATTTTTGTACCTGAGATTTAAAGAAATATATTGTGGGGTGGAGCTAGGAACATGGTGTTGGTGTGGTCATTTTTTACCTCAATCCTTTGACACGCCAACCTGGCAGAGTGCCAAATCCATTCCGGTTCCCTGCACAACAATCGTACCCCCCCCCCCTCCCTGTTCCCCTCCAAACACATAAAACACACACACACACACACACACACACACACACACACACGCTTAAATGGAAGCTCAAGTTTCCGCCAAATGCATGGCTGACCTTGCTAAGCTCCGCATTGTTCAAGGGGAAGTGGCTTTTTCAGCCACTGAAACAGACAAAAGCCTCTAGGAAGCCCACTCTCACAGAACTTGTTTGGTAAAATGGAACATGGGAGGCATGAAGAGAGTGAAAGGTTTCACTTTACCTGCACTCTACTGTAGCCGATGAGTGCTCCCGATGGCGATTCAAGGGGGCCATAGTGGGGGGTTGGGGGAGGTAATGGAAAAGTCAGATGCATATTGTTAGGCTGCAGTGTCTTTTTTTGTAACTTTCACAAAAGAACAAACTAGATATTCAGGGTTTATTTTTTGGACAGTTAATCTTGAAGTAGTCTCACTTGCCAAGACTTTACTTTGGTGCGTCCCTCTCTCCTCACATCCTCTCTCCTCGCTTCTCAAAACCCATTGTAGAAGATCCAGGTTCCTCCCCTTAGATATTATCTAGCAATGTGTTCAGTCTGCGTAGTAAGACACAGCAGCAGTGGAAAGAGACCAAAGAAGCTAATCTAGGACAATTTGAACAATAAAAGGCCATTCAGACTAGCCAGTTCAAAGTTCAAAGTTCAAAGTGGAATGTAGCTGTGCGTTCATACTGAATATTACAAAGAGCGACCGAACTATACGATATCAGTCATTGTTAATGGAAGGAGGCGACCTAAGAGCCCATTCACATGACTTGCGTCAAGAACGGCATTGAGTGATTGTGATCAATGGAGGACGCAGCTGCACTTTCCTAATCAGCTGCTTCCTAAGGGCACTTTCACACCTATAGTTGGATTGATTAACTCCGAATCGGGGGTTGAAATAATTACTTTGTTGCATTTTTCATATGGTTCAGTTAGGATTCACATTGCCAAATCTCTAGCGAAACCACCACTTGTAAACAAAAGCCAAGTGGCTGACAGCCCATTAATTTATTGGGCAGCAATCTGCCGGGTTGTTCCAAAAGAAAGCAATTCAAGACAAGCCTTGCATACAAGTCACGATCTTGTCCTTTACAATAATGCTTTGGTATTCAATATGAGCACCTGTCCAGGCTGCGTGCAATAAATAATTTGCTGCTTTACAGCATTCTTTGTAAACAGATATATTATAGGCCCATCTGCCCATAGCCTATTGAGGAGACACTTCACCTCCTCATGGCTCCATGTATTTCCCCCCCGACTCATTGCTAGTGAGCTACTTTTACTGAACAACATCTGTCTGCAGCAACCCATACATAGCATATTTCTGTTATTTCCTGGGAAAAGGCCAGACCAAGTAAGATTGTGTTCACTCAAAACAAACTGCACCACGGTTCACTTGTGGTTTAGCATGCTGTTTGGAAGACACACCCATAAGGGGCGAGCTAGGCAATGTCAGGAGACAAGGTCGTGGCTGGTGTGAAGAGAGTGCCCAGAAACTACACCGCAAATGTTCTGTCCCAATAAACATAGCTTTTTGACTGCAACACCAGAGGCATATCACGCAGAGGCAAAAAAATATGCAGTGTTGGCCACTTTCTCAACTGTTTACACTTCAGACATAACATATCTGCACTGGAAATAAACTTCACAAGTCTCTAGGGCGTAGGGGCTAGGGGTTGTTACAGGACAGGGCATTTGAGAAGGTTGTTGAGATGATCCACTCCCAGTGGGAGGCTTTGTGAGACGAGGCCTCCAGACAGAAGCTGGCCAAAAGAGGACGAGTGAAGAACGGAGGAGATTTTAACTGACCAGAGTTCAGTTCCATCGCCGCTCCTCATGAAACTCAGGCGGTCGCAGGAGACAGAAGGACCTCTGGGTGGTTGAGGAGGATGCGCTCACCTGATCACCTGACCTACAGAACTTCCTGTCCTGCTCCTCAAGGAGGACGCAGCTCCACGGAGGCTTAATTAGATTCATTAATTAACACTTTCTGACAGGTACCCACTGGAACAGTGAAGGCATGGGGGCTGGCACACACACTACCCATTCTGTATCACATCTGTCGACCCATATGAGCTTCCCATATAAGTCGAGTGCCGGTATTATAGCCATCACTTTAGCTATAAATCGTAATGATGATCAACCTCAGAGACGCAATACTGGGGATTTTTTTTAACATCAGGTTCAATCAGGTTGTCAGGTACGTGGGTAACACTTAACAATACGGGTATAATCAATATGAAGTAATGTAGTAGTTAACATGATGAAGAATTCAGGCATCCACAAACGCCATCCACACACTCTCAAATATCCTCCCTAGTAACAATAGAAACCCCCCGAAATGGACATGCAGTGTCAGACATTAGCTGTTGTGTTTCTGCATGCGTACACGACGGATAAGCGAACATTTGTGAGTCTACTCCCCAAGAACATCCCTAGCCAATTGTAAACAGTGTCGCACTCACACTCGAGACCCATTTTAGGAAGCATTTTTTGGGACCAAAACAACGTTGGTAAATGAAATATTTACTTCAAGGGATCTCATTCTTTGATCGCTACCGATTAAACATTGTCAACATAAGTAATTTAGAACCATTATAAAGCTTGAGTATTACATATTGTACTTCTAACATAATCCAGTTTCCTCTCTCTTTCAAGCATTCCTCGGGTAGTGGCCACCACAAAACACTTATCACACACCTGTTTTAAAGGCCATCCTTAATTTATTTTTTATTTTTTTTCAGACAAATTGTTGGCCCACTTGTTTTGGTATAAAATTGAGAGATGAGGCTGGGGAAATTTGACCACTATCAAATTCATAGACAGAGTTCTGGATGCAAAGACTATCAGTCCATGATATTGAATTGATGGTATTATTATACATATTTCAAAGCTCTATGTTGTTTGTTTATAATTAAATTGTTTACTCACAATGAAGTAAAACAGCCTTATATATTTATATACAGTGCATTGGGAAAGTATTCAGACCCCTTTACTTTTTCCACATTTTGTTCCATTACAGCCTTATTCTAAAATGGATTAATTGTAATGGATTTTTTAAGTGTATTTTTCCCTCATCAATCTACATACAATACCCCATAATAACAAAGCCAAAACAGGTTTTTAGAAATGTTTCTAATTTATTAAAAATAAAAAACTGAAATATCACATTTACATACAGTGCCTTCGGAAAGTATTCAGACCCCTTCACTTTTTCCACATTTTGTGACTCAATCTGGATTCAATTAAAAGAATTTGCCATCAATCCATACACAATAGCCCAGAATGACAAACCAACATTTTTTGACATTTTAGTAAATTTATTAAAATTGAAATACAGAAATACCTCATGTACATAAGTATTCATTCCTTTGCTATGACACTCTTAAAATTAGCTAAACTGCAAAAATGTCATCAACAAATTACTTTAAGTTGAATTGAGTCCATCTTAATGCAAGGATAATAGTTCATGTAATTTTGGAATTAATATCTTTGTTTTTATAGAGTCTCTGATTTGCATAGGAATTAATTATACACTGTGTAGATTAGGATGTCACTACCAACTCAAATTTCATAATCTTCTCTTGATCCTCACAAAGTCCCCAGTCCCTGCCAGTGACAAACATACCCATAACTTGATGCAGCTACCACTATTCTTCACACGAGAGATGGTGCGGAAACTGCATTGCATGTGCTGGATTTGCATCAAACTTAATGCTTTGTAGTAAAACCAAAAAAACACATTTCCAGCCACTTTCTTTGCTGTATCACTTGAATTCATTGTTGCAAACACAATTATGGAGGGATTCTTTTTGGCCACTTGGTTATAGACCAATTTTGTAGAGTGACTGAGATGATGTCCCATCGACTGTGCTTTTTCCTCTCCACCATTCAACTTTGTAGATTTTTGTAAGTCTCCCCAAGCCTCAGGGTCACATTCCTGAGCAGTTTTGTTCCTCTCCATTTGCTCAGTTTGTAATGACAACCTGATCCACAGTGTGTAATTGATTCCTATGCAAATCAGAGACCCTATAAAAACAAAGATATTAATTCAAAAATTACAATTACAACTATTATCCTTGCATTAAGATGGACTCTATTCAACTTATTGAGTGATTTGTTGATATTTTTTGCATTTTAGTGTCATAGCAAAGTGTCTGAATACTTTTGTACAAGGTATTTCTGTATTTCAATTTTAATAAATTTACTGAAATTTCTAAAAACCTGTTTTCGCTTTGTCATTCTGGGTTATTGTGTGTGGATTGATGGCAAATTATTTTAATTTAATCCATTGTAAATTGAATCTATAACACAACACACAAATCTGGAAAAAGTGAAGGGGTCTGAATACTTTCCGAAGGCACTGTAAGTATTCAGACCCTTTACTCAGTACTTTGTTGAAGCACCTTTGGCATTGATTACCACCTCAACTCTTCTTGGGTTTGACGCTACAAGCTTGGCACAGAGTTTCTCCCATTCTTCTCTGCAGATCCTCTCAAGGTCTGTCAGGTTGGATGGGGAACGTCGGTGCACTGCTATTTTCAGGTCTCTCCAGAGATGTTCGATCAGGCTTCTGGCAAACTCCCAGCAGTCTTGTCATGTGCTTTTTACTGAGGAGTCTCGTCTCCACTGACAACTGTGGGACCTTATATAGGTGTGTGCCATTCCAAATCATGTCCAATCAATTGAATTTACCACAGGTGGACTCCAATCAAGTCATAGAAACATCTCAAGGATGATCAATGGAAACAGGATGCACCTGAGCTAAATTTTGAGTGTCATAGCAAAGGGTCTGAATACTTACGTAAATGTGATATTTTAGTTTATTTTTAATAAATAAGCAAACATTTGTAAAAACCTGTTTTCGCTTTGTCAATATGGGGTACTGTGTGTATATTGATGAGGAAAAACATTAATTGAATCCATTTTAGAATAAGGCTGTAACATAAAATGTGGAAAAAGTGAAGGGGTCTGAATACTTTCGGAATGCACTGTATATATACACTCACTGAGAACTTTATTAGGAACACCTGTACATCACAAAGCAAAAGTTGTCTCAAACTGCTTTCATGAACATGGCAATGAGTTCAGTGTTCTTCAGTGGCCTTCCCAGTCACCGGATCTGAATCCAATAGAAAACCTTTGGGATGTGGTAGAACGGGAGTTTCACAGCTTGAAAGTGCATCTGAAAAATCTGAATCTAAATTTGCCCATTCATCCTTCCTTCAATTATGTGAAGTTTGCCAGTACCATTTGCTGAAAAGCAGCCCCACACCATGATGTTCCCACCTCCAAACTTCACTGTTGGTATGGTGTTTTTAGGGTGATGTGCAGTGCCATTTCTCCTCCAAACATGGTGTGTATTATGGCATCCAAACAGTTCAATTTTGCTCTCATCTGACCACACTATATTCTCCCAGTATTTCACTGGCTTTTCCAAATGTTGTGCAGCAAACTTTAAACGAGCTTCAACATGCTTTTTTTTCAGCAATGGAGTCTTGCGTGGTGAGCGTGCATACAGGCCATGGCGGTGGAGTGCATTACTTAATGTTTTCTTTGAGACAACAGTACCTGCTAATTCCAGGTCTTTTTGAAGCTCTCCACAAGTGGTCCTTGGCTCTTGGACAACTCTTCTGATTATTCTTTTCACTCCTCTGTCAGAAATCTTGCGAGGAGCACCTGATCGAGGCAAATTTATGGTGAAATGATTGTCTTTCCACTTCCGTATTATGGCCCCAACAGTGCTCACTGGAACATTCAGAAGCTTAGAAATGCGCCTGTAACCAATGCCATCGTAATGTCTTGCAACAATTAGGTTGCGATGGTCTTGAGACAGCTCTTTGCTTTTACCCATCATGAGATGTGTCTTGTGTGACACCTTGGCAATGACACCTTTTTGTAGGCCATCAGTTGGGACTGAACCAGATGATATTGATTTGGACTGACAAGGGGCTGGATTACTTTTTAATTACTGATAGATTTCAATTGTTGTCTTGGCTTTCCATGCCTTTTTGCACCTCCCTTTCTTCATGTGTTCAATACTTTTTCCCTGTGTCATTTCACATTATTACACATAACTTAATTTCTGAATGTATTTTTTTTGTTTCTTTGTATGTATGGATTACTTGGGTTGTTACCAACATCTGGTGAAAATGTCATGTCAATAGCACCTTTGGAAATATATGTACTGAGAAAAATGGTGACGTGTTCAATACTTATTTCACCCGCTGTATATATATATAGTTGCAATGATAATTGAACAGCAGAACAAATCCCAACGATTAGCAACGGAAACAGAGGGAAAGACATGCAGTAAAGAAATCATATAAATAAATCAGACTCACCAACACGTGAAAATATTATTTTGTATATATTGCAAGACTCCATAGAAAATTACTTTGCCCTTTTTTTATTAAAACAACGACAATTTTGGGAAAAAAGACATTGAATGAAGTAACCACAGTTTGCTTTTAACTGTAGGCATTTTTGACTAGTTCTTCTCCATTCCTGTATGATAAAACAAACTCACAAAATAGATAGGACTCAATAACATCGATGAGTTTCAATAACTGAGGTTGTAATGGTGTGAAATAAATCCACCCCTTCCCATCCATTCCTTGCGATACCTCTCTCTCAAATCAGAATCCATCAGTAAGCCTCATATCACCCCCTAACTTCCACCCCTAAATCACTAGTGAAGATCTGAGACTAGGACTGGATTGATGTAAGCAATAAGGCAAAATGTCTCCCTGAACTATCAGAGGGCACATTTTTCCGTCCTGCTGAGAAAGTTGTACATTGGCCCCCTTAACTGTTGCTAACACCTTTGATGTGAGGACCTTCTTATTCCTCTTGAAAACTGAACGTAACGGTGCTTTAGTGTCAGAGCCCAGTGCCCCACCCCCTCCTAGCATGGGGCTTTGCTTAGATCTATCCAATCCTCTTAGATCTCCACAAGTGCACAGGGAGTAGAGGCTTGGGATTGAACCATTGTGTACTACCTCAGTAGCCCAGACAAATATACTATTCCTCAGAAGGATTATAATCCCACTGGTACAGCGCAAAAGTCTTACACTGGCTTTAAACAGAGTCAAACAGATTTACAGTCTTGAGGGTCCAAAGTCCGGGCCAGAAAATGCTTGAGGCCATACAAGGTTTTTCTTGGGCTACATTCCTTTCTGAAAAGTTCCCTTTCCTTCTGCCTATGTTCATTCCCCTTCACAGTTCTGATAGGTATTGGCTCCCAAAAAAGCAATACAACTAGGTATAGGTACTGATGCCTATCCAGTCATCTCAGGAATGCGTAGGGGAGTGAACGAGGACATAAAGGTGAAGGTAAGAACTTTCTAGAATGAAACACAACCTCCCCCCGCACAGGGAGTTTAGATCAGTCGTCCTTCGAAGCACCCTTCAGACTGGATCTCTGATTTTTCTTCTCCTTCTGGCCCAACTGGCGGTAGAGCTTCTTACGCGCCTCCTTCTGCCTCTTGAGTTTCTCCTCTTCCTGTTTCCCCCGCAGCTGGAGGAAGACCTTGTGCTTGGCGTGCTGCGCCGTGTGGGCCTTGGTCTTCTTGTAGTTGTTCACCGTGCTCAGGGCGTTGAGCAACGCCGCCACCTGGTGGACGAGAGAAGGCACGGCATGCTCTGGGCTCAGAATTATTTCAAATGATTGGTTGTACACCAAAAATTGACAATACAGATGAATATAACATGGATCACAAGAAAACAGGTGGAGGGGGGATATATATATATATATATATATATATAGTTTCTGTGTGGTGGTGTCCTCAATCTAGGATCAGCTAGCCCACCCCACCCAAAACATAGATACAAACGGAAAAGAAATAGGAACATGACCAAGATAAGCATCGAGGGGCAACCATGCCCTAATGTGGTGTTGTTCTCTTACCTTCCTCTCGTGGGGCTCCCGTATGACGGCGGGTCTCTGGAGGTCTCGGGGCTTCTTGCCCTTAGGCTGGTCTTGTTTGGGTTTGCTCTTGAAGGGCAGGGCCTTCTGCAGCTCCTTGGGGATGTGCAGGGGGTTGAAGTGGCGCTGCGCTCGGACCACCGGCTGCCAGGAGGGAAAGAAGAGAGAGGGGTCGGGGGGGTAAGAGGTTAGGGGTTCCGAAACTAAACCAGGAAGGAAGACACAGACACAGGAAACTCTGGCTGGACATCTAAAACCCAGTATAGAAACAACCAATGATCTGTGTGTGTGATGTCTACAGAAAAAAGCCCCTAAGACACATCAGTCAATGTTGAGCTGCCTTAAATATTTTTCTATATTCTGCATCTCACCAGTTTTAGAACTGTAAGCATGAATTTCAATAAGGTCAAGTTTGGGGTGTCTCCTATCAGGTCTTACCTTGTACAGGGAGTCTACTTTGGGCTTGTTGCGGACCCCGAGTTCGTATTTGATCTGCCCCAGGGTCCTCATGCCCGTCCATACATCCTTCTGACCCACTGGCATCAGCAGAGAGGTCACAGGGTTGTACAGCTGTGGGACCGTCACCGGGTACCAGGTGCGCAGGAACACAATATCTACCCACAAACACACACATACACAGTAGTAGCAGTGCTTGGGCTCTGACAATTCCCTCATAATTGCCCCCTAAAAAGATGATTGACATATTGAATTCAATAAAAGCAGAATGTGAGAGAAACATTAGGAGGAGCAAGGCGCGTGCACGCACGCTCTGCCCTGATTCCTCACCACTCATCAGCAGACAGTCTTCAAACGTGGCTCTGTAGGCTCCCGCCGGCGTGGACAGGGCCTTCTTGATCTGACCTCTGACCCCACTGACAGTGCGGACGGAGGCCCCCTCAAACTTGGCCACCTCCAGCACCGTGTTAAACATCCCCTGGAAAAACAAGAGGAGTGGTGTAAAGGTCTTTAATGTTGGGGAGTAAAATCACCTTTTCTTAAAGCGAACGGGTATAATGTGTTATTATCAGGGGTGTAAAGTATAGTTGGTAAAAAAATAAAGGTGATTAACCTCTGGACATTGGTGGAGATGAAGGTTGTGTACTAAAACACTGTATCTAATATATAATATAGTATATGTATCTAAAACACAGGTGCTTGATAAAAGATCTGTTATCAAAACCTCTGTTATGAGGCACACCCTACCTTGATAAAGGACGTGTTTTTGAAGATCTTGTACGGGTAACCAATCAGCTTGAGCTTCTTGACGATGGTCACCGACTTGTCCAGGTCCAAGACAACTCCGGTGGCTGCGATGCGGAAGCTGGACTGCAAAGAAAAAGTAGTGTGAAGTGCGGTTTTGAAGTAGTCGGAAAAGCAGGTTTATAGGTAAGTAGGGTAAGGCACCCCTTATTTCCCCTCCATCTGGTGTGTCGTGGTTTGTTTTTACCTTAGTTCCTGCTACTGACTGCACAGCCAGGAAGCCGGTACCCTGTGGTGTGATTGGGCCTGAGGAGACAGGAGAGGACAGGGTCACATCTACACTCCTCACACACACACTTTGTTTTTACTGTTTCAATTTCCATGGCTGTAATACTTTTATTATCCTTCTCTGTTTTTATCTTGTGTTTTTATTTTCTCCCCAGTAGGAAATATGTTTGGACAATATCCTTTGGACATTTACAAGCCACCAAATACAACCCTTATTTATGGTAACAACACTATGTGTTGCTCTTGAGCTTTCTTGTGTGAAAACTGTGTATTCACCTATATTATAGTTTTATAGAACATCATAAATGCTTTTTTAAATATATATATATATATATATATATATATATATATATATATATATATATATATATATATATATATATATATATATATATATATATACACACACACACATATATATATAAATTGTTGTGACATTTCAGTCCAAGACTGCGAAGCACTACTATATACAGTATGTTATATAAATAAAGGTTCACTTGATTTGATCGCACAAACCAATCCATCTATTCATTTATATTTCATTCTTTCAGGTAACTGAATAGAGGACACATTCTCATTGGAGGCTATTTCCAGTAAGTTAGCCAGCAGACCACAATAAACCAAGACTTTGATGAATTGAATCAGGTGTGTTACTGCTCGGGTTAGAATGAGAGCCAGCTCCCACACTGGTCCTCAGCTGATAAAACTGACTGTCACCGAATATTGAGCCCAAAAAAAAAAGAATTGCCAAGCACTAGTGCTCTCACCCCAGATGGTGGCGCCGCAGTGCATGTGCTGTGGCGTGTACTTGAGCAGGCGGTTGCGCCCGTTGTGGTCCTCGATGTGGTAGAGGGGGATGGTCTGGAAGCGGCGCCAGCCCAGCGACATGATGAGGGGGTCCCGCGTCTTCAGGATACGGTTGTGCCAACGGTGTTTCTTCAGCCGCATCTGAGGAAGAACATCGTGAGATGTGGGGAAACTTGTCAATGACGCCGTTTCCTTGCAAGCAATACGCAAGGCCCAACTAGGGCAAGCTTTTAAAAAGGTACATTTCAGAAGGGTGCTCCTCCAATGAGATGCTAGGCCTCTATATTGCTCACAACAGGACATCTATAGCAGACTGTGCTTTTCAGAATCAGAATCAGAATTCTTTTATTTGGCCAAGTATATTTGCACTTACGGGAAATTGACTTGGTGAGGTTGGTGCATGGGACATAAAAAAACGTTTCGATTCAGCTTCATGTTAGGAAGCTTAGCTCATTCTACCATCTATCTACTATCTACTTTCACTTTAATAGAGTCAATTTCATTCAAGAGTTCAAGAAGTGCCATTCATGACATAACAATTGTATTCAACCCTTGAATCAGAATTTCAGTTCGCTTCCGTCCGCCATCTTCATTTATGATTCCTTGCCACATCAACCTTCGTCGACCCTTTCCCTCACCTGCAGGTAGCCGACGTTACCCTCGCTGGCGCCCAGAGCGCCCAGGATGATCGGGTAGTGCGGGTCAAAGTTGGTGACGAACTCGCAGGGAAGCGAGGGGATCTCCAGACGCACGTACATGCCGGGCCGGAAGCCCTCGTACTGCACCCTCGCCTCGTCATCCATCTCCTCAAACTCGGCCCGGTTCAGCTAAATAAACAATCAATGAAACACATTATATTCTGTCATATTCGCACTTCATGCCAATTGTATGCAAGTCTGGCATGCATTTCATACAATGCTAATTGTATGCTAATTGCCAGTAGCAAAGTAGAGCGGATTAGCGGATATGCTTTTACTACTGGCCTATGACGACAACTCAGGGCATTGTCACCTAACCATGAAAAAAAGGCTGAACCATCCCTTTAATGTCAGCATGCTGATAAAGGCTCTGCAGCCAGAATGTGTCCGTAGAGACTGCTGCCACTGCGTGAGAAAGCTCTGACCCTATGACCCCTGACCCCTCACCTCAGCCTGCTTCTGCATCTCCTCCTTAAGGTCATCGAAGTAGGTGGCGTCTCCGTCGTCGTACTCCGTGTCGAAGCGCTCCTTTAGCCTCCGCTTCTTATCCATTCTCTTCTTCTTCAGGACCTCGTCATCGTCGACCTTCATCAGCTTCTCCTCCTCCTCCTCTTCTTCTTCTTCTTCATTCTCGCTGGACTCCTGCACACACAAAAGAGAAAGTATAGGTCGGCCTTGAACAAACCATGAACCGCTGTATTGATGATTGAAAGACGGAATAAACCTGGGCTCTGGATTCACTAGGGAAACTAAGGAAACTAAAATAAAAAAAAATCTTTTGAAAGTACATTTCCCCATAGATCTCAACAGCAGAGAATTGGTAGCAAAGAACCAGGTGGTACAGCTGAGAACCAGGTTATATTTGAGTGGTTGAATCTGCAACTGGAGAGAAAAACATGAAATAAAGAAAAAGAATACCTCAGCTTGGTCCTTCTTCCCAGCATGCCCCTTGTGTACTTCCCCGGTCTCCAAGTCTTCAAAGTCCCCATACAGCTCCTCTACAGGTGGAAAACAAGGAGCAAGTCAGCTGGGGGGTAAGAATGTACTCTCAATAAAAACACCACAAGGGGTAATTCAGTACCATGTAATTAGCATACTTTGATATAGTGCAAGTGCCCATTGTTATCAAGACCTGGGGTCAAACAGTATTTGAAATCCTTCCAAATACTTTGAATGTTTGCTTTGACCTGCCTAGAGAGCAAGTTTGAACAAACGTTTCAGCGTCACATGCTTTCGTCAATGCTCTCTCTCCTCTTTGTCAAATACTATTTGTACCTGAATAAAACAATAAGGACATTTCGGCCACAAGAGGGCGCTTTTTTCCCCCCCTCACCATCCTGTTTCAGCAGCGTCGCAGCATCTTCTCCCTCTTCCCATTTTCCTGTGACAAAGCAGTCCCTTATGGAGTCCAGCACCTGAAAGACACCATTTGGATGTTAGAATATATACATTTCTCCCGTTTTTCTTTACTTTTAGCTAAGATGGATGGACATAGATATGAAAGAAGATGGATAAGATAGATGGGTGGGCGGGTAAAAGCAATATGTATGAGGATGACCAAATTGACCCCTAACCCCCCCCCGCCCACCAACACTCCTGTAGATCTGAAATGACACCCCACGCCAATAAGAAAGGCACGATGCTAACCAGACAAAGACAGAGGAAAGGGCAGCTATGGAGAAGCTCATTGGGGAAAAAAAGAAAATCAACGAGATTGTCCCTCCGGGCGGGCCCAGTCCTGTTACCTCTTCCAGGTCCCAGTCGCGAGCGGCGTCGGTGTCGAAGCGGGAGCAGTCCACGCCGTCCGCGCGGTGCCTCTTGCTCTTCTCGGGGCGGCTGACTCGAAACAGCCCTCCCAGCTCCTCTTTATCCTCTTCCCCATCAGTATCCTCCGCCACTGAGAGGAACAACAACAACAACAACAACTTCATTTCTGCAGCGCTGCAAGGTACTTCTTCCACTGATAAAATATATACTCTTCTATTAGACAAAAGGAGAAAACAACAGTAGTGAAACAAACAGATAAAGAGCTAAAGCAAATATGGAATACCAAAATCTGGTAGGGTGAGGAGTTGTTTTACCTGTGCCATACACGAGTTTGCGCAGGTTCGGGGCGGCCAGCTGTTGCCGTAGAAACGCCTCAGACGCTTTCTGTGACAAACCTTCCTTCCACCGCAGCGACCCTGAGAACAGGAAATCGATTATGAGTCATGAGGTGGGACAATAACTCAATCAAGCTCAGAAATTACGTAGTGAAGGAAAACAAAAGCACACAATAACCTATTAATGACTTGTTTGTTTCTTTAGGTTTCCATTACTAAATAGGGCGAAAGAGTACCTGCACTTTCATAACACAGCTCCCCTCCCTCCATTTCCTCCTCCTCCTCTTCTTCTTCCTCCTCCTCCATCTTGGATGGAGTGTTTGAATTCTTGTCCTTTTTTCCTGAGGCTTTGGCGTTATCGGCATTGTCCTCTAGGGAATGTATGTCCTCACTCTCTTCATCATCATCATCCTCTTCGGAGCAATGACCCGAGTCGCCCAGTCCGAACTTCCCCTTTCCCATCTTATCCTCTTCCTCGTTTTCTTCATCGTCATCCTCCTCCTCCTCATCAGACTCATCCTCTTCACTCTCGTCTCCTCTGTGCTCCTGCTCTCCCCCCTTCTCTCCTTCTTTCTCCTCTTCGCTCATCTCCAGCTCATCTTCACTGTCTGCAAACGCAGGCAGCTCCACCACCGGCGTTTCCTCTGCTTTGCTCTCCTCCATTTTCTGTCTCTTCACCGGTGGAGTTTTCTCTGTCAATCTCGTCTTGTCTTTCGTCAACTCAGCCTTGTCCTTCGTCGTCTCCCTTTCCTTTTCCTCCTCCTCTTCATCATCCTCCTCGCTCTCTCCCTCCTCGTCTTCTTCCTCACTCTCTCCTTCCTCCTCATCCCCGTCTTCTTCATCACTTCCATCACTGTTGTCATCTTCCTCGTCCTCCTCAGTGAAGATGGCTTTCCTCCTCTTTCTCTGCGTCTCCGGGTCCCAGACTATGCTCTCCTGGGGTCCTCGTCTCTCCCTGGGAGAAAAGTAGGAAGACTAACTTAAAACACGATTTGAAAATATATGTTTTCCACAACCATATACTAAGCTGTATTACACACACAAACACAAACACACACACACACACACACACACACACACACACACACACACACACAGAATATGTGATTCAGCCGTAAAAGCTTCCCGTTTCCCACAGCTTTTACTGAGACAAGTCAGCAAATTATACCCTATTCCCAACATAGTGCTCTACTTAAGACCGGACTCATATAGAGTAGTGCCCTACTTTGGACCAGAGTGCTCTACTGCACTCATCACCATCACACATACCGGAACCACTTCCTCCTTAAAGATATCAACAACAACAGAATACAATTCTGCCAAGGCTGCCACCGTTGGCTTTTTCAGAATTTGCGCCCTTACATTTTTTCAAGATAACAGTAATAATGATGATGACGGGGACAGTCTGTCACTCACCCGTTCTCCTCCTCCTCCTCCTCCTCCGCATCCTCCAACTCCCCAGGTGTCAGTGCGACCGCCCCTGTGAACAGAGACACTTTGCTGGCGGCCATCTTGGCATCCAGGGTGGCGTGTGTGCCGATGAGGGACTGGACCAGCTCCGTGGTGGGCCGAACTTCCTCCTGGCAGCGACAGTAAAAGCAGATACATTAGTCATTTAAATTAATTCCTAATTAGCATGTTTTTTTTGTTTACATCAACGGCCCGTCCGCATTTGGGTGTTAGTCAGGTACCCTAGACCCATAGGTATAGTGTGTTAGTCCAGTACCCTAGTCTAGGTGGGCACTGACCTGTTCCTGATTGACGTGGCCTCCGGGCAGGTCTATGTAGACGGCGTCCTTGTCATACACGACCCCCCCGACCCCGGCCATAGGGGCGTAGAGGAGGCGCTCCTTCTCGTTCAGGGCCCGTTTCTTCTGGGCCGCCGGTAACGCACAGGGGTCTGGCAGGAAGCTGATGTCCGCGACGGCAAAGTCCCCCACACCTGCGGAGGGCGCCATAGGTCACATCTGGCTGCTTTTACTGTCAAACAACTTGTGTACTTTTTTGCACAACTGGAGGTCAAATCTCTACAAGTAAAACTTCAATGTGCTACTGCATGCACTACATGCACTGTGTACATTCAAAAGTGTATCAATGAACGTAAAACACTGCAAGTAAAAACACATGTACTGCAAGTAAAAACACGTGTATGTAAAGATGATCAAAAATGTAAATGCACTTATCCCTGACCTAACCAGGTCTCTTCTCATTGAGATCAAATCTCTTTTCACAAGAAAAACCTGGTCAGTGAGTTGACTTACCTGGGATGTGGACCTGGCTTTTGTTCTTCAAGTGTGTCCCTCGCAGGTAGCCGTAGAGGGATACTGTGCGGTCACACTTGGGGTCCACCCTCACCTTCTCAGGGTCTGTCAAATCCTCCATACTGCAAAGAGGGTGACAGTCGTAGAAAAAGTGAGGGAGAGCAAGACTTTGAATTATCGAGAGATTATGAGTTAAGTAGAAGGAAAGAGAGCAGGCACTGGGAGCTAACACACACGCACACACACACACACACACACACACACACACACACACACACACACACACACACACACGCACACGCACACACACACGCACGCACGCACTCCCTTAAGGCAGTAACCCTAGCGCTCACCCCAACCTTAAACTATGTACAGTCAGTACAGTGTAACAAAGTTATTACACAGTAATACCAAGCCAACAGCCTATTACAGAACGTGATGCACCGCTCTAGAGGTGGACTGACCGGTCGGCCACCACGTAGGGGTGAGATTGCTGCCACACCAGCGGGCGGAACTTCATGACGGAGATGAAGCGCCCAAGGTTCTTGATTTCCTGTAGCTGGTACTCTCCATACACCATCCCCGACAGGTAGAACAGTTTAGCTCCCTGGGGACAGACGGCAGAAGGGAAGGGGGACGTGGTAAGAATCATAACGACAGACAGGGGGAGAAGCAAGAAAGACTCCCACGACTGCAAAAACATCGGTCTTATCAATTATGTCGCACCCCCCCCCCCCCCCCCTTTTAAAGTAACTAAGGATTCGTGGTGACTGAAATCAGGTCACACTGACCGAAACCTTTTAACTTCCAACTTGTGTCGCTGACCTGGTAGACTTCTGTCCAGAAGCGGTGTTTGAGGCGTTTCTTGGTCTTGCGCAGGACCTTGTTGTTCTTGAAGGAGTCCAGGTGCGTGAGCACGCCCATGATGCGAGGGAAGCCGTGCACCTGGCAGATGTTGAGGAACTCAAAGGTCTCCATCTCAAAGCCGAAGCTGGCGTCGATCAGCATCAGGACCTTGAGGACAACCACAGGAACATTGATATGAAACACTCTTTAGGAGCGACTCAGCGAGACGACGCCATCACACATGCCGGGACGACTTCCTCCTTAGAGCAATCAACAACAATAACAGAATTCAAATCCGCCACGGCTGCCATCGTTGGCTTTTTTTTTTATTTGCGCCCTCTCGTTTTTTTCAGTCAAGGATAACAGATGATGATAATGATGATGATGATGATTAGATGAATTGTCATCATGGGAGTGAAAAGCATGAGGGTCTGAACTGAATTGACAATCCCCTTTAAAAATATCGGGGGGAAAACCAACAGACCATCGGAAGAGATTAATGTTGGCCACACTTAGGAAACGACAGCTACAACAAACTGCCAGTCTTGATTGAGGGCCCAATGAGGCAGAGAAAATAATTAAAGTCGTCCACACACACACACGCACACTCACCAGGTCAGCGACCTTTGCCACGTCAATCATGGTGTTGATGTCATTGCTACACTCAATGAATGTAAGACGCCGCTTCTTGCCTGCAAGGAAAATAAAAGGGTTGGTCAACACTAGCAGATAAGCAACACAAGCTACTAGATGAAAACCATTTAGGGATGCCCCTGAGCGGGATTACAGCAAGAAACATCCCAGCTCACCTGAGACAATAGTTACAGGCCCACAGATGTCTCCCAGCTTCTGGCGGGTGAAGTTTTTGATCAGGCAGCGGATGAGGGTGCTCTTGCCCACTTTGGGGGGTCCTACCACCACCACCACAATTGGGGGAGGTTCCAGGGGCGAGCGGTCCACCAGAGGGATGTGGTGTTTCTTTACCTTCAGGTCCTGGGCCCTGGGGGGGAGGGGGAGAAAGAGCTCACAGTCTGTAGTATGAAAAAACCCCTTCACACCTGTTCCTTAAGATATTACTTGGAAGTGTGAAAAGCTTTTCTGTTGAGTGTTTCTGTGCACTGACCTGTGGAAGGTTCTGGTCATGCGCACGGCAGACTGGACCGCAAACGCTTTGGGGTTCCTCTTCTGCTCATCCTTCTGTCCTTCTGACACCTGCTTCCTGCTCTTCTTCCTCTCCGCCTTCGGCCCGCTGTGCTTCTGCGTGTGCCGCTTGTGGTCCTTCTGCTCCTTGGCCTCCATCCTCTCCTCTCTAACACACACACACACACACACACACACACACACACACACACACACACACACACACACACACACACACACACACACACACACACACACGTCAGGTACGGTAGCATGTTCCTACTTTAAACATGTGTGCAAGCAGTTTTTTCCACTCTTTAGGAGCAAAATGTGTAAGCTGACTCGCAAGCTGCCGGTATTCCTCCATACCATGTGTATTGTGGTGGTCTTGCCTCTATGTGCAAAAACTGCTTCAGAATGATGTGTAGTCTCCAGTCCAGACTACATCATTCTGGCTTCCAGACTCTATCCCACCCAATCTATCGTGAGAAAGGTTTGAGAAACTATAGCTGTCAATGTGACGGTGCAGAAGCAACCCTTTAGGCGTAATTCGTGGATCTAGCTTGTGACCCCATGTGTTGTCTTGTCAGGTTGCTGTGTTGGTGGGGAATAAGATCAGACTGCTGCAAAGAAGACACAATCTATGTCGCCTTACCTCGGAGATATGTCCAACAAGTTGATTTCCCGTCAGTAAAAAAAATGTGTTCACTTCATTCAAATGAATATGCGACAGCACGACCTGGGAAGAAATCAGATATGTTTTCAATTTTCTCACGTGTGTACGCATAGACCGGAAGTGACGACAGTCTGTATTTCCACCGTCTAGAAAACAGACTTAACCTGAAACGTTCCGCCTAGCTCGCTTAATCGCTTATTTAGCGAGAGCGGAGACTTTTCTTTTTGTCCTTGCTCGTTTTGTAAGTGATAAAGTGAGGTGGATGACCGTCAGTTAAAATGTTTTTTTCAATAATCAAATGCTCCTTATTTTATATTTCACCTCGATTACTTCCTGTGTTGTGGTTATGCTTAGGCCTACATTGCCTATTGCATAGCAGCAAATACAAAGCTTGAGAACGATTAAAAACACCAGTTCAGAACTAAATCATTTACAAAGGTTTTTATTTGGAATAAATAGAATAAATAGTAAGCAAATAAGTTAATAATATAAAACAAATGTAATACATTTGCAAGTACAGATGGTATCAAGCCTAAGTATCAATATCAACGTATCAATATCAAATTTAAGTCCATCCACCTAGGACATATAATAGCAGAGCAGCCATGTGTCATAGTTCTACATTGTTCTTGCCTTAGAATACCTAGAATCTGGCAGTGGTGTCTAACCTCGCCATTTCCCACCATTCAGCCTGCATCTCCCCGAGGACATCCTGCACACACTGGGAGGACAGTTCAGGCAAGAGAGTGGCCTCTTGCATCGCATCAAGGGGACCAGGGGACTTGTCGAAGACAGGCCCTCTCAAGACAGATGACTGAAAGCACTTGTCTGTGGGAGAGAAATTCTCAAGCCCCATGTCCCAGCAAGCTGAGTCTGGTGTGGCAGGACAGCTGGAGTACATGTTGGTGTGGCCGGAATTGGACTGGGATCCGTATTGGGCACATTGGGAAAGAAATCCTGACTGAGTTGGGTAGAGGAAGGCCTGGCCGTCACGTTGAGAGAATGGTGTGAGCTGCTTCTGAGCACCAGTGCACCACTGAGTGTCTGGCGAGGTGCCATCTTGGCCCACCCTCAGAAAGCTAGGACTAGAGCTGGTACCCAGCAGCCTGCCCTGCTGTCTTGCCCCCACACCCCCACCAAAGGAGGGGCTGCTGTAGCCAGCGTCCCCTGGGGAGAAGAAGACAGGCGGACAAGATGGAGGTCCGTAGAAGCAGTCATCTGGTCCTTCCTCTAGCAGCTGGCTCAGTGTTGGATGTAGAGATGCCTTCTCTGTGGTAACCTGGGAGTAAACAGCTCCAGTTCCGTGGAGGGGTGTGGAGGAGGAGCCCAGGGCTGGTTGAAAGGAGGCAGGGCTGCAGTAAGCTGACTCTGGCTCAGGAGAGAGCCTGTTGCCCTTATTCCTCATGGTTCTGGCTCTCCTGTTCTGAAACCACACCTGCAACAGATAGGGATACCTCAGTGAGAATATGATCTTTCAAAAGCTTTAGCAAAATATGTACAGTGTACTGTTGTGTAACTGTGTTTTTTGTTTGTTAGTGTGTGAGTGTGTGTCTGGGTGCGAGTGTTCATGTCTCACCTGAATGCGGGACTCTGGCAGGCCAGTGGCCTGGGAGAGGCTCTCTCTCACTCTGATGCCTGGGTAGGGGTCAACATCAAACGCCACCCTCAGAAGCTCCAGATGCTCCTTGGTGAAGCTGGTTCTCTTCCTGCGTCCCAGGGTCCTAGGGCCCG
This sequence comes from Argentina silus, assembly GCF_951799395.1. Lineage (NCBI taxonomy): Eukaryota > Metazoa > Chordata > Actinopteri > Argentiniformes > Argentinidae > Argentina > Argentina silus. The sequence goes on along the minus strand of NC_139670.1, from coordinate 15,493,198 downwards.
TCACTGTAGAGTTCTCCTGACCTGCAGAGCAGCAGTGACACAGTTACTCCCACTGACCTTAAGTTGCCATATGTGAATAATATGAGGACATACGTACATGTAAATACCTCTGGCGTCCCACAGATAGCATCATGGCAGCCAATAGCAATGAGATAAGGGCAAATACACCGTGGGAGTCATCAGGGAAGGAGCCTCCCCTTCTGTCAGACAACAATATCATTCCAACACAGATAAACACACACTTCACAGACAGAACAAAGACAAAGACAAAAACAAAATTAACAAACAAAATGGCATACAGTGGACATATATATGTGCTATGTATAAGGAATGTATCACAATTAAAGGTAGACAGTACAAGTACCAACATAAAACACATGGATATACAGATAGACATAATACAGATGGAAATTAATTTAGACTCCTGAAGAAATGGACAGTGACATGAATAAAAGGTAAAACTATAGACAAAAAAAAAAAAAAAATAGACTGTTGCAAATAAAAGAAAATGATAGCGTATTGTTTGTAACTAATCTACACAACCAACAAGATACAGCTAATGAAATCAGCACTGAGTAAAAGATAACCCAAAATTAATACTTAAACAGGAGCAGATTAAACATATTTTTTAAAAGTAGTATGTTAAAAAAAACACTTGATAGGGTTAGGCTTGATAAATTCTCTCCTCACCAATGGTTGACATCATGGCTCTGTAGTGTAGCTCTGTGCTTCTGTTGCTCTGTGACAGCAGAAGTCTCTGTGACTGAACACCTTGTCTTTCTAGATGAGATGTTCCTTGCTAAAGAACTCGGATGCTCTGACTCTGCAGGTCAACAGCAAAGCTTTTTATACCAAACTTTGAAAAAGAGGGTGGGTACAGTGAGGGCGTGGTGCTCCTTTTGAGGTTGTGATCTCAAACGACCGAGTCGTTCACAGCCAATTACCTGTCCCCCTTCCCCACCACACACACACCTTCCTATGCCCCATTCCCCTGTCCTGTGACCTAAAAGGTCAAGACCGACCCCCTATCCTCATGAAAACATTATTTTGTGTTTGATTTCAATTTTGACAAGAGGGACATTTACAACTTGCTTCATAACTTGCTTTAAGAAAGAAAAACGATTATGAGAGCTAATAGGTCTGAATGGTTAGTTCTGACTTTATGATTGTCTTTGGCCAGCAGAACATATTGTGGACATTTGTTGCAAAATACTGAATATATATCATATTAAAAACAATTGAATAACAGAGTTCACAAAATGTTATGCGCTCCTTACCATATGCGCTCAATTACTTTGTACTTTTCCATTTCATTTTCCTTTCCAATATGGTATGAGCTGAACATGTCATATTAAGTAGGGTTGACTGTAGTTAAATTTAAAGTAGGGTTGACGGTTTGTTGGTGTAAAAAAGTAAAATCAATAGAAATGTTGATCACAAAAATAATTTGACTCAAGAAACACAAACTGCTGAACATTAGAGCAGCAAAGGTCCCTAATGCCACTTTTGAACGGTCTGTTAAGATACTGACCAATGTGGTTGAAAACAACCTCAGAAAGTTTAACTTATATTAAGTTACACTCTGCACACATACTGTAAATGTGCATGTTTACCTCCACACTGCATAGGGGTTCATCTATATGCACATTTCATCTCAGACTGCACAAATATAATTTTGTGTAATAACAGGGAAAATGGTGACACTTCTCTGAACACATGCAAAAAGAGGTGATGAAATGATTTAAGTACAACAAATAATGTTTAAAAGATCATGTTTAAACAGTCAAATCAGGTTTAACATGCTTCTCTCATATGCAAGTCCTTGAGCACTCCTTGAGCACTGCCTCTGTCATAGAAATCAAGTCTATGTCTACAATTTGCTTGGGAAATTGCATTTCGCATAAACGTTTTTATGTTTTGTCAGTGACCCAGTATGTTGAATCACTCAATGGGGCACAAAATATCTTCAAGGTCAGTAATAGGTTGCTAAATTACCAGGTGACCTCATACAGCAATTAAACACAGTTAACACTTTATATTAACAGTAGTTAAATTTCAATTCTGTGTCATTAATTACAGAACTGAAATCAATGACATGTTAATGACAGCTGTTATGAAGCATGTTGTATTGTTGCCCTAACTGTGAGCCATCAGAGGTGTTCCCCAAATGGTGGACTCTTCATGTTTCTCACACCTTTAGAACAAAGCACTATTAATTAATGTGTCACATGATCTCTGATTACTGTCAGGCACTGAGGGACTGTGATCTCCCATCATGTGACCGGCCACAAGTTACATGACTGAAACATTTGGATTAAAGTGGAAACTAATATAAGATGTAAGACATTCAATTGAACACATAAAGATATGTAAAAAGAAAAGTGAAATATACCAAAGGGGCCTAAAGTAATTTAGCATATCTTCTATTTGAAAGACTGTTTTTTTTATTGTATTTGAAAATGTATTTGTTCACTGTTGTTTATAAAGATAGTGGATATGCTCTGAATATAGATAAAGAATAATATGCAAATGTTCAAGTCTTGCGGACAAACTTTGCTGTCATATTTAACTGTTTAGGGAACGTTATGTCACCATCGGTGGGTCAAAAGCAGAGCAGATGAGATCATAGCCATGAGTGAAGACATGTAAGAATGTATTTTTAGCTGATTTCCTTAGTCATCGCACTCAGATTATATGCAATTTGATACTGATATGATGTTTGGGCCCAGTATATTTGGTAGGTCATTGATATGACACACACACACACACACACACACGCACACGCACACACACACACACACACCCACCCACACACACACAAACACACCCACACACACCCACGCACACCTGACATTATACATACATGCATCTATGTATGAATATAGATGGCCTCTGTTTCAATCACTACTCACACTTCATTTACTATATACATAGCACACACACACACACACACACACACACACACACACACACACACACACACACACACACACACACACACACACCTTGATGTAACATACATTTACATTTACATTTAAGTCATTTAGCAAGTTGGAAAGTCAGAATTGTTTTCACATCAACCATCAAACAATAGGCTATATGTGTATTTGTCATACTCAATTATCTACACTGAATTGAAATCCTCCATTAAAGGAAAAACACAGCAGTGCATTTGCTTTTGTGTGTGTATGTGCGTGTGAGAGAGAGAGAAAGAGAGAGAGACAGAGAGAAAGTGTGTGTGTTTGTGAGAGAGACAGACAGACAGACAGACAGACAGAGAGAGAGAGAGAGAGAGAGAGGGAGAGAGAAAGAGAGATTATTTTATTTTCAAATGTGTACACTCATGAACGGTGTACAGAGGATAGGAATGCTTCTGCAGTCGGGGTTTTAAAAAGGAAATGGCGTGGTACGCCATTGCTCATGACTCATGGTGCTGTTCAGTTCTGCACATGCACATAGGCTTGACAATGACGTACTAAGGGGGCTAACATAGTTATAAGCGCACAGACACAATTCTAAGTTGAGAGACTAGAATAAAGCACCGCGGCGCACTCTGCTATCCTTCTGTCATGCTCATCTGCTTTATTCGTCCTCGATAGCCCAAGTGAAAAATGTTTTAATGACATTGAACAGCTCTTGAGTCGAGTCTAGCAGGTAATCCATATTCATCCGCTTTAGATGCCTCACCAACCTCAGCCAGTCAGAAACAGAGAAGTACCCGGATGGAACTGTCATGGCTGCCGTCGCTGACCTGCAAGGCTGAAGAGAAAAGGAAGGTAAATTCATCTGTAATAAACGTTTTCCAACTGTTATTCCAGTAACACCATGTGTTTCCAATACGTCGTGGTGTATCATGTCTACATAAACAACGGGTGACTTTTTTTTATTTGAGCCGTTTTATTTTCTCTAACGTGGGTGGGGGGGGGAAGCTTTATTTTTGTATTCAAATAACCGGTTATCAAACTAGTTATAACATCACAGAGTCGCAACGTAAAGTCTTGTTTGTGTCCGTGTCAAGGATAAAGTGACAGAGGGAAGCAGGAGCAAATAATGTAAACGCGTCAAGTAGGGCTGATGGTTCCCCCAATGCTTCCTTAAAGTACATGATGTTGTGTACGTCCGCGTCTCTCAAAGTTGGAGCATGTTGAGTCTGTGTATCAAGCGGAAAAAAGTAACTAAATAGTTATTTTAATCAAGCAATTCCCATCTGGTTGCAAAGTATTCATTGCCAGATGTTTGTGTGCATGATTCGCCTCTCTTTAGATATAGGCTATTGTCAGTTGTTTTTGTGTCACCTTCTGGAGTAGTTTCCTGTGATGACAAGAATAAACCTAGTTTGGGGATACGTTATGTTGCGTAATGCCTTTTATGTACAGTGGAGGTATAGAATGAGCTGCATTGGTCTGGTTGAAATTGTGTTGAGTCTTTGGTGAATGCATTGGAATAATGCACCTCATCTGCACAGTTGCATCTACTTCCTATAGAGCCCCTTAGATGTCAGGAGTCTCTCTATGAGGGACCTTTGAGTGTCCAAATCATTGTCCTATATTCTGTAGACTATGGTAATTCCATTTACTGTGTAGACTTTGATATTGTTCAGAAAGATGTTGATATTGTTATAGCCTATGTTTAGTTTGTTTTCAGCATGAGTTTTCAGTAGCCAAATGCAAAATTACCGTCATAGCTGGAGGTCTGGTTTTTAATGGATATCTTGGTGTTAGTTGAGCAGGTTTAAGAAAGGTATGTGTGGCATGATGAGCGTGGTTAGTAAGGATCTGTGTGGCATGATAAGCGTGGTTTGTAAGGATCTGTGTGGCATGATAAGCGTGGTTAGTAAGGATTTGTGTGGCATGATAAGCGTGGTTTGTAAGGATCTGTGGCCATTGTTGACTTTGTCAATCTCACGGCGGCCATTTTTCCAATATGGCCACCAAACAACTCCACTGGGACAGTTCTGCCTTTTTCCAAAATAACATGCGATACACAAATAGGTCTATAGTGTATTAGTACATGGTAAATGAACTGGGTAACACTCAAGTACTAATTTACAGTAAGTGTGTATATAATTTGGTCTTTTATTTATTATTAGCCTTTTATTAGGTCTTTATTAAGTGTTATTCAGGTGCTTTGATACCAGTGTAGGCTATCAGTTGACACTTTACGGTTGTATGGTGACACTTTAGTGAACACAAGTATTAGGCACTAATTTGCAGTTTGTAAGTAAGTAACGAAATGGCCCTTGAATAGGTATGATTAGCCTTTAATAGGGGGCCTTTTTCATACATACAGTTATGTATCACTGGCCAGTCCTTAAAGGATCAATTCAGATAATTTTTTTTACATTTGATCATGGAATGGGATGTTCTAGAAGGGTAAAGACACTTTTTTGGTGATTTTGCTTGGTTTTGAGAATATTATCGGCACCAGCAACAGCCCCTTCAGTGTACAATGGAAAAATAGGAAATGTGTCTCGCTATTGCTTCACTTCTGCTTCAGTTCCCAAGCCTAACAAAACGGTTGTATTCCATTGCGGAAAACGTTTGGATTGACAAAAATGTTTATGTTTACCTAATACATAGCTAATATAGGGTGAATGCCTGGTGCCAAATAGTTGTGATAGATCTGTATGGGCTTTAAAGCAGATCATACATGGGCAAGGTATCTTGTCGGCATTTCTTCATGATTTTTACATTTACATTTATGGCATTTAGCAGACGCTTTTATCCAAAGCGACTTATAACAAATACATTTGTTTAAGTAAGTGAATCATCTATCCAACAGTCATCATAAGACAAAGTAATCAATGCTCACACCAGGGGCCATTGGCAGTCGTAATGCCAGAAGCCTATTTATTATTATTATTATTATTAACAGGAGAGAACTTGTACAGAGGGGTAGTGGGGGAGAAGAGGTCTCTAGGGGTGCGGTTAGGGACTAACCCATGATGACGTTATGAAACAATAGACATCTTGTATCCATCTTGTATAAAGGTACAATCTACAATAGTTACTGCGTTTCAATGGATTTGAACATGTACATGTACTCATTAATTATTGAAGAATATATAGTCACCTCCATATGTGTTTGGACAGTTAGCCTAAAATGTTATTTTTGGCTCTATACTCCATTGGGTTTTAGATCAAATGATGACTGAGGCAAAAGTACAGAATATCAGCTGTCGTTTGAGGTTATTTTCACATCAATTTGACAATTTAGAAATTTAAAGCACTTTGTGTGTGTACTTCCCCCATTTGAGGAAGTATTTGGACAAAATAACATGTATATAAGTAGTCTAAATGTTATTATTTGTTCCCATATCTATTGCCTAACGGCACCAAACCTGCGACTAGGCTATATAAACTCTTTGGATGCATTTTCAGATTGTTTTCGGTAATGTCTTACCAAATGGTGAATGATGTTTCTGAACACTTCCGAATTCGAGACATCTTCTCTGCTCACTTACCAAAATTCACTCACCATCAAACAAGACATGAACCAAAACACTCTGAAAATGCATTGAGATTCGCACAGACTCGGTGTATAATTATGTGTATGAATATGATATGTTTATTTCATATAGACATCAAAACCTGTCCATTATAATCAAGAGCAAACAATGGCAGACGCATTGTTGATAATTTTGCCATTTTCCTAACAGGTCCTGGCTCCCCACTTTTTTATATCACCAACACTGACGGAGAAGAGACAGGATTGATGACAAGGCTTCCCCTGAAGGGGTAAAGGTACCCAGTCACATTGTCAATGTGTTGAAACCAGATAAAGGTCAATTCCTATTGTTTTACCACAATTGATTGTTTACAGTGCCTTCTGAAAGTCACTGTAAAATGTTTTAGAAAACCCATTCACTTTTTCCACATTTGTTGTCTTATAGACTCAATTTAAAATTGATTGAATTAAAATAATTTGCCATCAATCCACACACAATACCCCAGAATGACAAAGTGAAAACATGTTTTTTGAAATTTCAGTAAATTTATCAAAGTTGAAAAACTGAAATACCTCACGTATCTAAGTATTCAGACCCTTTGCTATGTCTTAAAATTAGATAAAATGCAAAAATGTCATCAACAAATCACTCAATAAATTTAATTGAGTTCATCTTAATGCAAGGATAATAGTTCATGTAATTTTGGAATTAATGGCTTTGTTTTTATAGGGTCTCTGATTGGCATAGGAATCAAATCTATGTGCATGAAGTATTTCTGTATTTCAATTTGAATAAATTTACTGACATTTCTAAAAACCTGTTTTTGCTTTGTCATTCTGGGGTATTGTGTGTGTGGATTGATGGCAAATTCTTTTAATTTAATCCTTTTTTAATTGAGTCTATAACACAACAAAATGTGGAAAAAGTGAAGGGGTCTGAATACTTTCCGAAAACACTGTAAGTTAACCGTTAGATTTTCCTCCCAAGTATTGATGCGTCAACCCTCACCTGGAAAGTTCAGGTTGCCAAGTATACCACATGACAAACAACCATTTTGGTAACACTTCCTATGAAGGCCGTATGCATAATGCATTATACATGTACTCATAATGTACTATGAAAGAGTAACAAAGACTCATATAGACTCCTTATTCCATAATACAAATACTCTAATAAACTAATGCATTTTAGGGATAATCCTAGTCAATTATAATTTATAGTAACCAATGACTGTAAAAGAATGGACACATTGTCCTGACGTCACATGATTAATTTCAAAAGTAGTAGCTCATGTCGCTAATCTGCCAACGGAATGCGTAATTCATCATCGCCATTTTGGTCTGTCCGCCCACAAATTGTGCTCAGTATTTACTGTCATCTAGAACAACGCAAGGAGAACGTTTGAGCCAAAGGCAGCCCCAGGCAGATCTGCCGATCGACCATGCGCACTGGCTTACCAAGATGAGAAACACACAAGGACGCGCCTCATCCCTCAGCCAGTAACCGTCAATGCCAGCAACAGACACAGCACATTATTCAGCTGATCAAACAATCCACACTATAGAAGTCGGCTTTTCTTTAACCAAGGCGAAAGCACATATAGATAAACTGCAGTAACCTTAATGGGTAGCCTACGTCGTCATTTTGTTTGTATTTATTTATATTATATTGCTTTATTTATTTATAAAAGTTGCATTATACTTATAGAACGCCTAATCTTCAGCCATGATGTGTACGGTGTAATAGACTTCATCCACATCATCCGAAGTAAATTAGCATCCCATAGAAAACATTGTCCAAATATCACACATTTTTAAATAGCCAAATAGACCTTCTATAATATCTTCCAACACTAGCCACGATTGACAAGATTGTTGATCTCAACTCATGATGTATAACCTGTAGTGTCCTTAATCCTGATGAACAAGCTAGAAATGTGGAAACACAAAGTCGTCTGACACATTGACATCCCCATACCCACATTGACCACCGCAATGCACATTTTCTCACCATTTTAATAAGCTAATATTCTACATAGCATCCCACACAGTGTGCACACGTGCCACTTCATGTGCATAAAGTAACTGTAATCAAGTGTGTGGACAGGCATTGCACTAAGTAACCATGACATTATAGCTAGATGGAATGCAGCAATTCTCAAAGGAATTCTGCAGCTCACAATATCACCATGTACAAATTTTTCACCCTGGGAATTGACAGGGATCTCACAAGAAGATATTACGAGGTATAAATAGGTAGGTAATACTGTGCACTAAATATGCTCAAATATGTGTCGAACATATTTTTCTTTTTAAAAAAACACAACCTGTAAAATAAATAATGAAGTTGTCCTCCAAAGGGGTGGGGAAGTGGGGGCTAATAAAAAAATAAAAAAAAAGCGATACCAGGAGTCAGGGTATCAATAGAGAATTAAAAAAAAAAAAAAAGATTTGCATACTCAACTGTATCAATATTTCCCCCCACACCACCACAATAGGTAATTGCAACTTTTTAATTGATGTGTTTTCAGAAATCTCACAGCAACAATATTGGGGTCACATTGTTTGTAGCACAGCCCAAACTTGACACTGAATGTGCTGCTACTTTGGATATATCACTTTCAATTGTCAATCCATTGAGAGTCTAACTAGGTGTAAACAAACCTGAATCTTTGGTCGCTAACTCCTATTTAGGCATCTGTTGATGAGGTAAATTTAACAACTATCCCATTAAATGTTAAATGTGACAGTTTTATTCTCAGAAATGTAAGATTACTTTGAAGATTGAATGCAGTAGACTTACACATGAAATGTTGGTACATGGATTACAGAGATAACATTTATGAAAAGAGCTAGGATTTCCTGTTGACATTTGCAGGTTAACATTTTCAGTTGCAAGTTGCATCTTTGACTTTCTCTGTTATGTTCATAGAAACCTGTACATTGAACCATGGAGGAAGACCTCACAACATCCGATGATCCTGCTGAAAGCCATGATGATATCATAGAGGCCGAGGATGATAAAGAACCTGTAAAGGACCTCATGTACCAGCATTATAAAGAGGTAGCAGATCAGTGTCCTGGATTGCCATGTGGTGACCAGTGTGATGATGACACATCTGTTGAAGAGTCATCAAGTCAGAAGATGTCCAGAAAAGCTTCCAAGAAGTCACCATGTAAAATCCAGCAGGGAGCAGTGTTCTCTGGGAAAATACTTAGCTTTGGGTGTTCAGAGTGTAAGGGTGATGCCACCTACAGCCCCAATGACCTCCTCAAACATTTTCAGGGGGCACACAAGGGGAGCTTGCCAACGTATCCATGTGACCTATGCGGCTTTGTCACAAATGAGTTCCCAGTGCTCCAGCGTCATCGAATCGGCCACAGGAACACTCTGGTCACATGCGAGATCTGTAATGACAATGTCCAGTACTCTCTCCTCCTGCTCACCAGGCACTTTATCATGTGCCACAGCCTAAATGGCCACTTTCACTGCGAAAAATGTGAGTTTTCCACAATGGACGCGGGTACATTTGTCCAGCACATCCACCATCATAACGAGAGCAAGCTCAAATGTGTGAAATGCCAACATATGAGCTCTAGCAGGGCTGAATTCCAGAGGCACCTCAGGATCCACTCTGGCACCTTCCCCTTTACCTGCCAGGTCTGTGGATACGGAGCGGCACGGAGGGAGTACCTCACTAAACACATGACCACTGTCCACGGTGAAGAGGTAGACAGGAAAAATGTATGGAGAGCGATGGAGGACAGCAACAACAGCCTGGCAAACTCCTCTCCGGGATTAAAACTCCTTCTGAAGAAAAACCCCACAGCTGGTGGTGCATCAAGGGAGACCCAGTGGATGTCAAAACTGAACTCACTTCCTGGAGTTGGTTTGCTTGACCAAAATGGTAGGTTGCTTAATCCAGAGAAGACTTTGGAAGAAACCCAACAATTTCTTGAAAGGGCTGTAGCTGTGAAAAAGGAGAGTAAGAAGTGGATCAAAAGCCCCCAAAAGACTGAGCAACAATCTGCTTCCCAGTCAACACCATCTATACCACCATCCAAGTCCCAGGAAAGTGACAACAGTCCTGGAGCTGATGCCGTAAGCCTCAACAACACAAATGGATTAACAGTTCTTATGGTGAAAAATAAAATCTCTATCCCTCCTAACTGTACTACAAAAGTAATGGGTTTCAAGATGGTTGATGGCAAGAAGCATTTAGTTCTCAAAGTCATACCAACAACAAAGCCAGAGTCCTCCCCAGAAAATGAAATGTCATTTACAGAGCAAGAGATTGGCTGCTCAACATCAGACGCTACCTCCAATGAAAGTAAACACACAGACTCTGCTGAAAATGGGGAAAACTCAATTACTAACAGTCCAAACTCCCCTTACTTGACTCTATTTCAGAGGAGTGGCTCTCTTCACAGTCTGGAATCTGTGCAGACAAGCACCTCAGGGACCGATCAAGATGTTGCAGTCATAGCACAGGTGAAGATGGAGGAAGAGGAGAGTAGCATAGGGGAGTCATTTCCCATACTGGAGGAGCAGGAAGTAATAGAGAGAGCAAAACACACAAAGGAGCTGAATAATGAGAAACACACATTCAACACTGAAAATATATCATCCTTGACAGCTTCCAGAGGTGCAGACACAGTTTCTTCCATCACCAAAGAGTCCAGTCACTCTTCAATAGAGAGCGGTCACCTTAATAGCAGTAATTCTCAGTCCCCTGACATAGGTCTGAGAGACACAATATCTGCCGACTCAAACCCGAATGAGACTACTCCTTGTGATTCTATGGCTAATGTAATATCTCCAGCATTTTCTGAAGACATTAACACATGTGGAGTTAATGACCCGGGTACAACCATATTTGGTAAGAATGTTGACTCCGTCACTGAAGATTCCCCTCTTCCTGAAGAGATGGTACCCTCAAATGACAAACATAAAGAAAACTCTCCCACCAACGCCATGGCAGGTGACACACCGCCTGCTGATGATACTGCAGAAAAGAATAATTCAATTATGAAGGAGATGGATGTTCCTAATTCTCCTACAGATATGAACCATTCCTGTAAGGCGCCCGAGAGTCAAGCAGAAATGGTATTCACTGATCTGAATCCCCAACTGGAGTTACCCCCAGGCTCCAATGAAATTAATACCAACACGGAAAACCTCACTCAGAATTCTCCCAACCAAGAGGTGTTCAGCTTTCACAATTACTCCAAGGAAACATCCAGCATTTCCACCAACTCAACCCAACAATTTGAACATCCCTTAGAGATTTCAACAGAGGGTGAAAGCGTTTGGATGAAAGAGTCACCTGAATGGAGTTTGACATTGGCTGAGTCACCCCAACCTCCGTCAGGCCACTGTACTGAGGAGGGGTCAGGGAGTGGTGAAGCAGGAACCACAGAAGAGGCTGATCTGTGCCCTTATAGGGGTGACACCGCTGCAATGGAAAGAATGTCTGACAGTGACACTAAGATGGATGAGTGTAAAGCTATCGTACATGATCAGCCCACCTCAGTGCCAACTGAAAGGGAGAATCATGGGTCTATACACCAAGACCACCCTATAATCAAAATAGAGGAGGAGAGTGTTCCTGTTTCTGATAGACCAGCAGGGAGCAAAAGTAGTTCAAGTGCCCTGGGCCGCATACTGGAGGAACATTCAGATGCTATCATCAGCCACCAGCTTGAGAAAGAGAGAATAGGGTGTACTGCTTCCAGCCTGGACCCTGTGATACCTTCTAAGACCACCTTAAGGATACTCAAAACATCAGAGGGGAAGCAGCAGATGTTCCTACAGACTGCTGAGAACCGGTATGCTGTGCCAGTGCAGCTGACAGGCAATCCAGGGTTCAAGCTGATAGCCAAGTCCTCTGCTCCTCAAATTAATGTGTCCTATGTTAAGCCAGGAATCGATAGACCAGGTAACCCCACTGGGTTGGCTCTCACCCTAAATAGTGGAAGGATCAGTGTGTCGACCAAGTCTGCAGCTGCTGCTGCTGGTGAAAAAGGTGCATCACTGTTATCGGCTGTCCAGCCAGGAGCTAGCACCAGTGCAAGCCACTACTTAGTCAACAGCCACGGTCTTAAAGGACCTCTGCTCTTGTCAGGTGCAACACATGGCACTCCAGGAGATAAGCCGGCAATGTCTCAGCCAACTTGTTACTTAGTCCAGAGGCCAGTCACTACCCAGGCCCCCCGCAGTGCTGGCTGCAAGCTGGCGAGCTCAAGCTCTCAGTCTCCACTCACTTCTCGTCCAGTTCTGGCAATGCCTGTGAACTCAGCGGATAAATCCACTGCTTTGCATACTGGACGACAAGCTTTCCTCGTTAGGTATATCTCTCCAGCTAAGTCAGGGATACTTTTAAATAGTCAGGAAGGCAAGGCTGTGAATCAGAAAGGCCAACCCAATGAAAGTAGGGGAAATAAAGTTGTGTACAAGATAGTCAGAACTGCTAATGGTAGTGGGTTTCTTACTGGTGGTGCTCACTCCTCAGCCAATAAGCCTATTTACTTAGCCACTAGTTCCATGCAGACACCTTGTTTTCTGATGTCATCAAACCCATCTAATGTCGCGACTGGAATGAAAAAATGTATCCCCATCCAAAATGCTGCCCATAAACCTGTCACAGCATCAAGGCTGTCCAATCTGTTGTCCCCCCAATCTGTCAGGGTCAGAGAGCAAGAGGGCACAGAGGTGCTGAAGAAATCCTCCCTAGCCCCAAGGCCAAGTCGGCCACCAAGCCAAAGGAAGAGGCGCAGGAAAGCATTGTTTGATGAGATTCCAGAACCCCCACCTAAATCTAAGAGGCTCTCAAGCAAGGTGTTGACGGAGAAAGAGGGTCCCTCACTATGGGAGCCTGTACCCAAAGATGTCGAGAGGACAATGAGACTATCCCCGTTCAGTTCACTACAGGAGATCAAGTGCCCACGCCGAAATCAGCCGGTTGTGGTGCTCAACCATCCCGATGCCGACATTCCTGAAGTAGCCAATATCATGAGGTCAGTCAGAAGGTACAAAGGTGCTGTTACCAAGGTGGCACTGTCCCCAAAAACGGTCCAAGCCCTCTGTGAACTTAGCCAGACTGGATTCCCTGGGAAAAGCCCCCCTGAGAAATGTCCATCGTTACACAGCAGTGGTCTGAGACTTTGGCCGTCAGAGAGCAATGTCCGAGAAAGATTCATTTTAAAACTTAAGTTAAGAAAAACGAGCAGGAAAAAATATGAGGTGGTGAAATCTTTATCTAGTGGTGTAGAGCGACCGGCTATGTTTGACTGCTGGTTTTGTGGTCGACTCTTCAACAACCAAGAGGACTGGATAGGGCATGGTCAGCGGCATCTCATGGAGGCAACCAGAGACTGGAATAAGCTGTTTTAAAGCTGTCACAAAGCCCCTGGAAGGGCCCCAATACCGTCCTATAGAGTGGAACAGATGCAGAAGCTAATGTATATTTTTTTTAATGACAAACTATTATACTTTATTCTTGAAGTTGTTTCTATTCCCATAAATCCACATAAATTGCTATGAATAAATCACATTTTTTAAGGTTGGCGTGTGGTACAAGTTGTAACTCTTCTGTATGTACATATTCTAATCCCATATATAAGTATGACCGAAACTCAAATGTAAGTACAGATTGAATTGAACTGTGAAAACTGGGCACACTGTAATGAAGAAGATTGAGAGAGCACTGGTTTAAAGGAGGGAGGACATAGTCGACGAGTGATGTTTTTGTACACAGAAATTTACCAAATTACTCAGGTGATTTCATGTTCTCTGATCAGCTGATCTGGTTTGTAATATAAGTTATTCTTCGTCATTTATCAGATTTTAATACGTTTTAGAGAAAGGTTTGGGGGTGATGGTTGCGTGTTTTTTTTTTTTTCAGGGAGGTCAGGGAATGTCATTTGTAAACCTTGGTTATTCATGTTCCATTAAATCTTAGTTTCATTTTAAAGTGTTCAAAATGTATGGTTAAGAAATGTGTTTACGGGTGTACAAATGGTTCTTTGCTACACTGTATATAAACAGCAATTACGTTCCTGTAAAAAAGAAACAGTTATTCCCAACATTCATCCTGGTTTGTCACAGTGAATCTTTCTTACCTATTTTTATTTCCAGGGGGCATATTGATATCTTAGTTCCTTGTCCTGAACCATGACCCTATAATGTCTCTGGTCACATTTTACATGTTTTACAAGTTGCTCTTATGCCTGTGTAGTAAGGCTGTGTATAAACATGTTATATTGTAATGTGGCAATTGCTTTGTAACTGCATAGCAATGGACTTTTTTCTTTTTATAATGTAAGTGGATTAGGGATTAGTGTTATTACACATGCACAAGAGCCACTTATTGTTAAGTGTTATCGTGTCCCTGTCTCCATCAATGTACAGTGACTGATATTAGCATTATTCGTTTCAATTAAGCATCCCATTGTTTTGTTGAATTTAGCTCTCTTAACCCCTTCTCAAAATGGTTGTGTTTCTTGTCTAATCAGTATGCAAGTTTAACAGATTAATGCAAGCATAGGTGATACTTTTTCATTAGGGCCTGGAGAAATTCTTGACCATCTGATCTGTCACTGAATTCAAAGCTTATTGACACTGCATGCACCTCCACAGTCCCGACAGTTTTCCTTCCGTGCACGGAATGACTTCCAAAACAACATTCTAAATAGACATGACATGCCAATTATTTAAAAATAGGTTCTACAAGCCTGCCATTGTACCATTAGTCACAGGTTTTTGCACTGTTACTTTAAATTTGCATAGATGATTCCCATCTTTCCATGGACATATTTAAAAGAGAACTTCATACAGCCCATTAAATGTTACGGATTTGCAACTCATGCGTCAACGCACTCTCTCAAACCATGTGTTATGACGTCTTCTTGGTGCTGGGGAATCGAACTCCCGGAGACATTTCAAGTCCAGATTTTATCCGGGCCTTATTTACGATCAGCTGTGGATGTTCAGAAAACAACAGACCTCAAATAGCCGTAAAAACACTAACTTTTTTGTCTTTTCTTTAACTGGCAAAGCCTCCTCCATTTCTCTTCCTGATGATTATTTCTTTGTGTGCAGATCACTGTGTTGGTCAAAAGTCACTCAATATGCCATGAAAGTGAAAGCATGGGGTTGTATCATCCCATGATCATTTGAGATGAGCCGTTTTTATATCTTGAGGGACTATTTGCGGGGGGGGGGGGGGGGGAAATACCGTTACATTGTATCCTGTTTGTCTATCTCCAGTGGGTGTTTTGTTCAAGTTCCTTTTAAGACATATTACTGTATGCTGACTTCGCTCAGGATGTCTCAGTCCTTTTACACCTCAGAGTTAAGTAGTATGGTGGTCAGTGAACATGTTTTCATAGGAACAAATTGCACATCCACTGTGGGGGTGACATTATTACTCATCCTGCAAGCCCACTATCCTGCAGGACTTCAAAAGCTTTCTTAAAAGTTGGGGAAGTTCAACACTACCGGTAGATAAAACAACCTGCATAAAATAATTCCCTTTCTGAACTTTGTGCATTTGTGCATAAACTCCCGCTTACAGGTTTGTCTCTGTACACATTTCATTCAAGCTTGTATGTCTAACAACATTGAACACATGTAATGTTCAACCAAATGTTCAAAACATCTGTTTTGTAATAATAGTAGTGGTCTGGTGGTAGCATTTTGGAACCGACTGTGTGTAATGGGAGCAGCTGTCATGGATGCTTATAGAAAGTCTACCTGTGTTTAATGCATTATGAATGCGTCAGAGGTGTTAATCCATTTACAAAGGCTGTTTGGAAGAGCCACCCTATATGGTTGCTTGTAAAATGTTTTCTATTGCACTATGGGGAAATGGAAGGCATTCAGCTTGCATTATCCACAGGTGGTTCATAGAATGTGTTACTGGAGATGTTTACCAACCTAGTACACTGATGGATCATAATTCTGCTGGGATTGTAAATATTATATTCAATGATAACAGATGGTGCTGTCCCTGTTCAGTCACTGGTTGACAATCAGTGTCATTGACTCAAAATATGAACCCTCTCAAGATGTTCTGGAGGAGAACTCCCCATCCTTCCTCACTGATATCTCCTGAATGCGTGTTACTGGTTATGCCCCTCTAGAATCAACACTCTTCTCTCTCTACAACCTGCTGCACTCAACAACCAAATAATCCTTCTTCTCCTAGTTTTTATTGAATTATTCTTTCTGATTAAGTCAAATGAACCTGATTTCATTTATTGTCGTGTTCTGTCTAACATTCCTCCTGTCATCACAGGTGGCTGGGGTCTATCCTTACCTGTGAAAATACCGTTTATTTTTGTATGCTAAGTGCCTCAAATGTCCTGCTCCAGGTCGACACTATATTGTACTGTATTCACCTCCTTGTGGTCCTCTTCTCAAATAAATGTAAATACTTTGGAAATGAACTAATATCATGTCACCTTTGTCGTTTGTCCTGTGTTTGTTTGATATTGTTTGTTTAGTCTTTATCATTGACGTTTTAGTCGATGAAAACCGATCAAATCGTTGCAATGAGCAAAGATAATTGTGCACTTATATTTATACAAAACAGAAGAAATTGTGTTATGCGTAACACAATTGTCTTCAGTATCATAAACATTAATACATTCTTTTATTTATTGAAGGATTATCCCCCCACACAATTACTTATGCATGCTTATTGTCAGCTATTTCATCGGTGACTTTGATCAAAACAAGACAGCCACAGGCTGTTAGAGTATTCATAACAATTTGAGTACATTCACTAAATGTCACTGTTTGATTATTTTTGAGAATTGAATGCTATTTGGATCATTATCATCCTTACTAGTTAGATATTATATGAAACTAGCCACCAACAATAAAGAGGTATACATTGTTGTAAATACTGCACATGTGCTTGGGGTAGAAGTTGCCCATAACTGCAGATCTAGAATTAAATTATGTAGTTGTAATTTTAACAAGGGAATGAAGAAATATTCACCCTGTGTCAGTGGCTAGGGGTTACCTCTACCTACTTACTTTACTGTAGGCTACGACAGCTTCATGTCAAATTATTTTCTAGGTCTGAATGTGGCTGTTACAATAAAATATGTTTCTGCATGGCCACATGGGGGCAGTATATGATTGAATTGAGATGTTTGCGAGTTCTTCTCCTTGAAAGCTCTCCTCCTTTGTATATCAAAATGTGTGGCAGTATCGATGAGTAAAAATGATGCCATGATATGACACAATATTGTTACTTGGGGATTAGTAGGAAATCATACATTCACATTGTTCAGATACATGTACAATTATTTCAATTCATGAACTGTTACAGGCCAGGGTATTGATAAAAAAAAAAATTACACAAAGGGTGAAACCAGCAACTATGTAAGCACGTTTATTGAACTGAATTGAATATACTTGATTGATCTCCAGAGGGGGAATTGGGTTTGAAATTAGCTATCAATATACAGTGCATTCAGACCCCTTCACTTTTTCCACATTTTGTTATGTTACAGCCTTATTCAAAAATGGATTCAATTAATTTTTTACCCTCATCAATCTACACACAATACCCCATAATGACAAAGCCAAAACAGGTTTTTGGAAATGTTTGCTAATTTATTCAAAATAAAAAAACTGCAATATCACATTTACATAAGTATTCAGACCCTTTACTTCGTACTTTGTTGAATCACCTTTGGCAGCGAGTCTTCTAGGGTATGACGCGACAAGCTTGGCACACCTGTATTTGGGGAGTTTCTCCCATTCTTCTCTGCAGATCCTCTCAAGCTCTGTCAGGTTGGATGGGGAGCGTCGGTGCACAGCTATTTTCAGGTCTCTCCAGAGATGTTTGATCGGGTTCAAGTCTGGGCTCTGGCTGGGCCATTCAAGGACATTCAGAGACTTGTCCCGAAACCACTCCTGCATTGTCTTGGCTGTGTGTTTAGGAGCGTTGTCCTGTTGGAAGGTGAACCTTCGCCCCAGTCTGAGGTCCTGAACACTCTGGAGCAGGTTTTCTCTGTACTTTGCTCTGTTCATCTTTCCCTCGATCCTGACTAATCTCCCAGTCCTTGCCGCTGGAAAACATCCCCACAGCATGATGCTGCCATCACCATGCTTCACCGAAGGGTGGCCAGGTGATGAGCGGTGCCTGGTTTCCTCCAGACATGACGCTTGGCATTCAGGCCAAAGAATTCAATCTTGGTTTCATCAGACCAGAGAATCTTGTTTCTCATGGTCTGAGAGTCCTTTAGGTGCCTTTTGGCAAACTCCAAGCAGGCTGTCATGTGCTTTTTACTGAGGACTGGCTTCTGTCTGGCCACTCTACCATAAAGGCCTGATTGGTGGAGTGCTGCAGAGATGGTTGTCCTTCTGGAATGTTCTCGCATCTCCACAGAGGAACTCTGGAGCTCTGTCAGAGTGACCATTGGGTTCTTGGTCACCTCCCTGACGATGGCCCTTCTCCCCCCATTGCTCAGTTTGGCCAGGCGGCCAGCTCTAGGAAGAGTCTTGGTGGTTCCAAACTTCTATTTAAGAATGATGGAGGCCTTCAATATTGCAGACATTTTTTTGTACCCTTCCCCAGATCTGTACCTCGACACAATCCTGTCTCGGAGGTCTACAGACAATTCCTTCAACCTCATTGCCTGGTTTTTGCTCTGACATGCACTGTCAACTGTGGGACCTTATATAGGTGTGTGCTGTTCCAAATCATGTCCAATCAATTGAATTTACCACAGGTGGACTCCAATCAAGTTGCAAAACATCTCAAGGATGATCAATGGAAACAGGATGCACCTGATCTCAATTTCGAGTGTCATAGCAAAGGGTCTGAACACTTATGAAATGTGATATTTCAGTTTTTTATTTTTAATAAATTAGCAAATATTTCTAATTTGTATTTGTATTATCTATTACCATTATTTGTACCATCCTAGCATGTACTATTGTTTATGGCAAACTTCCACCACAGACCAGACCTGTTATTTGACTTAGATACACATTCATCCTCTCATTTATTGCCCTCTGTGACCTGTGTGTGTGTGTGTGTGTGTGTGTGTGTGTGTGTGTGTGTGTGTGTGTGTGTGTGTGTGTGTGTGTGTGTGTGTGTGTGTGTGTGTGTGTGTTTGAATGAAAAAGAAAGACAGAGAGAGACGGCTTTCACTTTTCTTCTATTGTACTATTGTTTCTTAGATTTTTATGTAAATCACTTAGAGCTGCAGTCTTTTATAAAGCACAAAATGTGCACAAAATGTGCTTTATAAATAAGTGTATTATTATTATTATGATTATTATTAAATGGGTGGCAGTACATTAACAAAGCCCATTTCAATGTATAGCAAGTGTCAGAAAAAGAAGGCAATTACATCAAACATCACAGCCATTGAAATACCAAGGATACTGTTTGCAAAGATACAGTGGAGTGGATGCCCACAAGGCGCACAGTGCTGCCTTAGCTGGGAATCCAGGGAGGTAAAAAGGGCAGCCATTAACTTGCAATACAGCAATGGAGACTATCCCTCTTAGTGTATTTATTCTGATGGTCATGAAGCTAAATCTATAAAAAAATAAAATAATAATTGAAAGCATTGTATATATTTTGTTCAACAGCTGCACATTGCAGGACACATAATATTTATATAGATCATTAACATCAGTAAAATAAACTCAGTGCATCAAATCTGATATAAAACAGCTCCCAACTACATAAGAGGTATTTAACCTCTTGAATAATTCGTAAAAGATCGCCAACTCATCTAACACTTTAGGTTCAGTTCAGTCATTCACTCCCCCCAGAACACAGTCAATACGACGAGGAGGAAAATTAAATAGATTAATTATTTGCTAGTGTATTGATTGATTGATTGGCTGACAGATTGATTGATGGGTAAGTGGATTGATTGTACCCAGTGTCAATCAGTGCTGTGGCGTTGCATGACAAGGCATGTGGGGCGGTGCGTACAGGCAGTGGTCACAGTTCAGAGAGGCAGGTCTGCACGCTTGGAGGCTGCAGGATTCTAACTAGGTCAGGTTCAGGATTGTCTGCGCAATGCTTGCTTCTGACTTCCTGCTCCAGAAGTGGTTTAGGCCGTCGAGTGGCCCTAGGGTGGGGGGAAGAAAGGGGGGGAGGGGGGACTCTTATCCAATGAGAAATGAAGCGTTAACATCCGAAGACAAGAAAAGAAGAGGAAGGGCAGACAGAAAGGAGCAAGAGTACCTGATGAAAACAGCACAGTTCACCTGCAAATTCATGGCATCCAAGATTGGGTCATTATGATAGAGATAAAAACATGTTTCATGAGCCATGTGTTTTATAATACATTGCAAATGCATTATGCATTGATATTGTTTTTTGATAAGGAACCATGAGCTACCATGATTGCTTATAGCAAGTCTTATAATGCATGTTGCCACCTGTGTAGCAAATCAAACATCAGGGTTAGGGTCAGGCGAGTGATAGAATTTGATATCTTTATGTTATGCTTAGAATTTGATATCTTTATGTTATGCTTGTTCCTGTTTTTTGGTTGACTGGCAAGGCCTGTTTCAATCAGTGTGTATAAGACCTGGTTGTTTGCCTCTTACAGTGTGGGCGTAGCTGGCACTTGATGCATTGCTTAGACTACAGAGGCGCCAGCATGTCACATGTGTTTGTTTGCCCAAAGATACACAAGCAGTCACAAGCTCTATTCATGTAGCTAGTTGTTTGTTCCTGGGACCCATAACAATGCTACACACACACACACACACACACACACACACACACACACACACACACACACACACACACACACACACACACACACACACACACACACACACACACACACAGCTATTCTTAATCTGATTGTTATTGCTAGTGAGCCTCAAGAAACTAGTACTGCAGGTTTTTTTAATTCAGTCTCCTCTGGTGCAGTGTTGCGAAAGCAATGTGTGTCCTTGCTCCCCTTGCATTCATTATTACTCCCATCTGTCCTCCATACATTCACAATTCACACAGAATGGTTCTCTTTCAGTCACACCGGGAACAGGCCGGGAGCGCTTTGCATGGCTGACCCCACCCCAGCCCAGCCTATAAAGGCTATGGCAATGCACTCCCATTTAATTCTCACCCATTTGCAGTTTCAATGGAAACCTAGCTACCAAGGTTAACTGTTCCACTAGAAAGTTAACAGCTTTCCCTGGGGTGTTTGGTTGCTTATTTTTCCTGACAGGAATCCTGCTAATTCAGGCTTCACTCTTATCGAGCAAAGGTCTCTCTAGTTTTCGCCAACAAGAGATTGAATTAGTAACTAGCCTATCTACTTTCTCTCGTGCCCTTCTGGTGCCTTGTGAGTTTTTGGCAATCCCATAGTGAGATCTTGAACTGAGTCAACTGAAAGAGAACTTTGGGTTACAGTATGTTCCCCAGGTTCTCTGAATTAGATGAGAGAGACATCTCACCAGGTTGCCCCTCTTTTACGGGCTTGTGAAGAGGTGGTTCGCAGAATTAAATGCACTACTGCACTGCAGTAGTCTTTATAGGCTGGGCTGGGGCGGAGTCAGCCATGCAATGCTCTCCTGACCTGTTCCAGATGTGATTGGATATGTTTTCAGCGAATATTGTACACAGGGGTGCAGGGGAGAACCGGGTTTACATACTATAACGCAAAGGTGTTTTTGGTCAGTATTTATTGCCTTCATTATACCATTTATTAACCCTTTCAACATGGCCCCCTAGTGGTTGAGACGCAGGCGTCGCAAATTCTTGTATATACTACTTTTCGTTCTATTTGAAATTGAAACATGTCTCCTTGTTCACAATGATCACCTACACGGCCTAATGCTCACACACCCAACGCATTGTGTAAATGCCTTCTAGGTATCAGATTACATGTATTTGATGTACAACATGTCCTAACTATGTTGCATGTACACTCTCAATGCTTGCTAAAATGCCACAGTATGACTGATAGTAAGGGGTATCACAAACAAGCTACTGCAAGCTACATACGTGTGTGGGTTTCTCTTGCGCTCCTGTGCCTTGGTATCAGGTTTCAGGTTTTGCGCATTGCTGTGGAGGATGGTTGAGGGTGATCTGTTGTAATGCGGACAGACTAACTGTGGTTCATAAATTATCGGATGACGTTTCCTGATGTGTAGCATCTTAGTGGAAGAGCACTTGTAGTGGCGCAATTCTGATCCTCTCTGCCTACACCATCTGTTTGAGTGCGCTGCGCGTCCGAGCTATCCATCATCATCCTCAGGCTCAGCATCAGCCAACTAGTGCATGCGTGAAGAGCTAGAGTATTTTCTCCCGCGGCTGATTTAGTTGACGTAACCATGGTCAACTGTGGCAAAAGACGTCTGACCATGGCAGATGTATTGGAGGAGCTGGACAAAAGTGCCAAAGGTGATGAGGGGTGGTCCTCGGAGGCGGAGAGCATTGACTCTAGCTGAAGCGGCGTTCCAGGATGGATTGGACCCGCTTCTTGACACGTAAATGAATTGAACATGTATTCATTTACTACAGATTATGTTTCGCCAGCGAGTACTATACCGTCAACCTAGTATGGGTTAAACGATATATTCGCTTGCTAAGATTACTCAGATGTACAGTTATCATAGTGGCCAGCTAGCTGAATTTTCGCGCCTTTAAGGTAGCCAAATGGCCCGCTAGCTATGTTTACGCGCGTCTCATATTGGCATTGGATGATTTCAACATGAACTTGTGTGCAGCTAACCTAGTGGCTTTCTGCTGGTAATAATGAAAGTAACATTATGTGAAGAGAGGGACTGTAATGTTATAGTGGCAGTTATATTGACCACTTGATGCATGGCTCAGGATAGTTGGATAGTTGCTGTTATATACAATTAAACTTTTGAATCATTTAGTAATCTGTGATATGCAGTGATAACAATCATTGTTTACTGAGGAGTGATTTTAGATATCATACCAATATATTCATTTTACTCATATATGGACATTTGTTGACATTTTATTTTTCTGAGAATATGTCCCCCCTCCGCCTGCAGACAAAAGGAGGAAATCCTTGTTGGCACCGCTGCCCCCTTCAGCGACCAGGAAAACGGCACCGCTGAATAAACCTAAGCACCCTCCCTCTACCAAGAGAAGGGCCAGTGCTCCGGTGCCCTCTGCAGAGTCTCAAGAGGATGCATGGCGGAGCATCACCAAGGCTGTCACTGAAGCTCTCCACTTTCCCTTCTGCCCAGCAAGGACCCCCAGAGTGCAGCTGGACACCTCCAAGACCTCCAGCCCTCTAGAGCTGCTTAAGCTGTTTTTCAGTGAGTGATGCAGACACTCTGTACAAACACCAACACGAATGGGGCCACTGGGTAACAAGACGCCATGGTTACCAGTGTGTGACAGACCTGTACCATTTCCTAAGTATGGTCATATACATGGGGATGCTGAGGACCAGCACTGTCCATCTGTACTGAAGCTTGCATCAGATTCAAGACCCTGGTGCTCGCCTACCGGGCGGCAAAGGGAACAGCCCCTCCCTACTTGCAAGCAATGGTCAGCCCCCAAACTCCTGCACGATCACTCCACTCTTCCACCTCGGCTGCCCGCCTGGCACCGCCGACTCTACGTGGATGCAGCAGCCGCACTACTCGGTCACGGCGTTTCACTGTCCTGGCGCCCCGCTGGTGGAACGAGCTTCCCACTGCTGTCATGACTGCAGAGTCACTACCAATCTTCCGCCATAGATTGAAGACCCATCTCTTTAGGCTACATCTTAACGGTCCCTCCTAAAGACCTCCTCACCCCCACTAGACCCCTGTACAAGTATTTTTTCCTTCTTCTAGCATTGGTCCGAGCATTGATTACTTTATCATATGATGACTGATGGATAGATGATTCACTTACCTAAACAAGTATATTTGTTGTAAGTCGCTTTGGGTAAAGGCGTCTGCTAAATGCTATAAATGTAAATGTAATGTAAATGGAGCCAGCACAGGCTGTACAGGCTGGCCTTCCCTCTCTCCCTGATTAATACTGTAATCCTAGTAGTGCTAAGGGCAGTTGAAGACAAAAAAAAATAATGTTACAGGGCATTATTTTGAGGCATAATTTACTATACAATATATATCCTTGTATAAAAGCCAACAAACAAACAAAAAACAGACCTCAGTTGATAACAAACGTGTTCTTGTACCTGCAGTCATGTTTTGATATTTAAAAAAGCTTAGATATGAGTTTGCAGGTATGAATATGGTATGAATATGGATGTATACATGATGTGTTGACAACATGTTTGGGTACCATTCAAAATAATATTTTTTTTCCTACACGTCTATGTTGATATATTCAATAAAAGACAACATTATAAGGCGCATTTGCTTTTTCGGTCTATTTTTCTTATTGATAATATATGATGATATATATGACCTTTGTATTACTGCTCACACATAGGTTGTTTGTTATTCACTATTATGCATGGTACAGTTCTCTTCAAATCAAGCATTCAACCATACTTGTAACATGTTTACTTTTTGATATATCCACATTTATATAACAGTCAAAAACAGGCGGAAATGGCCTCTAGGGGGCATCTTTGGATGCCTGGGTGAGAGTTCATAAATATCCACACACAACTGGAATGCCTAAAGATATTTACTTCAAACTTTTAGCATGTGTTGACAACATGTTTGGGTACCATTCAAAATGATATTTTGCTTCCTACATGTCTATGTTGGTGATATATTCAATAAAATACACCACATTATAAGGCTTTTTTTCTGTCAATTTTTCTTATTGATAATATAAGATATGTTTATTAATGCTCTGACATGGGTTTTTTTTAAATTATTATTGTTATAGGTAAAGGTTTCCTCTTCAAATCAAGCATCCAACCATGCTTGTAACATGTGTAGTCTTTGAAATATTCACATTTATATAAGAACAGTCAAAACCAGGCGAATATGGCTCCTAGGGGGCATGGTGTTGAAAGGGTTAATGCATTAGCAATGGATTGTTTTTGGCATGGCTTATGTTTTTTGTTTTGTTTATAATGCAGTTCTATCCTCTGTGCGTGTGTGTGTGCGTGGGCAAATGGATGCGCATGCACGTGAATGTGGTGCGTGTGTGAGCTTTTTTGTGCGTCTCCCAACGATTAATTAATGTCTTCAACCTTTCCTCATGTTGAGGTTATGACATCATCACCGCTGGCCTTTATAAATCTGACTAAGGGCCAGTGACATTTACCATTCTGGCATTGAGGATCAGAAAACATATCAAATAACTGACATTACATCAAAACAGAACTATGAATGTATGACTTCAGACATAACATTAGAGTGATTCTCTCTCTCTCAGGGTTTGCGCTGGATCCATATTTATCCCACCACACGACTCAAGCCGAATACGACATGATAATTTGGCAATACTTTCTGTAAACCATCTGTTGTGTATGATGTATGCCGTTTAGCTGACACTTTTATCCAAAGCAACTTACATTGCAGTGAGTGCATACATTTCTCTGTATATACAGTACCAGTCAAACGTTTGGAAACACCTTGCCAAGAGTGTGCAAAGCTGTCATCAAATCAAAAGGTGGCTACTTTGAAGAATCTAAAATCTAAAACATATTCTGGTTTGTTTAACACTTTTTTGTTTACTACATAATTCCATATGTGTTCCTTCATAGTTTTGATGTCTTCAATCTACAATGTAGAAAATAATCAAAATAAAGAAAAACCATTGAATGAGAAGGTGTGTCCAAACTTTTGACTGGTACTGTATGGCACCTGTGCGTAATGCATTATGAATGCATCGGTAGATTTAAAAAGGAGCTGTGAGCTGTTATGAATGCTGATAGGTGTGATAATGAACAATAGGTTGATGACATCATGATAGTGCTGTCAAAGTGGTGGACTAAAAATGGAATTGGCCCCAACCCCGCTCACTTTGTTGCTGTTTTTTATTACCATCACTCCAGTGACCAATCTATTTCTTCCTTCACTTCATCCATCCCTCCCGCTCCTCACTGTCTCTCTCTCTCTCTCTCGCCTGCTCTCTCTCTCTCTTTCTCTCTCACTCACACACACACACACACACACACACACACACACACACACACACTCCCTCTCCGTCCCTATGTCTTCTCCCTCACTAATAGCTTCTGCCAACTGACACTTTGAGTAGTACTGTATGTCTTAATGTCCATAACCACTCAGTGCACATTGCTGCAGCAGTCCGAACAGCCTCTGTCAGACCTTTTTTTAGAACAAGCGCCTGAGTAAAAGCAGAGAATAAATAGGTCATAGAACCATGTGAAGTGCTAAATAAATGATAGGTCTGAAGGTAAAGTGACTTGTGGAAGGAGAGTGGGTGGCTCACGGTAGCATCGGTCTCACAGGTGCTGCTGCATGGGAAGTATTCACGGAGGCTTGAAGTGCAGCTCCTATTCCAGTCCCAGATATACACTGTAAATACAAACAGTGTTTTGTAAAACTGAGATGTGATATCAAACTGAAATGTAAAACTGAGCTCACATTTATAAGCTTTGGCGTACTAGAGTCCATCCCTGTATGGCCGACCCGGAACCCAGACTCGGGTTCACATTCACAACATCCTCCAAAGCACTGTCAATACCATGCCAAGAAGTTCATGCCAAGAAGTTCAAGTTTCATGAGAAGAAATCACTGTGTGATGCTAATTTAGCCACCCCCTACATTAGCTCATACTTAAACGCCCGCGTTTGATGTTTTTAGCTGATATATTACATCCTGGTGCTGCACAATGTTATTGCACAATGATTCAAGTCCGTAAATTGCCATTTAGGTCGAAGTATGTGTATTCCTCCTTGAAACGATTTCTCACTTTCCGTGACGTATGCCATTTCATCCAGCTACAAAGCTCTGAAGTGTGACGTGGCTAGTCTGTTTGTAAATTTAGTGCCTAGGGTCAAATATAACCCTCTGAACTCCTTTCCCCGATTTTTTTTTCGACTGAGTCAAACAACCTTTCGACACATTTTATTCAGAATTGCTCCCAGCTATATCTGGCCCAAATAGCTCAGTGAATGACTACTAACGTCATCACTCGGTGCATTCGTTCTTTAAGTTTTTTTTTTTTTCAAGGGAAGCCAGGAAACAAAACTGACTGGCATGGGCCTTTAAGATGTAAGAACTCACTGCATAAACGGAACCGCAGAACCAAACTGTGGTTTCTGGCAATTGTTGTCCCAGTTGGAATCCAAAGATAGTCTTAAACAGCATTTCTCACTCAGCCATGTATTCCCACGGTCATTGAACATCACCAAGTGACATCCATGCACTTTAGACATACTTCATCAATATTGGATCATTTGTTAACATACAAAAAAGAAAGAAAAAAACAAAACATTATCTGCAAAGATTGAATATTGACCTTATTTCCAATGAAGCCATTCAGCATGCAGCATACTTCCACCAACAAAAACATAGCATTCATAATATGACCCAACACATTTGAACAAGTGTCAACTCTTAAACAGATGTCCGTTTCGATCCAGTTCTACAATGTTCCCCTCTAAGGAGAAGGTGCTGACAGTTGCCTGCAGAGGGCAGCGGGGGGTCAGTTCCCTCTGCGGCCGGGGTTGATGCGAAACAAAGAGAACATGACGGGATACGAAGTGAAAGCGTTCATCTCCGTGGAATAATCTAACGACTGCGCCGATCTCACTGAAACTCCAACGTCGTCTCTCTCCCACAAAGCAATGTGGATCAGCGTTGAGGCTTGAGTGGATTTCACTGTCTCCTTTATTCCCACTCACCTCTCTCTATCTCACTGAGATGTTGTGATGGATATTAAAGGCCCTGGCTACACAGATTCAATGAAACTATTCACGTTAGGTAACCATCAAAAGAGCAGGAGCATATATCACCTCAACATTAGACATTTGGCATGTTAACATTTGACAATGTTATTTCAACATTAGACATTTGGTATGATTGTCTGTTGGTCTTCCTACGAACAGACATTGCTTCTCGACAGCAGCAGTCACAGCAGTGATTTGCTGATTTTCTTTACACATTTCAGAGATGAAGACGCAGAGATGAGATTAAGCCTAGTCTCAGATGTGTTCGTGCTTCAGGCAACTATGACTATCGTTGTCATGCCTGAGTTCAAGTCTGAGCTATATACACACACACACACACACACACACACACACACACACACACACACACACACACTCTCTCTCTCTCTTACTTACTTACTCACTCACACACATCATGTTTTGGCATGACAACGATAGTTGCACGTAGAGGTCTGGGCTACCAGAGATTGTCTCCCTGTTTCCTCCTGCAACAAGCAGTACCATAGAGCTGAGGCTTTGACAGGAGAATGTGTGAGGGGGGGATCAGCTGCAGCGGGGAGAGGATGATGAATAAACAATCATCCCAGCCCTGCAGCCCTTGCAGGCAGGCTGTCATTTAAAGCTGAGAGAGCAGAGCGCACACACACACACACGCACGCACGCACGCACGCACACACACATACAAACACACATACCCGTTCCAACAAAAGCTCAAACACAGCCATGTTCTGACCCTGCATGGCCCTTTGTAATTCCTAAACTATCCTTCGGATGATAATATAGGCTACAGGATCAGATGTGCTTACTGAGCCTTGTAATTATCTTATGGAGAGAATTAAAGAGACTCATACATGGTGCTAAAATACATTTATTGGAAACCCATGGCAAATATGATTTATTTTAAGAAAGAAAAAAACATCAGGTGAAAAGTGGCTTTGGGTTTGGGTTTGGTCACAGCAGCAGTTCCATGGCCTGAACTGAGGGTCAGAGGTCATATTCTTACCATGGACAGAAATTACAACACAACACACACACAGACAGGGGCTGCGTCCAATTCTCTATCCAAAGTGTGCACTCGTTCACGGCCCTTCAAGGATATAACTGGATTGGTTTAAGAAATATATATGAAATCCCTCTCGCCCATGTTTACACCAACCCAATAGGTGAACAAGTGCACACTTCAGAGAGAGGGGACGAGAATCTGACCCAAGCCAAGGACAAAGACATCGTATCAAGTCAGATGACAGGGATGAAAAGGACCCAGATGATCTATCTAGAGCCTTCCATTAGGGGATTTTCGGAAAAAAGATAATGTTAGGAGCAAAGTGAAATCTTAACACAGGGCCAAATTCATTTGAATCTGGGTTGTGTTCAGAAGGTATGAAAAAGGAGAAAACCTATTGAAAATGGGTAAGATGTCATCTGAATGTGTCTAAAAATAAACTAATTTGCGTTTTCTGCTTCAAAACCGTGACGATATCTACCTGTGAGCTACCCTCTGCAATTTTATTTGACCACAGGGAAATTAAATATATGTTGACATCCTACTGCAAAAGTACTGCAATGTGGGTTTGATTGAAGACTCTGAGGGGGTGGCTCGTTTTGGGTTTGAGATTCTGTGGGTTCTGAATCTTTATCACTAAGTTCGACTAGTCCAATACCGATATGGGTCATTCCATAAATCAGGGTGCCAGTGAGGATTTCTTGTGGACAACTTTAGAGTCCTGTTAACATGTCAGTCATAATAATCTGACACTTAATAATCTGCAATTACATCAAGGTGTAAAGTTGGAACATAGCAACATCAAAAGAAATTCATGAATTGATATGGAAATCTATGCTTAATCTTTTCTTATCTTGATGTCTTGACAGATTTGGTAAAAATCGTGTGACATAAATTGATCTCTTTCTGTAGATGTATGGCAGTATTATGCATCTTTATAATGTTTATTCAGCACTAAATCGTTAAATTACACCATATTCTTGAATGCTGTAATAATAATAATTAATGTAGCGTTATGTGCGCCTCTTGGAATTAGTAACTGCGTAACACTTTGTGCGTAACACTTTGTGTCTGCTTATGTTATGCCATGAAAATATATGAGAATATCAGATTGAAATTGCAGACAGTAAACAGCCGTCTGGTGCATTTAGCAGGGATACCACGTGTAAGAGAATGACAGGGCAGGATTTCCACCACCTTACGTTTATTAAGAGGCAGTGCAAAGATTGTGGTGTGCAGAGACTGGATACATATGTTGCCCCCCTACAAAAAAAAAAAGTGTGTACACTGTAAAATATGGGAGGTTGTTAACCGAAAGGTAACAAAGGGAAAACAGGAGTATCAAAAAGACATGTCTTGTGTAAAAGAGAGGAAGTATTCAAATGCTGGTAGATGAGCTGAAACAAGAGGCTGAAAGCTTCTCTGAGCACTAATTTACCAAAGACTGACAGAACATGCAATTAACTAAAGTGAGAGCTAACCTCCCAACTGACACAGAATGAAGCATCCTGGATTACAGAGAATTACAGCTGCAGACACCAGCAAGAGGCCCGGGGGGCCTACTGGACCCAACACAGTGCTACTTTGCACCCCACTGTACTCTGAATAGATGATCTCAGGCTGAAGAAAGAAAGACATCTCAAAATCAACAAGCTGTATCCGTGCTCTGATGGATGGGGTGCACAATACAAGTCCAAAGGACCTATATTGGAGGTCTGCTATGCTGTGACGGACGGTGTTTCTTTCCGTTGAGCACAACTACTCTGCTTCTCGAGACATGGGAATGGTGCCAGCGTTGTGGAAAGTGCTGTTGTCAAGAGTCGCGCCACCCCAGCTGTGAAGGTTGGCCAAGTCCTCATCAGGAATGCAAAAGAGCTCTTTATCTACTGCAGAGACAACCTGACCAAGAAAGCCTCTTTGGATACCTGCTCTCATTACCATCGGACCATCTTCTTTATTCCCAGTGAGGACATTAACAGAAGCTGAACTGGCCGTAGTGTGAAACTTACACCTGGAACCATGAGGTTGTATCAAAACAGTAAAGGGTGGCGTGGTGGCAACCAGGAACCTAAGCTGTTTCTACGATTCCTGTATCCATGGAGTTGGAGTGTGTGAGAATAGATAATGCTGAGGATGCTCAAGAGTTTACGAGGAAAACGTGAATTGAATGTTATTTACTACTGTATTATTGTATTCAATTATTGAAACAATTTGTTAAATGCTTCTTTTTTTGTCTTCAAGACCATTTGGCATGACTACAAATGATAGATACGTTGGATGAAGCAAAAAAACGATTTGGCAACTAGGCTTTATGTGGTGTCCATGATACGTGTGAACTTTTGAATGACGTGTAGATGTTTTGTTGTTATTTTTGGTCCCACTTTGCCTGTCTTTGCCTGTGACAGTTTTTTTCTTTAACTGCACATATGAGACTGCATGAAAGTCATTAAAAAATTAGACTAAATGTTTACCCTGATGTCGCACTTTGGCCCCCTTATTTATGGAATGACCCATAGAAGTCATGTATGAGTTCATAATTAGTCATCTATGCACTTAGAGCCATGTACAGAAAGTTTGACTTTTGCACATGGTGGTTTTGGGGTCATGAGCATCCAGAGATTTTATAGTGGCCCTTCACATGAGAAACATGATCCCTGAGCTCATGTCTGATCTGTACACACACACACACACACACACACATACACACACACACACACACACACACACACACACACACACACACACACACACACACACACACACACACACACACACACACACACACACACACACACACACACACACTCACACACACAGCTTCAGAGCTCTACACAGTGTTAACAAACACAGAAAACAAAAGTGTCAATTACTTCTCGGTTACTTTTGGATGCATTGCAAACAAAACAAAACAGAAAGTACCTCATACCAAGTCATTTTTCAGTCATTAGTAATAAGACAGTAAATAAAGGTTCACCCATTTTGGAATAAAGCGTATTGTATGCCAACAATAAGCCAGCTAACATCTAAGTGATCTGCCAGTATGGTCAGACATGCTATGTTACATCGTAAGGGGTTGTCATATTTTGTTACTTGTAAAAACCTGAGTTATGGTTTAATGACACGTTGCACCACATGACCCAGCAAAAGGCAAAGCTCATCTCCTAAAGAGATAGGGTGAGGTTGTGGTTTCGTTTTTATCACAGTGGCGTCTGGCACATCCTATTGGCATCATGATAAATCAGTGTTTCATTGCAAGTTTTAGTGATTATCGATACTCTCTTCTCACATGAAATGTGGTACAGTAAATAGTGCTGGTATGATACTCGTCCACAAGGGTGTTTTAAAAGCATATCAAACATCAAACGTTTTAACAGGCAGTATGGGCCATTGTAGAGATTTCTATTGGGGGGTGTGAGGGATAAACTCGAGTGCCCTGCATAATTATTGGGACAGTGAACCCTTTTTGTCTTACATGTATTTTGGCAAACAATTACTATGAGGTTAACATATACACTGTGTTCTCAGCTTTAATTTGAGGGTATTTGTGTACATATTGGTCTCACCATTTAGAAATGACAACACTTTTTATACTCTCCCTTTTTCAGGGCACAAAAAGTATTGGGACTGATTCATATTATGGATGTTTAGTATTTGGTCGCACATCCTTTACATCTGCTACATGTTCATTTTTGTCTCAACTGTCACAAGACGTTTTTCCAGACCTCTACAGACTTTTTTAGCAAACTGTAACCTGGCCATCCTGTTTTTGAGGCTAGTGGTTTGGACTCTATAGTTCTGCTGGTCTTCTGTGGATGGTAGTCTCACACCTACCTCCTGTAGAGTGTTCCTGATTTGTGGGACAGTTATTTGTATTTTTTTTCTCAATTATGGCCAGCATTCTTTGATCATTCACTGTAGAAGTCTTCCTTGGCCTACCAGGCCATTTGCGATTGCTGAGCTCTCCAGTGCTTTCTTTCCTTTTAATGATGTTACAAATGATCGTTTTTGTTAAGCCTAAGGTTTTAGCTATTTTTCGGATCGATTTTTTCAGATTTTTCAGCCTCATAATGGCATCCTTGACTTTCATCGAAACCGCTTTGGCATGTTGACAGACACCAATAGCAGACTTAAAGGCAAGCTTAAAGCCGATAATCAATACTAGACATTGACATCTCTCCTATGCCTGTGCAAATTACGTGACTGTATAAAACTCACTAACCAGACCAAACACTTGTCAAGCCAATTGTCGCAGTACTTTTGGTGCCATGAAATAGGGGGACTATGTATAAAAAATTTAGTTTCTAAATGGTGAAACCAATATGTGTACAAATACTCTCAAATAAAAGCTGAAAATCTATACATTAACCTTGTTTGTTCCAATAATTACGCAGAGCACTGTACAGTATATGGAGCTCCTCAAGGACTTTATGGCACAAACACACGTTACCACATGCACGTTTGTATGTATGTATGCACAAACACATGCACTCACCCATGCATACATACACACAAATAGTAGATACACCCACCCACACACACACGCACACACACACACACACACACACACACGCTCACACACACACACACACACAGACACACACACACACACACACACTCAATCACAATCACAACTGTTACCACGTGCGGACAAACCACAAACCCACACACACACATAAAAAAACCATCTGTGGTGTTATATAGATAGAAAAATAATCAATATTAGGACATCTTTCACAGGCTTTTACACCCATATTTTAAATTGCATGGAACAAGAAGGAAGTTTATAAATAGAAACTGTAAATGGGTGAAACAAACGTGAGGTGACATTTCTTTTCTTGGAATATTCTTTGTAAAAAAAGTTGGTCTCTTCATTTGACATAAAAAGAGCTGAATAAAGGTAACTTGTCTCAAGGGGAAGGCCGGGGTGGAGGCGTGAGAGGAGAATTGGGGAGTGACACATCACAGACTACTACACAGTAGTTTTGTTCGGGGGGGGGGGGGCGGGGAGTGGGCAGGTGGGGACAAACGGTCACACCCCAAATGACTACACAGTAGTTTGGTTCTGGGAGGGGCTTCGGGTGAGGGGGCGGCGGGGGGGGGGGGAGGGGGGGGCGGGGAGAGGCTACACTGTGGTCTCGTTCTTCCAGGGCCCCGTCCGTATGTTCCCCGTGGCGTCTGAGCCGAACAGGAAGTCCTCCTGCAGGCTACCATTGCGGCTCATGGTCCCCCTCCGGCTTAGGGTGGCATGCGGCCGGGTCAGAGTCTGTCTGGGTGGACCCCCCTGGGGCTCCATCTCCATCTCCATCTCCATCCCCATCCCCATCCCCAGGTGGAGCATGTTGTCCTCCTCCCTGTCAGCCATCCTGCTACTACAGCTATACGTGTCGGGCTCCGGCAGGCAAGCCAAAGCGAAGGGGTCCGGTTTGGGTGTGTAGCACATGGTGGTGAAAGGGTCAGCTTTCGGAGGGCAACACATGTGCCTGTGGCAAGTATGGCTCTCGTGGCAGGGCAGCTGTCCCTCGCCGCCCCCGCCGCCACCGCCGCCACCGCCGTGAACCATGTGGCAGGAGGCGGAAGAGGAGAGGCCATCGTGCAGGCTGTGGCAGGAGGTGTCCAGGTGCATGCTGGGACAGACCAGCTGCTTGTCCAGGTGCGGGCTAGGGCAGGGCAGCTGGAGGTCGGGGTGGGGGCTGTGGCAGACCCGCGGGCCTCCTCCTCCGACGCTGTGGGGGCTGTCCAGGTGGGAGCTGTGGACGCTGCCGTCCATGCTGGTGGAGGCCATGTGGTAGTGGTAGTCCCTGAGGCAGGGCCGCGGCCGGTTGAAGGAGCGAGACTTAGTCCTGTCCTTCAGGCAGCTCTGCAGGGGCAGGGCGGGCCGAGGGAGCTCGTCCGGGAGCGACTGCTGACGCGGCGACGGGCAGCCGCCCTCAGAGGCCAGGGGGGCAGGGCTGGGGACGGGGCCGTGCACGGCCACGCAGCAGGGCCCGCCTCCCCCCGCGTGGTTGGGGATGGGGCTCAGGGGGGTCGGTGGCATTTTGTAGTGCGTGGTGGGCGCGTGGAGGAGGTGGGGGGAGAGGAGGGGCTGCTTGCCCGAGCAGGGCGAGTCCATGTGGCAGTGCCCCTGCTGCTGCTGCTGCTGCTGCTGCATGTGCCTATGGCTGTGCCTGTGCCCGGGCATGTGCCCGTCCCCGTTGAGCTCCTGGTTGGCCTTGGGTTTGGACGGGCAGCAAGCCCACCAGCGGTGCCAGACATCATCGCGCTTGGCACAGTGCTGGATGAGGAGGAAGAGCCCCAGTGTGACGGAGAAAGCCCCATACAGACAGCTGAACACCATGTCCAGGAAGTGGCCCTGTGAGACCGCCAGCGCCCCCAGCGCCCACGTGGCCAGGAACAGGAAGAGGGTGAAGGCCGTGGCGCGCAGCTGCGCCTTGAAGGAGTGCTCGTTGGCCAGCACGGAGACACCGGCGGCGAACGCCGGGCACATCGCTCCTCCCGAGTCGCCTGGCTCACCGCCACCGCCATGGCAGTGGTGGGCCGTCTCGGCCAATCGCTGCTGCTCCTCCGTCATGGCCCTGAGCTCGTACTTTCTCTCCGGGTGGCGCTTCAGCTGGATGAAGGCGCACAGGAAGTAGATGCACATAATCAGGACGAGGAGGGCCGCCGGGCCGTAGAAGCCCCCCACGCTTGGCTCCCACGCCATCCAGCAACTGTATGGTCAGAGAGAGAGAGAGAGAGAGAGAGAGAGGGAGAGAGGGAGAGAGGGAGAGAGAGCATGTCAGTGTACCGTTTATCTAAGAGCTTTTTATGACTTCAGTTAATCATATTGAAATTTCACGTCACATTTCACACATTTATTGAATGGGGCTGTTTTGAGACTTTTGAGCCGGGATTCAATCAATTGCAGGTAATGGCTTTGAGATTTCAGAAGTGTTTTGCACAGCAGTGTGTCCTGGAGGAAGGGAGTTGATACTCAGGATTTCTTAATCAAGTGTTGACTCACTCCATTCAGGACAAATCAAATGCATTTGTGAAAGCGCAAAATCTGCTATCTCCGATGATTGAATTCCGGCCCCGGTGAGAGGCACTATGTAAATGCAACCCATAATCATTTTTATCATCATTATCAAAAGTAAGATACTGCAGCTCAGGGCTCATAAAATTAATTCAGCCCTGCAGAGTCAAAAGTGCTACTAAATTGGGTAGCACTTTATTTTACGGTATTGGTCCCACTGATATTTTACCAAGCAAATTAACACATCGTAAACTACCACCAAGTTTATGTTTATATAGAAAATCCCATAACCTTTGTTTTGAATTATGGCTTTGCAGTTCCTTTCAAAACACACACAAGGACTGAAGCGAATGGCGGGACGAAATCGAAGTCCACCATTTTGAGCCGGATTAAACGTTGTAAAAAAAGAAAAAACGGACCCCTGGGCATGAACAAAACTGCCAAAAGCAATGAGGGACGGGAGAGCGAGGCTTCAGCAAATCGATGAAGAGAACAGTGACCTCAGAGGGGACGGGCTGTGGTCTACTCACTACAGGGCGTCGTCTCTGCTCCCGTAGTTCTCCATGCTGACGGCTGCCGTGACCCCGACGATGATGAGCGGGACCCCATCACTGACCAGATAGAATCTAAGGAGAGAGGAGGGAAAGTGAAGCAGCAAAGATCGTTCAAAACGTCGCTGGCACAACTCCAAATTGGCACTCCGCCCGAGACACTGCGAGTAGGATCTATACGTGCCAGTTAGCTGACACTTTAATCGAAAGCGACTTATAGTACACAGAGTGCATAAATGTTTTATTTTATTTTATATATATATATATGGTTCCAGCAGGAATCGAACATACAACCTTAGCATTGCTAGCATCGCACTCTACCAACTGAGCCATAGAGGATGATAGATCTGAGTCAGATGATTTGATAGGAATTAGGAATATGGTAACAATAGCTCCATATTGGCCTCTGATAGGTTAGTTAGAATTTGTATGTAATTTATGACAAATTCACCTATCCTATAATTTCACAGATTTACAGTTGTGTTTAGAAGGTAGGAGTTAGGGACTAGGGATTGATTTAGAATTCAGCAACCATCAACTGAATCCAGTTTTTTTTTCCCATTGTAGGAAGCAAGGGAGAAGAGCAGGGAGGGAGGGAGGGAGGGGGGGAGGGAGGGAGGGACCAAGGGAGGGATGAGGTAAAGGCTGGCTGAAATGGAACTGTCGTCAACAAGCCGATCCCTCTGGCGAGTGACAGGGTTAGACACTGGCACTCTGGCACCTGCCCTCCAGTTACCATAGCTACCAGCTGTCACATGGTGTCAGGATCTTTTCCTGCTCTCCTTGTTTTGCTTTCCCCACATCACGTACTGTATCCACCTTGAACCTCTCACAGCCTTATAAGTTAATTTGTCTCAAAGGAGTACTTCACTTTATTCTTACTTTATTTATTACTTTATTTATCATTTTCATGTCTCATCAGTCCACCATAAGTATGGTCCAAAAGTATTATTATTGTGTGCGTAAAAGCCTCATCGATATCCTAATGACAAGCTTATATTTACTTCCTGGAAAAGTGATTTGATGATGTGCTTTGACACACAATGGATATCTATGAGGCTTTAATTAGAGATGTTGGTTCCACATGGGGATTACATTTCTGACCAATTACCACTCAGTAGTAGATACTGTGTGCATGACTGACAGAATCGTTGCTCGGCCCAATTGCGTCTTTCTTTTGCCATTTCCCTGAGCAAGGCGTGTGTAAGACTAGAGTTGGAGGCGAGGGAGGCGAGGACAATACCCCAGAATGACAAAGCGAAAAACAAGTTTTTTGAAATTTCTGTAAATTTATTAAAATTGAAATACAGAAATACCTTGTTTCCATAAGTATTCAGACCGTTTGCTATGACACTCTGAAAATAATGTAATTTTGGAATTAATATATTTGTTTTTATAGGGTCTCTTATTTGCATAGGGATCAATTACACACCTTGTAGATTAGGATGCCACTACCAACTCAGCAAATTTCATAATTTTTTCTTGATCCTGACAAACTCCCCAGTCCCTGCCAGTGACAAACATACCCATAACTTGATGCAGCTATCACTGTTCTTCACACTAGAGCATGTGCTAGATTTGCACTAAACTTAATGCTTTGTAGTAAAACCAAATAAACACATTTCCAGCCACTTTCTTTGCCGTATCACTTGAATTCATTGTTGCAAACACAATTATGGATATGAGATAGATTATTTTCCATTAAGGGATTCTTTTTGGCCACTTGGTTATAGACCAATTTTGTAGAGTGACTGAGATGATGTCCCATCGACTGTACTTTTTCCTCTCCACCATTCAACTTTGTAGATTTTTGTAAGTCTCCCCAGGCCTCAGGGTCGCATTCCTGAACAGTTTTTCCTCTCCATTTGCTCAGTTTGTAATGACAACCTGATCCACACAGTGTGTAATTGATTCCTATGCAAATCAGAGACCCTATAAAAACAAAGATATTAATTCCCAAATTACTATGAACTATTATCCTTGCATTAAGATGGACTCAGTTCAACTTATTGAGTGATTTGTTGATGACATTTTTGCATTTTAGCTCATTTTAAGAGTGTCATAGCAAAGGGTCTGAATACTTATGTACATTAGGTATTTCTGTATTTCTGTTGTAATACATTTACAGACATTTCATAAAACTTGTTTTCACTTTGTCATTCTGGGATATTGTTTGTGGATTGATGGCAAATTCTTTTAATTTAATCCATTTTAAATTGAGTCTATAACACAAAAAATATATATATGCCGGATCTGTGAAACAGCTTCCTTTGAAAGAGGCTTTGCTTTAATGCACACATTAATCATATTTTGGACCCCGATTATGGTGGACCGATGATAAATATACTTTGTAAAGTACCCTACTCTGAACCTCTCACAGCTTCATATGTTTATTTTCCGTACAGTATGATCACTCACCAAACACTTTATTAGGAACACCTGTACACCTTCTCATGGTGGAGGTGGTGTAATGGTGTGGGGAATGTTTTCTTGGCACACTTTGGGCGTGTTAATACCAGTCAATCATCGCTTTGAATGCCACAGCCTATTTGAGTATTGTTGCTGACCATGTGCATCCCTTCATGGCCACAATTTACCAGATCTGAATCCAATAGAACACCTTAGGGATGTGGTAGAACGGGAGATTCACAGCTTGAAAGTGCATCTGAAAAATCTGCAGGAATTGTGTGATGCAATCATGTCATCATGGACCAGAATCTCAAAGGAATGTTTCCAACATCTTGTGGAATTAATGCCACGAAGAACTGAGGCTGTTTTGAGAACAAAGGGAGGCCCTACCCAGTATTACTATAGTGTTCCTAATGAAGTGTTCAGTGAGTGCATGTCTAACCCAACTTGAATTTTCTCACATGTTTGCAGTCAGAGATACAATTACCAGTAGTACATAGAATGCCACTATACATTCAACACCCTTTTTTCAAAAACACCCATTCAACACCCTTTTTTCAAAGTCCTCTAGCTAGCTAACACGTCCTGGGTGTTCTTACCTGAGTATTGTGGGTTTGGACTTTGGCTGCTTGGGTGTATCCCTGTCTTGTACCTGAGGCGGCGCCTTGGACACATCTTTACAAATATTTCTGGCTGTGAACGTCATCCATAGCATGGTAGAGAGT
The DNA here is from genome assembly GCF_951799395.1 of Argentina silus. Taxonomy (NCBI): domain Eukaryota; kingdom Metazoa; phylum Chordata; class Actinopteri; order Argentiniformes; family Argentinidae; genus Argentina; species Argentina silus. The sequence goes on along the minus strand of NC_139670.1, from coordinate 15,453,235 downwards.
GAGGCGTAATGGAGCACAATACCCACCTGAGAGAGAGAGAGAGAGAGAGAGAGAGAGAGAGAGAGACAGACATCACACATACAGAACAACCATTAGCATCTCACACAACCATGCAGCTTCAGACCTGAGTCAAAATAGCATTGTTTTCATTCAATTCCCTTGAGTGTGCTTGATTTAGCATGCCAGGTCGAGTAGAACCACTGGTATTGTCCATAAAGAGCAAATCCTGCCCACGGAGCAAGCTAAATCAAGCCCATTCAAAGTGATTGAAAGAAAACAATCATTTTCTGATCGAGATCTGAGTGGCATTAGCCTACAGTACAAGAAACACAAAGTGGAGAATACATTTTTCTAATGTTTCAAATATCGGTATCTTTATTTTTGTCCAAAATAAAGTGCTGAAAACCGCTAATGAAGTATACGTTAGTTCAGACAGGACACTTTAAGTCAAATGGCACCAGTCACACCTGTGTAAACCATCATCACATGTTTCATGGACCATCCAATTATGCCAAACTTGATGTATTACCATTTTTCATTAAACACTGATTAAACCAACGTAAGTGTCCTGACTGAAATGCTTTTAGGTGTTTTTTTCTCTTTGATATGATAAGCCTTCAATCGCTGTTCTTAATAAATAGATGGTCACTTCTGAACAGTATATTATATCGTCTCAAAAGCCCTCTCTTGGTTTGAACAGTTTTATTACACTGATACTTATCTTCCTTTGTTCTAATCTTGTGGTGTTTCAACTAGCACCCATTGTTGTCTTGCCTGGAAAGTGCATTGTATTGCATTTGTCTATGAAATGTAATATAGGAAATAAAGTATGATTGATTGAACACACACAATGACCTGTTTATGAGAGTTTGTAACTTTTGAAGAAATGGTATTCTTTATGCTTACCATGGACTGTAAAATGGTACTTAATTCAGTCCATGACTGCAAGCTACTGATAAAAACCACCTCCTACTAAAGACATACAAAGCCCCTAAAACCCCAGGACTGGCAGGTGGGGATTACATCCATACAGCCCGCTTTGAGCTGACCAGATCAGTGTTAAAGGGAATTATTCTGCCTTTAGGAGCAAGCAAAGCACAGGTGTTCTGCACTGTCTGTCTGTCTGTGTGTGTGTGTGTGTGTGTGTGTGTGCGTGTGTGTGTGTGTGTGTGTGTGTGTGTGTGTGTGTCTCTGTGAGAGAAAACTACGGAACACTGTGTAGCCTCACCACTTGACAGATGAAGGGGTATTTGATCTGATTGATGCCTCCTGCGAACACGCCGAACGTCAGTGCTGTGTGAAACAGGAAGTTGAGGAGCGTGTGCCATCCATTCCTGCTGATACGGATCACACTGCAACAACAAGGGGACCAAAATGAACAAAGCGGCAAGAGAATACGAGATTCGGTGAAAAAACTATCTATGGGCCTTCTGTGAGCGATGCATTACAATTCCTATTCTTACCATTACCTTGCATTACCTTTATTACATTTATATGGACAGTTATAAGGGGCCATGAGCTGTTATAAACAGATGTTTATAGCAAGTGTAAGCATTACTAATGCATGACAGGGTGTGCATTAACTGCCGATATCCGCACACTTCTGGCGTTTGTGACAGTGCACAAGACCGCATTTTAGGAAATGGATCCCATCATTTTTTTGCGAGGATTCCCCCTGAAACTTGCTATTTTAGCTGTTAAAAGTTGACTCACAAACGACTGGAAGAGTGCAAATATCCTTGTTAAAGCACACTTCCAGTGTTCTACACACCCTAAGACACCTTGGAATTCTGCAGTATTAATATGTATATAACTACAGTTCCCTCAAAATGCTCAAGCACATAGGCTGTAACATGGAACTTTGTGACAGGCACATTCGGGTATTGTCACTTACAAACCTTCCCAGGGGGAATGTCTCGAGCAGCCAGATAGTCCATACATATTTCCCCAGGAATTCACAACGCTGCTCCCAATGGCAAATCTGATGTGCACATCAGTGGCAGCTGGTGCCGCTCAAAATTACTTTGCTCTCGCATCCACACACTCTCCTCCTCTCACTCGCTTGGGGACTTAAGTGCACAACAGCTGTCTGTGACCAGGCGAAACAACGTTTTACCTGGGCCACATCCGGATGCCGGTAGACAACAGATGTGGGCCAGATCTGGGCCGTTATTTCTCTACTGCATAGGTAGTAAAGAAACTACAACCACTGTTCAACCTTTGTATTTCTCTCTCTTTGAGTCAACTGCTCACCACACTGTGTACTAGCAGTGCTAGGTGTAGCTTATGCTAACAGTACTAGATTAATTATCTGATCCTTTGATTGGAAGGGAAAGATGTTAGTTCATACCGCAAAAGTTCTGATAGGTTGGTGGACGTTCTCCGGAAGTCGTCATAATTACTGTGTAAGGCTTTGAGAACCACAAGCCTACTAGGTTTTGTGTTGAAGTCAATGTAGCCAGAGGAGGATGGGAAATAGCTGTCCTCCGGCTACCCCATGGTGCTACCCTAGAGGGTGCTGTTGAGACTACTCTAGACATTCATGCAAAACAGTGTTTTAATTAGGTATTATTAGGTGATGTGAATATATTTAGTCGTAGTTTTATCTAAAAAGGATCACTTTTTAAATGTTTCACTTTTAATATATATATTTTTTTATCATTTAGTACGATGGTCCTCCGCTTCCTCCTCTAAGGAGACTCCACTGATGCAGATCCCTCCAATTGAAGTGTAAAGTGTCTAGTCTAGAATTAAAATGTCAAGTTTAATACGCCAACATTGGGATATTGTTACTATTTCCCATTTAGCCAACGAGTTAGCCAGCTGCGTTCTCTTGTAAAGAAGTTGAAATGTTTTGTGGGAAAGAAAAGTAGCTAGCTACACTGGAGGTCATGGCTTGTAGAGTAGCTAGCGAACGAGGCTGTTAGCTTGCTAGCATTTCTCTGATGCTAGTTATCAGTTTACCTAGAAAATGACTGTGCAGCCAAAAAAATTACTTGTTAGCTCGTACGACATTCATCGGGTAGTGTTATTACAGTGTAGGCATGTAAGATACTGTATGTATTTTAGGATTGATATATTGACATCGTTGTTTTGTGGTAACCAGGAGTAACATAATTCGAGGCAAGAAAGTCGGCCATGTTTTTTGTTTTGAAAAGCCAAAGGGTTGGCGCATGTACACTCACCAAACACTTTATTAGGAACACCTGTACACCTTCTCATGGTGGAGGTGGTGTAATGGTGTGGGGAATGTTTTCTTGGCACAGTTTGGGCCCGTTAATACCAATCAATCATCACTTGAATGCCACAGCCTATTTGAGTATTGTTGCTGACCATGTGCATCCCTTCATGGCCACAATTTACCCATCTTCTAATGGCTACTTCCAGCATGATAATGCACCATGTCACAAAGCAAAAGTCATCTTAAACTGGTTTCATGAACATGACAATGAGTTCAGTGTTCTTCAGTGGCCTTCCCAGTCACCAGATCTGAATCCAATAGAACACCTTTGGGATGTGGTAGACATGTGGAGATTCACAGTGTGAAAGTGCATCTGAAAATCTGCAGGAATTGCGTGATGCAATCATGTCATCATGGACCAGAATCTCAAAGGAATGTTTCCAACATCTTGTGGAATCAATACCACAAATAATTGAGGCTGTTTTGAGAGCAAAGGGAGGCCCTACCCAGTATTAGTATAGTGTTCCTAATGAAGTGTTTGGTGAGTGTATATGTTAACTCTTAACCGCCCGGCATCCCTTTCTCAGTGTGATTGTCAGAGCATGACTTGGAACAGTTTTAGCCCATCAGATCACATACTTCTCCAAACCCGTTTTATAAAATATAATAATGCACACCTTCAGTTGAGTAAATCATGAGCGCATTGATTTATGTTATGAGCACATGAGTTGTTGTTTTTTTATGTATTTTTCATTTGAGGTAAGGAATGAGAAACTAAGGTTCTGGAATATACCTTTAAGCAAGAAGCCAGGCAGTTTGCTAAGTAAGTTCTTTAGCTATCCATACCAGCTAATGCTGTACTTCTGAAAAAAAATTAATCAACTATTTTTGAGAAGGGAGAAAAAAATCTTCTTTCTGACTTGGAAGACTACTAAAGTAAGCTTTGAGTCAAGCATTTATAAAGAAAAAACACTGTCTTGAAATAATTTTAGCTGTGTCGATTTACAAACTCATTATATTGGTAACACGAAAGGGTCGGTGGAAATGGAAAATTGGTGGAGAGCAGATGTGTTACCGGTAGTCTCTCCTGAAATGCTGGAGAGAGTTGTGATATGAGAAACCACAATTCAATCAAACCTTTCACAGCAATGGCAATTCTATGACAATTCTGGGCCAGAACAAAAGCCTGCACAGCATACTGAACCGAAGTTGAGAAAAGCCTGCCGGAAAGAAGTCTTTACCTGTAGTGAACAAGGTAGGTGACGATTGACACCAGCATACAGAGCAGCATAACCGCTGTGCAGGCATACACAACCGGGTGCAGGTAATCCCCTGGGTATGGTGGGAAAGACAGCACCCTCTTCAAATCCTGAAACGTAAGCAGAGACCCATAATGATTCCACACTCATAACAAAAATGTTCCTGTAGTGTTGCAATAGCTAACACTTCTAAGTGGCTTAAAGCCACAGTCGGTAATTGGGTGAAGCCGTTTTTGGATATAGAAACGTATGCAATATACCCATTGATCCTGGAAGAATATTACTTCTAGATGCCTCAGTAGTTAAAACAACTGTCTTACCCCGCCATAACTCAAAATATAAGGCTGTTAATTCTTTCATGTACACCTTCAAAATATGTTTAAAACCCCCATGTTGATGACACAGACTGTCAGTCCTTTCATCTAGAGTTTTGTCTATGAATTTGAGAGTGGAAACATTTCTCCAACCGCCTCCCTCAGCTTTATGTGGCGGCGCTGACATTTTGTTTTTTTAATTATGGATTGAGACTTTTAAGAGCAATTTTTCAAGTCAAGATGTAGAAGGGCCGTGTCTATCAATGGAGGAGTGGAGTAGTGAGAAATAAGTCATCTCAAGTTTCAAATTTGTCACAAAGCATTATTCTGAAATCAGCAAACAGAACCAGTCTATGATGATAAAGTTCATACACAACCCCCCATGGAGACAAAACACAGACCTAGTGAGATACATTATGCCCTAGTCCAAGTACGAGACGTGACTCTCTGAACTGATTTGAACTGTGTTAGCCTCGGCCACTCGAGTCTGCCTCAACTTATCAGAGCACAAACAAAAAAGGTCACTGCAAACAGCGGTAAGTCTCTGCTAGACGATCCTACGCCCATTCTAGCCAATCAGGACTCGGCTAGAAAAAAGGTCACTGAGTGCTTGGTCAGGGGTGCTATGATGTTGTGTGCTCCGACATTACTTCTGCATGAAGAACTGACTCCTCTTCGCTGTACTACAACAACCAGTAATGGATATGTGGGGATTACAGCCAGGAGAGAAATAGCAAAATGGAAACCCCACAAAATGGAGACTGCATTATTTAATCTGAAACAAAAGGTATATGAATAAACTATAAGCAAGTTTGATTCAAATTTATATGAAGCATGTATGTCACATTTTAACTAGAGCTTAGTCATTTCCAGTAGTACCTTCCAAAATGACAGTTTGAATCATCTGAGACCATTAAAATAGAAATGCTAAGATTACTAGGCCTCTATTGACTGTAAAATGAGATATAATGTAGTTGTATAATATTGGATATTGAAAGGAGAGACCATTATCGTCATTGGCAAATGCCAATATACCAATAATGAGGGCATTATAAAACAAAGTCTGATTCATCATGTTACAGTGCCAGCATTCACCACATTCAATTTATCATAATATTATCATTATCATAATATCATAATATTCAACATAATATTATATTAACTCATCCATAACCTTTTGTTAACTGAGACAATACAGGGAGATGAGATCATAATTGGCTGATTTCACCCTGGAGTGAATTCAGACATATCATATTACAATAATGAAAGCGGTTTCCACTACCGGCTATGCCATCAAACTCTCCCATAGAAACACAGGCCAGCATTCAATCAATCGCAGATAGTGGCTTTCTTCACTACACTATCAACAGTGAATTTGATTTGTACAGCAACGTGTTCCGGATGGGAGGGCTTGTGAATTTGTTAATTTAGGTTACGGTTAAGGTATTGAGATTGGGGCTTGCTTTGGTTCGTTAAATTTCATTTGGATCCATTTGAAAATGCCTGTTGACTTAATGGGTCACTCCACAGGACTTCTAAATTAACTCCCTCCATCCACGACACGCTGCCGTGCAAATCAAACACATTTCTGAAAGTGCTTTGAGGAGAGCGACTATCCTTTTACCAAATATCAGCCTTACAAATATGGACCCTCTGTTTTTCTAGGGCATGTCATTCATATTAGCTCTAACATGGATTGACACATGTCCATTAGAGTGTGGTTATGATTGACCAACATTATCCCCAGGCCAAAAACAACCTCAAGGTCCTGGTCAGGGGTTGCAAATAGAAATGTCTCGTACTCCACATAGAGATGTACATATTACTTCTACTAACACTTTCGGGACTTGACCATTCAGGTGAAATTATGATGTAACAATAAGTACTCTTTGGAACTTAGTTAAAATTAAACACAATTGTTTCTGTTTTAAAACACAACACAACACAACAACCTGGTACCAATGAACCCCAAAGAGACAAATGAGTAATTCATGTTCATTCAAGTTATTACTATGTAATTACCATTGTATCATGAATTTCTGTGTAATAATGTCTAGTAAACCAGTGGAACCTTAAATCACTGTTACCCTAAGGTCGACTGGGACACAATGCTGAATATTGCCTCTTCAAGATTTCTACAGAGGCAGCAATCAGGGGCTAGCCTCCTTCCATCTTTGCGACAGTGTCAACTCGTTCTTACCCTGTGATCCGAGCCCTCGCCTCGTTGAGACATTGCCGTCTCTCTCTCTCTCTCTCTCTCTCTCTCTCTCTCTCTCTGTCTCTCTCTCTCTCTCTCTCTCTCTCTCTCAGTGCCTCTGCGGACGCGCCCCATGTCTACGACAAAATGTGCTCTCTCGTTTTGCTCCGGTGAGCAAACCCATCTTTCAGACATAACATGACTGATTGAATTTATTGCGGACAGCGTGTAAGCACAAACACACACACACACACACACACACACACACACACACACACACACTAGCACACACTAGCACACACTAGCACATATAAACACTCTTCCTGCCTTGTACTATGAAACCAGCTTCAAGCCAACTATGATCTAACTCGCATGATCTAACTTCATACATGCATTATATCAGCTCTTCCAGCCCAGTGACGATTATCGCCCTCGGTCGCTGCATTCACCCCCAGGCAATGATGCACCATAGGAATACTGCAACCTTGATACCTGTTTAGCCTTCATATCTGACATGTACAGTCCACTTCCAACGTTGCACATTTTCAAGGTGCCGCTTGACTCTAATTCAACGCAATGCTAAACAATGAATTAGCCATGTTATGAAGTGAATTTAACGTGTCGTTTTCATCCCGCATCACATTTCACTCCAGTGGCTTGAAGCTCCGGGGAGAACCTCCGCTGCCCTGCACTCCACTGGCTAGACCGGGAGTTAGGCTCCAAACGGGCTAAATACATTGTGGCGTAGAATAAAGAAAATCACTGTCTGCTCCTGTTTATTGTTCCCAGGGGTCATTTTGTTGATGCTATGGTATTTTATATAGGCTGATGATGTCATCATCCAGCGCAAGGATTTGGCGTTGGAAGTTTAATGCTATTGCTGGACGATAGGGTCCATTCTTAGTTTCTCAGTTGATATTTGCTCCAAGGTGAAGTTGCCCCAAGACTAGGACACTGATCTAGGATCAGTTTACCCTCCCCCAAATCCTAACCTTGGCCACAAGAGGAGAAACTAAAAACAACCCAAGATCAGCAAAGGGGAGACTCCTCAATGCTCATCCACTCCACACAGGCTCTGGAGTGACCTCAGAAAAGTGCAACAGAGAATAGTTTCCTTATGTGGGTTAGGCATCACTTCCTGTATCACGTTTTGTCTTCTTTTTTTTTTGCGGCCAACGGAGAAGGAAAGGAAGCTTGTCGGGAATGGTGTAATGTGATTGGCCATTTAACCACCTACTCATGCTCTGATTGGTTTGTTCTGGGTCAACATGAGTAGATAACGCAGCCCACAGTGCCGGGAGGGTTAGCTCTTCAAGACTGATGGAATGGTTCCACAAGAGAAAACTGCCAACTTGGTTAAGATAAGAGATCAGATAAAGATGGATGGATGCATCTAACCTTGCCAGATCCATTGCATCATTCAAAATACATTTAATTTTTTCATGAAATGAAATTCCTCAATACAAGCAGTTTATTTTCCCATCATTTTCATGCTCAATATTTTTAGTCTTATGGGACTTATTATGTTCAAACATTCTGCTTGTTTCTGCTCCTCTCTCACCATCTTAGCTTACTGTGTTTTTATTAATGTCTGTCTGTTTTTATATGTGGTCCTTTGTATGTCTGCTGCGGAAAATGAATCGTCCCTTGGGGATTAATGAAGCACCATCTCTCTCCCTGTAGCTCTCTCTCTCTTAATCATTTCGAATGTGTCCTTATTTTAAATGAAGTAACAGGGTCTGACTCTAAACAAAATAAATGTACTTTCCGAAATAAAGGGCATTTCCTTAAAATGTCTTTGGAGTTAACTGCTGATTCTGATGTTTGCAGTTGATAATTATGACAGGTCGTACTTTACCACTCATAATGTGACAAAACACTTCCAGTGGATTCATTTTTAAATGTGTATTTTAGCAATTAACTCTTAGCAGTTTTAAGACTATAGGCCTACGTTTTGTAAAACACTTATACTGACAATAGACTCTTGATGTTGTAACATGACTGCCTGCTGATGATATGCCACAGATGGCATGAATGTTCACAATGAATGAGGTTGGTGGAATGAATCACTTTTTTTTTTTTTTTTTTACGTTGGATTGTAATTCACCATGGAGCGAACTGCATTTCTGACACCTTTAGCCCTGTCCTTGGTGCTGAAATTAGCTACGTCTCTCTAACGGTAGGCTAACGGTTGCTGTCCGTGGTCCTGAAACAACGTCGCTCTCTCATAGAGGGTGTTCCCATGACCTACAGCCTTCATCCTCCATCCCTTCGTCTCGTAACCTCAAACCCCAACTATCGGGCAGATATTGCCTGCACCTGATTAATTACACACTATTCATGTCAACAGACCAGCGAGGAACACTATGTGACAAGTCCGTAAATCAGCCTACCACCGAACGTGGCTTGGCACGTCGAGTCGAGAAAACTCCCTGCTCCAATACACAGAGGATAGCTTCATTATCTTGATCTAACTGGATGACTGTACAGCATATACAGTAGCATACCTCTACGGGTAGCCTACCTCGCCTCCGAGCAACGTGTGGCCACTGGTTGACAAGTGAATACATCATTCTCATCTTGGATGGGTAACCCTTTAAGTCATGTATGTCCACTTCGTCTGTGGTGTGACAAACACACCTTCAACTGCATTGCTACCGCTGTTCCGTCAGAAGAAACACAGTTCACGTAGATAACCACGGCCACACGTACATGACAGCTCATGCAATCATTAGCTGACATACACCATTGATATTCAAAGCACGGCCCCTGTTGCTTCCACAGTCTCCGGGGCTGCAGCCTATTGAGTAGACTGCTCCTCTGCCATTTCTAAACGTATTGAATACAGTAGGCCTACACACAGGAACATGTAATAGCCTATTAGTTCAACCAACACAATGTGCGCTGCAATAAGATGGTCGTATCTCATTAACGCCCAACACGGGTTCTGCCATTGCGAGGTAACAGTGATATGTCATGTTTTTAAGAACAACCATGTCACTATTGTATACAGTAGGCCTATGCCAGATCAGTGTCAGCGTTAACACCAGTGACATTAGTGTCACCATGCCCATTACATGCATACAATAAACACCAGACGATGAGAGGACCATTTCAATAATCCGACAGAAGCATCACGGTAAAGCATTCAGCATTTCAGTTGGGTGACTCACCATTAGCCTTGATAAAGTACAATTCTGTTCCAAAGCAGTGGTCTCTGCGAAGTCCCAGAGCCCGTTATGAGGCGGCCCTCTGCCCTGCCGCTGCCGCCCCCTTACCCATTCAGAGGGTCAGCTTTCCAACGGGCTACAGTGGGGTCATCCTCCGGCGCAAAGAGGCTGCGAGGAGTGCTGTTGGGCTGCGCAAAGCGCCCGGGGCCGGATCCATCTGGAGAGGGAGAATGAATGAGTGAAACAGAGCAGAAGCCCTTATTCTCTTCTGCTAACGCATAAGCTGCGCTCGAAACGGGTTTCCACTCCCGGCAAGATCATTCCTAGAGTTTTGGATAACCAATATGCTACACACGTGCGCGCTCTTCAAAGTGCGGTAATCTTGCGTGGTTGGACGTGACGTGAGAGTTCAGAGAAGGGAGATAGAGTAACACATTGCTTTAGGAGGTAGTGACGTCCGATTGACGCTCAGCGACTCTAGCATTATATTAACTTAATGCATGATAATAACGCAAGTCGAAGGTATAGAGGCGGATGGGCATGGATATAAGCTATAGACTACATAAGAAAATGAAACACATCCCTTATCATCATCAATTCAAAATTAGCCCAATATCTCCTCTCAAATAGCTTATGGCTTTGTGATATCGATGTGTGTGGAATGATACATTGTGTTAATCTCATGAGGAACAAGTAAACCATGTAATATGCGTGTGCCTATAAACGCATACAATAATAATTTGCAACACCAAGGAGAAACAAGGCGATATGATTATGGCACTCCGTTATCATCCACTTACCTAATTTGACGAGAGCAGCTGGTGCGTAAATGCTCCTGTAGATCTAGCATCTGCGAAATTTGACGAATACATGCGCCGGCAAAATAACTCCCATCAAAGGAAAATCCACACGTCTAGCTACACAGGTCACCAAAGATTTGCAATTAGCGGCATGAGGTTGAAACCCCGTAGGAAGTGGCTGTTATAGTGCAAAGAGAAGAGCTGGGATTGATTTCCATAGAAACGCGCCGAATTGTTGCGATTTCACATGCAAATCTGTACATTTTCTCTCATGCTCGTTAAGACTAGAATCTACCACGCAGAAGAAAAATGTGTGGGAACTGAAAAAAGGGGATTAATTAGGCGTGTCTTTAGGCTAAATGCGCTTGGTGCTCCCTGCTGCAGAGGCGGGAATGGTTCCTCCCGTCTGTGCTCTAGGGCACCTCAGCGCCACAGCGTTGATGTGAAGAGACGTCCTACCAGGTTTTACCCTTCCTATTCAGTAGAATCCAGAGAATCACATTAGGGGTCCTTACCCCCACAATGTTATTGTTTTCCCCCTTCCCTTCTGTAGCTATAGGGGTATTGATACTTGTCCTATATTCACTGGTAACACTGATTCTGTGATGAGTCAAATGCATCATTCCTCTTGTGCTGCGATAAAGAATCCATAGATTCAAATAGCCTATAGGCTACACAATGTTAAAAAAGTAGACCAAACTAAAATAAACTAACCTGCAACCTTGCAGGTGTTGACTAAAGGGCCCTCAGCTTTACTTCCCCTGTGTGTGTGTGTGTGTGTGTGTGTGTGTGTGTGTGTTTTTGTGTGTGTGTGTGTGTGTGTGTGTGCGTGCGTGCGTGCGCGCGCTCGTGTGTGTGTGTGTGTGTGTGTGTGTGTGTGTGTGCGCGCACACGTGTGTGTGTGTGTGTGTGTGCATGGACAGACAGGCGGATGCACGTCTGGTAATGAAATACTCAATTATTGGGAACAGCTGCTCAAAATAAGGTGAGGGGCATCCCTCACATTCCATGTTTGTCCCATTTAATTTTTCATCATACTGTTTACCATAGCTTAATTTCAGGACCTTTTGAAGCTCGTTCCAAGCGGAAGAGGCAGAGAACTGGAACGCTTTTTTTCCCTAGCTCTGTATGGGTCTTAGGCACAGTCAACAGAACACAGTCATGTGAGTGCAGGCAATAGTTGTCATTTGACTGCTGGACAATATGTTCCAGAACTCGGCCACAATGAGTTGAAATATAAATTGAAGGACTTGAGGACTAAGATGGAAATAATTAATGTTGAATTATTTTCCTTTTTCAATGTACCGGTAGGCCTAACCATCCCAGGTGATTAGTGTCATATCCTCTGTCTCTCTCTCTGTCTCTCTGTCTCTCTGTCTCTCTCTCTCTCTCTCTCTCTCTCTCTCTCTCTCTCTCTCTCTCTCTCTCTCTGTCTCTCTCTCTGTCTCTCTCTCTCTCTCCCCATGACCACCCAGAAAGACAACAGTCCATTTAAGACAACATTACCTGATGACAGTGATATCTGTTAGATAACCGTTTGGGTTGACCTTACACAGCTAAGGACCCAACCCAACTTCAACCATTCACTGACATTCCTCATATCACGCTCATTTGCGTATGCCTCAGATGTGCAACCTTCTGGGAACATCCGTACTTTGGTGAGTAACGGTTAACAAACGTATATAGAAGACAGTTACGAAAGAATTGACCCATAGACAAGAGGCCAACAACGTTGTGTATCGAATGTTGCAGGTTAACACAGCATAAACAAGTACGTACACCCTGGACCAGAGAGAGCCTGCCTGAGACCTGAAGACCAGCATTATCTCCAAGGCTCAGGCTTTAGCTCAGCAGGCTAACACTGTTTTATGGCATCGCATAAGATCCTTTGTGAGTGGGCCATAATACAATACAATACATCTTGGTACGGTCTACTGTAGGGTCGAACGAACACGCTCATTCGAATGGTGAAACATGACAGCTGAGGAAGAATGCTTAGATGTCTCTGTTCCAGTCATCATTACGTTAGAGGCATAACCAACCAAGCGGAATTAAAACCTGCAACTTGGTTTCCATGCCAACTGAGCTGCCTCCCCCAGACTGGTTCAGTTTAAGGGTAGATCAGTAGATCTCAGTCAGGGAGAATTCTATCAAAGTGACTCCCATGCATTTAAATAAATCAACTGACCACGGATCTGAGTAAGGTCATGAGGCAACATGGTGATCCATCTAGCAACACCAACACACCAAAGCGAACTGAAGGGTGATCAACATTTAATAAGAATAATTTTGGATGGAATGACTGTTTATCGTCGATGTGTGCGATGGCGCTATCGTTTGAAAGCGTTGTACTGTACTGTTTGTGCAAAAAGCACGAGTATGGATAATATCGTCATCGTCAGACCCTCTCTTCTGCTTGACTGAGCGGAGAGGCTTTCCGGCTCCATTTGATAATGTCACGTGGTGCAGGCAGCAGTGGCACGGCCGCGGCCGGTGATATGAGTGGTGAAGCTAAACAGATCGCCAGATCGCCCTGAAAGGAATCCATAAAATTGAATCAGGTCACTGAGGTGCATTTCCGTCCCGGTTTTAAAGAGGCCATTTGTTGTTATTCCATGGGATCTGTTGCGTAATAGCCCGCTACCACTCACGAGGGCTACATCAAACCACGCCATTCCTCATTCAATATTCACTTGGTTCAGCTTGGCCCCCTGACTGACACTAAAGCTGTTAACAGCAGCCACTCTCCACATCCACTCCCCTCACCCTAATGGAGGCCCTGGTTAAGCAAACAGGGGGAGAAAATAGAATCAAACATCTGGTGCCAACCATCAATGGGTGAGTGACAGCATTGTTAGAGACAGGCAGGGCATGGCAGCTGTCGCCTGCGATTTAAGGGCTTGTTAAATATTTGTCAGCGCTTTCTCTGAGCTGGGCTGTCGAGACCAATCACTGTTCTGTGGAAACGTCCTATATGTTACACCGCAGAAGAATAGTGCTCGGAGGGTCGAGATCAGATGCTTGTCTTGGCTGCTTTGTGAGTGGTACTACACACCCAAGATCGCACCCAAATACAGATACAGATCACACTGACTGATACCATCGTGGTCAGTGTTGCTGTTGAATGAGATAGCCCCAGATCGGCCCCTCAGATATTCCAGAAGGTCCTTTAAAAGTGCGATCTATAAACTTTCTCCACCTCTCATCGATCATTCTCGCTATCAAAACAGGGTGTACAATCAATTCATTGAGAAGAAGCTGCTATTCATTGACGTGTTTATATGTTGGATCAACCCTTTTTCACTTCAATCCTTGACCTCTATTACTATACATTCACACATCATAGACTTTAAAGGCAATTTTTCCAAGTGAAAATCTGATGGAATCCACTTTTAACCAAGGACACACTAACTCTTAACATGCTACGACAAGAAGCATAGTGAACATAGCTCTATATAGGTCACACCGTTGAATTATGCATATCAACCACACTCTCTTAGATATGATATTTGTAGCTACAGTTGGTGGAATCGAAAATATTAATGTGATGGGCAAATGGTCCTGGTTACACAATCTTACCCACAGTAATGTGTATGTCAGGGCTGTTAAGGATAAAGTACCCTAAATAGGCAGAGGATAAAAAGGGATTAGATGCACTGTCATTTGTCATTTGGCTGGTCGGAGGCGGGGCATTGGGATTGGCTGCATGCTCATTGGCCAACGGCAGCTGCGGGTGGCAATCTCACTGGCTCTGAGACTGATGCTGGGTAGCATACTGCAAGGAGCAGGTCTCTCCTTGGGCAGTGTAAAGTTGTATGTGTGTGTGTGTGTGTGTGTGTGTGTGTGTGTGTGTGTGTGTGTGTGTGTGTGCGTGCGTGTGGCTGCTAAGATCTAACTTTATTCAATGTCAAAACAGATGAAGAGGTCAGCCAAAAGGATTCATGGCTACAGTCGGTAAGGAGTGGGGGCTGGGGTTGAGGAGGCGTCTAGGGAGAGGTGATTTAACAAGACGAGAAAATGATGTCATAGGGAGCAGTGGGTGTGTGTGTGTGTGTGTGTAGAGGAGGGTGTAAGACTTGGAGATGAGTGAGAGGAGATGAGTCATACGTCTCTCTGTTTATTTTCTCTGGCGATGTTGGTTTGCCACTGAATCTGGCTCTGCCTGGGTAACTCTTTATTTTACAAGCCTATTTCAGCTGGTATTATCTAGTATCAACAACATTGTGGTATGCGGTAGCAATGGCTACTTTCTGGTACTTCCACCTACTTCAAAGGCGTCATCACACAATTAGTAACTACTGCACCTGGTACCAATTGGTACATAATGGTGCTTCTTTAAGGGGCAATCAGGGATTCAAACAAACAAAAAGTTGTCTCTCCGGCACTTTTTTGGTCAACAGCTGAGGGATGGAGCTGGAGAAATGTAACCACAGAGGGTAGAGGGTTACGTGACCGGTCGCTGAAGCGAAATAATGACCACTGCTCAATTTTATTACGGTGGGAATCAACTTTGACAGGCAAATGTCTGCATTATCATGTCAGTGTTACAGTGCTGCACGCTTGTTGTGGGCGTCTCCAGTGACGTTTCACTTTACCAGCATATTGAGTTTATATTTTGGGTTTCTCAATAGCTAAATGTTACACTCAGCGCTCTAATCAATATGGAAGACAGTGGGCGTAATGTTAAATCTTACAATTGTGGCAACAACCACAGTCAATTGTGACTAACCCCCCCCCCCCCACACACACACATAATGGTTGGATATTGACATACTTACACTTCAGCTTAACATTTTAGATTTTGACTGGATGGGGTCTTTAAAGAAACCAAGTCAATACCAGGTAACCAACCTCACTGATTAAACCCATGTGACCTAAGGATGGTGTCAGAGCAGTCAAAGGTTACATTTGGAAGACAGCCTTTCAGGGAATAGCTAGGTAGTCATGACAACATATGGTGAGAGACCTCCCTAGCGATGGAGGTCAACGTCAGAATGTAAAATGAAGTTTCCACATTACAGTGTTCATATGACTGTGTAATTAGGTAAGTGCAGTGTATTTTAATGACTCATTGCTACACTATAGGCCTACTTACCGCAGCCCTAGTTTCACCCCTTACCCCATCATTATTGTTATCAAGTCGCTGAAATATTTCAGGAGAAAGTACTGTCAAAGGAATAGCCAAGATAATAGTGGCCAACAGCACTCTCTTTGAAATTAAAACTGTCAAGAAGCATATATATGTTTTTAGATCATTTTAAATGGCTCATGATGGTTACCCTAATGTACAAGCAACACAACCCCTTGTTAGCCAATTTGGTCTCCATGGAAAGCCACATGTTTTCAGTTCCAATTAGCTTGCCCTATTTTTGGCTAATTAGCTGGATTTCTCAGGCTCATATTAAAAGGGTATTTGTCCAATTAATGAATCATGAATTGTGACTTCACTCCTACAGTACAGTGGCTTGGTAAATATATGCTTTTGGGGGTATTCGGACAATTTATGTTGTTATGTTACGTAACAGCTGTCTCACTGTTCTTGGAACCCTTAATGATCAGTCTTTGAAGAGTGGAGCGGAAGGGGAATATGTGTTCACGAAGTCAAATAATTTTGTTTGTTAGTGATTTAAAATAGTTTAGAGCTTTAAAACAAGCCCAGCTGGTTTTATGAATTACCCTGTGGCATTAGTGGTGGAGAAAAGCAACCATGAGAGTCATAATCCACCCCAGCAATGAGGAAGCAGCACTAAGGAGCTGAATGTACTGTACATCACCATCCAAGTGTCAGTGCTGATGGCAGCTAAACCCACTGATAGCTATGCATGGTTTCATCTAATCATGTAGCCAGAGGGCCAACGCTGCATTGAGCCAGCAGTCCATCATGAAATGAACACAAATGAAGTGCTCTGAAGAGATATCGTGGTCATATAGAAAGTTACATAGCTGTACATGTCACATTATATCCATATCCAGAAGCAAAGGCAGGGGGGAATTCGAATGTTACATTTCAGAAGAAAGGATTAACCAGGAAAGTCCGATTCTATTCCAAATAGAATTAGCATTTTAGCCCATAATTCTGTAGAGATTAAGACAGTACAAGCTGGAGCTAACAAGTGTCAATGTTAGCTATGGGGATGCTAACGAGCGATTTTAGTCACAAATCGTGACTAAAATGTGATTTTCTTCGTACAAGTATGTACAATATATGCAATGTAGTTCGCCAAGGATAAACGATCAGCCAGCCATTGGCGCGATCCTGTGGTAGTCTTGTGCGAGGACTGAGTTTGTAGGCATACCACGGTTCATTAGGTTCTTCTAAATGCAGGCCTCTGCTCTCACCAGCCAACACAAATTAAATTCAATGATCAGAGAGAATTGGTTAGTTGGTTAACCAATTAGTCTTATTACACGCTGTGTGTTTATATGACTAGCCAGCGGGGTTTGAACCAGGATGACCCAGACGTAAACCGCTCTATACCATGAGGACATCCTCACTGTACGTGGGCTGATTACAAATTGCCTCCGGTAAATGTGCTCATGCTGTGCCGTTATGAGATGTGAATTCCTTTTGAGGGTCCAAATGTTCATATTTTCATGTTATACATGTTCAAAAGGCTTTGAGTATTATAAGTTTATGTTGTTTACAATACACTTCAGCAAGCCCACACATCCCAGACCGCTGTCTAGGAGACAGACAGTGCATCAGTAATTACAGGGAAACATCTGCTCCTGCTGCTTTGGGGTCATCTCAAAGCACTCAGACACAAACAATACAAACTCAGTGACATTACATTTTACTGTACTGTCTCCTGATGTTTACTTAAAAACCGTACAGTACACAGAGTAACAGTAGTATCAATAGGTATCCTAATTTAAAGTAGCCTAAAGTATTGAACACAGAATTGGTCATTTCTTGGTAGTGAATAATGAATCCCAATGAAACAAATAAGTAATACATTAATATTATTAATTATTAATTTAATATTATTATTATGTGGTTACTATTTGATCATGCAATTTCATTTCTACACCCTAAAATAAGGCACTTGAGAAAACTCCCCGATAAAGTGTTTCAACAACATTTAAAACTAGAAAGAAACTAATCGCAGAAAATTGTTCATAATCAAAGCACTTCTTTTGAACTTCAGGCAGCAGCCATTTTGAATCTGGGTGATGTTTTGAAGTTGTATTTTTCAGATGGCTTGGTCTGTCATGCCTGTCTAGGTTCAGGGCATGCCCTGTCATCCCACTTTCTCAGCTAAATGTTTCAGTGGTGACCATGCCTGAGTGCATGTGGATCCCACAGTATGGTTCCCTTGGCCTAGCCAGCCGTTTCTATCCATCCATGGTGCAAAGGGCAGAAATATGGCTATATAAGATTTTTATTGATCTAATATTTATAACCACAAAATGTGATTTTACCCTTAATCTAGTCTTGCTTGCCTTACTCTAAACACCTAAGTCTAAACATCTAGGTTTGCCTCATTAGATATTGAGTCAGTGCAAAGAGACTACGCTTACCTTTACATGTCAATAAACTTTATTGTGTTTCTAATCCTCAAAGATTTTAATGTATTGTTGTACTCAAATGGCTGAGGCAACTCTATATGTATTATAAATATGTCCAATAAAATTAATTAATACATTTATTCATACCCTAATAACATTAACCTGATAATCTTAACCTGTTCTTAAATATTAAGGACAAATAGCTAAAATAGTCACACAAAGGTTTTTGCAAGGCCAATTATCATCCTTTGTAACATCTAGTGATTACACCCTCAGCCAATTTTTACTCCACACATTTCCTCCCTTCAGATTCCTCGCCTGGCGAAACTCACAGGCCCCAACTATCTCTGCAAGTCTAACATTACTCATAACCATAATCTCTCTCCCCATGTTTCCAACCTTTGTTACCTTCTCTCCCTACAATCTCAGTTGGGGTGGGTCAGTAGTTTTGTTTGGTTGCTATACTCATACATTGAAGAGATCTTCTGTGTTTCAGTATGTTATTATTATTATTATTATTATTTTATTTATTTCTCTTTCTTTCAGCATTTTATAGGGGAGGCTTACCGACAAGCCCCACAGGGTTTCTTCACCTCCCCTGCACAATGCCTTTGTTTCTTAAACATTTGGGTTAGGGTTAGTTTGTTATTGTGTGTGTGCAAATCAATAAAATCAATTTTAAAATCTTTCTACACTCATGTCCTAGGCTTTTAGATATTTGTCTCGTCCAAATAATGTGAGGGATGAATATTAATAAGGGGTGGATATCTCAGTCTGCTTCTGTCTGAAAACTACATCTAATAGCTAATGTTAATTATAAGAAGTGGAGGGCTGCTTTGATAGACTTCACACCAACCACCTTACAAAACAAATGCATGAACATCAGCACTTATGTAATACAGTTAGAATCAAACAAGAACCAACATCACAGGTACATGGGTTAGTGAGATCATGCAACGCAAAGAACGGAAATTCGCAATTACCCATGGTTCAACCAATGACTGTAAATGAATGGACACATTGAAGTCTGATGTCACCTGATTCATTTCAATAGTTACAGCTCATGTCACTAAACCGCGTACTTCCTCGTCACTATTTTGGTCTGTCTGCCCACTGAAAAAAGCTCAGTATTTGCTCTCGTCTAGGACAACGCAAGAAGAACATGTGAGCAAAAGGCGACCCCTGGTCAGCCACGTGCAGGCCTCTGCCGATCGAGCATGGGGTTACCAATACAAGAAGCACACAGGAACGCGCCTCAGCCATCAGCCAGTAAGCAATGTTGGCAACAGGGCAATGCAGATACAGCACATTATTCTGCTGATAAAACAATGCCCACTCTACAAGTCACTATTCTTTAACCAAGGCTACAGCAGAAGAGATAAACTACAGTAACCTTAATGGGTAGCCTACATTGTAATTATTGATCGTATTGATTTTGTTCCGACGTTTAATAATGTATGCCCTATTAGGATCCATCACTGTAACAGAAGGATTCCCATTGTGTCATTTATTCAGATTCTGTGCAAATCCTTTTTTTTGTATTATGAGAACAATATAATCTGTCTAGGTGTTCAAAAATATACCAAGCGATTACTGTCAATACGGCCATGATATTTCATGTTATTTCATTATTAATCATCTTAGGCATCCAAGTAATGGATTGCCCTCAAATGATGCCCTTTGCAAATTCATAATTTATATCACATATTATAACAGTCTCATCATTTTCAACATCAGTGTCTTTATTTCCATAATGAACTATTTATTATACATCATAGTCATTATTACATTTTTATTGGGCTCCTATAGTATAGCTACATGTTACAGCTATTATTGAGAATCTACAAAAGAATAATGCATGTTTATACTGCATACATAACGTGATGGTATGTACTTTAGTGTTAATGATCAATTGTTGCAGCACTTCTAAGTCTAGCATGGTTCATAGGGTTTCCATGCTCATTCTCAGCGCCTTGCTTGTGCTGGTAGAAACCCCTGCGTCTTCGTCGTCCCCCGCGGCTGCTCTGACATATGATGTCAGGGCTTCATAGAGGTCAGAGAAATGCTTCTATCGTCCAATTATAAAACAATTAAAAAAGCGATTTGTTGTAGAACATCTAAGTGACCCTGGAATAGACCTCATTTGGCCAGGAACAATACAGACTCCACCAATGGAATTACATTGGCAATTGCTCTTTTTTTTTGGCAGAACGACAAGTGAAAATGACAACAGTACAACGAGTGGCCACTAGGTTTTGCAGCGTGTCCGACAGACCCCCGATTGATCCCCTAGATTCAACATAGAACCGTCACCCATGACAAAGAACCCTAAAAGAACCCTTTTTTCTAAGAGTGTAGCCCCCTCTTGTTCCGTACTCAATGCACGTTCTCCGCAAGGCACCAGTTTGCAGCAGGCATGGATGAGGAGATTATCTTTAATGAACAACACAATAGTCATTATCCTTTGGCCTCTGTATGGTGCTTCTCCATGAAGCCATGGGGAAAGCTACAATTGTATGGCATCTTCTTCGTCGGTTCCGACTTCTGTTTCTACCCCCACTCAGTAAAGCAACGCACGAGTTGAAAATATTGAACACATTCTTTACACAGAATGCACCGTAGTATAATGTGACATCCCCAACGCAGCACTGCAGACTGCTCCATTGACAATCAATGACTGCCGCAAAGAGTTAATCAGATCTGGTGGACACGAGGTGTCAGAATTCCACCCAAACACACAAATACAAACACAGTCTCAGTCACATTGTCATTAAAACCCCAAATACCACATCATCAAAACTGTAGGCAATTTGATTTGCTTCAATAATCTTTCATGTTGACGGGGGAGGAGGGAGGGGGGGGGGGGGGTCGGGGTTGGTCTGTGTCAAGGAGTCAGGCGTATGCCCCCTAGATGCTGAGGTTAGGTCAGTTTTGCGTTTTATCCTCTGGATTTGGGGAGAGTAAGCTGATCCTTGATCCGAGCCTGAGGCAAATTCACCTTGGAGTCATTTAACTGTGCAGCCTGTTTTTGACATACAGTAAATACATCCCTTACTTGCAGCATTTACCCAGCATGCATCCCACCTGACTCACAGCATTCCTACTGCAAACGTCACTGTTGACTCACCTCGTTTGGTGCTCTGGCGACCCACTGGGGCAGAATGCATTGTGACTCATCGACTTAATGCAATACAACCTTTTTGCCCAGCCCCCCCCACCCCCCCTCTTTCTCTCTCTCTCTCTCTTTCTCCTCAGCTCATCCAGTGATCATCTAAAATCCACAGTTTGGCTGCATCCCAATTCTCAACCTTTTTCCCTGAAGTGTGCACTCGCCCACATAGATTTAAAAGCATAGGAGTAGCATAGCCTAGTCTACACCAGTCCAGTCCATAGGAGTATCATAGCCTAATCTACACCAGTCCAGTCTATAGGAGTAGCATCGCCTAATCTACACCAGTCCACTCCATCGGAGTATCATAGCCTAATCTACACCAGTCCAGTCCATAGGAGTATCATAGCCTAATCTACAGTAGTCCAGTCTATAGGAGTATCATAGCCTAATCTACACCAGTCCAGTCCATAGGAGTATCATAGCCTAATCTACAGTAGTCCAGTCTATAGGAGTATCATAGCCTAATCTACACCAGTCCACTCCATCGGAGTAGCATAGCCTAGTCTACACCAGTCCACTCCATCGGAGTAGCATAGCCTAAAATAAACCAGTCCACTCCTTTGAAATCCATGGAAGGGAGTGCACAAGTCCACACTTTGTAGAGAGAATTGGGACACAGTTTTAAATGACATATTTCCCCACATGAATTTCTTCAGCTTTAGTATGGGAGATAGTGACTGAGAAGCCTTAGGGCAATCAGATCATTTTTATTGAGGTCACATAAAAATTGCAAAACAATAAGAAAGGGCATGGGGGGATCCTCTAGCATTTAGACCAGGGTGGGGGTCAATTTAGTTTAAATTCAGCAAATTACGGAACTGAAAAATCCACATAGACTAGGAATAATGGGTAAACATATTATCTAGAACAGACATGCTTCTCTGTCATGTAAATTAGGGAATTTAGCTTTAATTTAGCTATAATGTCAGCTCTATGCAGGACCTTTCTATCTGCAGTCTTCAGAACACTACAAGCTCCAGTGATAGGACCAGTGAGGCTTTTGCTGGAATATGATTGGCCATAACAGAAGATGAGCTCATGATTTACATACAAAGTACTTGACCGGCGAGAATTGAGCAAGGGGACATTTAGTGTCATAGAATCTTAAAGGAATCAAGTGACCCATTTTCAGAGGGAAAGTGCTGACGTGGCTTTGATAGACTAAAGCGCATATGGCAACAGTATCTGATATGATAGCGCCATCTGGTGGTAGGTTAGGATACAACAACACCTCTCAATAACTGTAGGACATAGAAAATCGTATTTATTATATAGAAACATCAAATAAATGTACATGCATAGCGGAACAGTATATCATTGTTAATCTAACATACAAATATAAGCATTTCAAACATGAGGAGATTAGGAGGTACTAAATGTTAAAAGACATCTTTAAAAGTAGGGGTGACATCATCTTTGGGGTTAGTGAGAGAAAGGGGTGGTGAGCACCTTAACCAGTGTTGTCAAATCACCCACGGAAGAGGCTGGTACAGATGGGGAAGAACACCCAAACAAATTACTTTTTTACTTTTGAAATGTTTCATTTATTGAATGTATTATGTATGTGTTCTAACCCTTGACGCCAGGCAGAAACTACACCTTATTTCTAACTCTCTGACACTTGTGTTGAATAAAAAAATACTGGATAGGCATAAGCAATATGGCGGAAATTACAGCTAGCCTATCAGAGAGCAAGGTGGAGCAACACACATCTTGCTTATACCTATCCAGTCCTTTCAGAAATCATGAACAGAGACCTTCTATCATAATCTACGGGTGGGTAACACTGGAGAAGCATCAAAGCAGAACTTCCATCTCTGTATTCACTCACAATCACCAATACACATTTCCATTTACAAAGGGAAACTGTGACTGCAAAATAGTTCACTTAATTCTGTGGAAAGCTCCCTCCAAACCACCCCGCTGTCTTCGGCTTTGGGGGTGGTTACCACAGGATTCAGATAACTGAGTGGGAGTTACATTTACCAAGATATACCCCCCAGTTTACAAACACATAGGTTCATGACTCACTGTGGGCGGAAACAGAGATAGACGAGTGCTGCTCTCAAGGAATTGATTGTTTCCATTATTGTTAATATTGTCTTCACGTAAAGATAGATAGATAGATAGATAGATAGGTGGGTAGATAGATAGATAGATAGATAGATAGATAGATAGATAGATAGATAGATAGATAGATAGATAGATAGATGGGTGAATGGGTGGGCAGATAGATAGATAGATAGATAGATAGATAGATAGATAGATAGATCTAAATGTGACTACATTCAGATCTATCTCTTTGTGTAAAGGTGCAATCTGTATAAATTACACCTATTGTACTGTACACCGGGAATCCATAGTGATTGTCTGCTGCATTCCTACCCCTTTCAGTGTGATTCGGCATCCCAAATGTTGATTCAACTTATTCCAGGAGACCGGATGGACACGTTGGAGCTGTATAGCAGTATGAGATGTCATACGTAACAGCACGTGAGAAATTGTATTAGGAGGAGCTAAGAAAATAGAACATATCGGCCAAAATACACACACGAAATGGCAATTTTCTGATTTGAATCATTATGCAATAACATTGTGCAGCACTAGGATATCATATATCCACTTAAAAACATAAAAAATGACTCATGTGGGCCTTTAAATATCTTTGTGCAAAGGCGCAATCTGTATGATTTTGCACGGTTCGGTGGAAAAGGGCAAGGGGGATGAATGCCAAAACAGTGATTATGGATGCCTCATGACATGCCTAAGCATTATTCAGTTTGCTCATGCATGATAAAAAATCCCATTCAGGATTTCTACTGAAGATTTGATTGTGATCTAATCAATAAACAACCATGCAAATTAAAAAGGTGTTCAGCAAACAGCTCAATGTTCATATTCCTCATATGCATATCACACCGTAAAACAAATCAACAAATTTAGATATTCACTTAAGTGCAGTTAGGAGTACAGTATATAGTGAAACTTAAACATGACAATCATCTGCAGTTTCTCTTATAGAAGGAAAAACTATAGCAGAGGTGAGGCTTTGGTCCGGCATTTGAAGACATAATGCTGGGGTGCATTCAGTTTTGCTAAACATTTGGCTACGTTTGCTGAAGGTAAGTAATGAAAGACACATTCTCTCTCTACGTTCTTCAACTTTCATTTACATACTGTATGCTACAATATTTCTGTGTATTCAGTTGAAAACTGAGAAATTACCTCAGGGAAAAGGGCATCTGATCTCAAAAGGTCAAATGTGCAGAAAAAGGCTCCATTATTGGAACAGCGGAAGTTATGTGGCATGTGGAAGATATCTAAAACAGCAATCACACTACATCACAATAGGAAAGTTGCTTATTCATGCATTGGAGAAGAAGGATTGCAAGTTCCAATCTCACAGAATCCTTCATCAAAGGACATTTTTTACATGGAAAACCAAAAATCAGCAGTAAACAAAGATGAAAACTCTCTTGCAATAAGAGCTCCAAATACTGGATAAATAAATCATCCTGAGCAAGAAACATAACCTGCAACGGTGTTTCCCCCACAAGCAGCCAAGAAGAATACTGAATACTATATCACAACCTAACAATGATCTTGTGTCGTGCGAAGCATTGCTTGCAATTTACATACAATTAAACCTTCAATAATGTTAAAGAAACTGTTTAAGTGATTGTACTACTTGTCTACTTAAAACATAAAACATGAAGAAAATCTTTGGTCCTGCTTAAGTTAAGCTCAAGTGGCCCCTGCCTGAGATGATTAGTGTTTGGCCCTATGTTGATTAGATGTAGAAAATATGAAAGAAACTGACATCTAGACCTACTCTTTTGTGTTAATCATGCATTGATGTCAATGGGACATTTGCGCAAAAACTGTAAATTCAGTAAACACAGCCTGTAAACACTGTCATAGTGAGCTAAGCTAATGCTAGTCTTAGTGGGGCAATCTGGGACCTGGTCTCCCTGCCACTTTTTGGGTAAAAAGCTGAGAGATGAGGCTGGAGAAATGTAACCACTCTCAAATGTATAGACGGAGCTATGGATGCAAGGACTGAACGATCAATGAGATCGAAATGACAGTTATAACCATGCTTTGTAGCTATACAGTGTTTGTTTACAATTACATTGTTTACGAACAATGGAGTAAAACAAGCTTATATTTGGGGATTTGACTATTCCAGGAAGTAAAGCTGAGCTTGCTACTAGGATATCGAAGAGGTTTGTATGCACAACGTAATTATTATACACACGTAAGCCTGGTTCTAAACCACCTCCGTTACAAGTGCAGATACATGTTCAACAAGATGGAGGGTACAACAACCTCGGACCTTGGCCATGACGATAACCTGTCCAGATTGACTCCTAGTCATTGATTTGAAAGCTACTAATCCACTATTACACACTACCTTGTAATAATTCTACGAAAACGTAACTATCAAAACACTAATTGTGTTTATTGCGATCTCTGGAGTTTAAAATTGACTACATATCAGAATAACATATCATCCATGAATGTTAAGGTCCCCTATGTGAGTTAACAAAAGGCCTCATGTTTCTGGCATAGAGGTCCACATACACACACAAACATACAAACCCACACACACTAGAGAAAACATACAATAATGCATGTGTGTAATGCATTATCCTTACAAGCATGCTTGTAGACGTGCAAACACAATCTATACAAAATAAAGACAAACAATCACTTGCAGTCACACGTATGCTGAATTCCAAATAGTCCGCAAGCCTCTATTCCTAGCCTAGGCAATCCGGTAGCAATGGAAAAGCGGAAGCAATATGGTAGGAATGTCACCTCGCCTAAAGCAAGGTGAAGCAATTACCAATTTGCTTGAACCTATCTGATCGTTTCAGGAGTGCTTAGCGGGTAGGGGCTAAAGGTTGATTTGGAATTCAGCCATACTAGTCATACTAGGCAGCACTGGTCCTGGAGTGCCATACTGTAAGTACAGTACGTCAATTTGTTCTGCATCGGATTTTTACCTGTGAGACCAGGTGAATTTAGCAAACCACTGAATGACATCATGATCATTTCAGTAAACAAGGGAGGCTGTATGAAAACCAGTATATGGACAGTTGGGTAGATCAAAGTAGAGCAGCTGTGGGAACACAGTGCATAAGACTCAGGTCAAAATAGTGTTCTTGGTTGGGTTTTGTTTTTCATTTTCAGTTCGCTTCCCCAGCGCAATCCAATCCAAAGGATTCACACATTATTTTGAACCTGGTCTGGTGAGGGGGCATTAGTAAAAAAAATCAAGCGTTGGGATTGGTTGGAAATAAAACATCTTTAGCATACTGCAACACTCAAGGACCAGGGTTGCTTGCCTGGTTCCTTGCATTACATATGAAACTCAAGTCTAGTGATTGTTTAAAAGTACAGGTAGTAGGTCCAGTAGAGCAGGTTGATGAAGATGAACGATAAAGGGAAGGTCATCCGGGAGTAGTTGTCGATGTAGTGGGGGTTCTCTATGTGGCAGCAGTTGAGGAAGCACACCATCTTGCGTGCAATGGACAGAGTCTTGATACAACGGCCGCGGGGTTCCTTGTCCCCAGGGGCTTCCTCCTTCACCTCGCTGGTGTGGGAGAGGCTGCATGAGCTCGTCGCCCCCGTGGCCAGCATCAACCGCCGTCTCTTGGCGCGGAGGGAGTGGCCGTCCATGGTCGTGACGATGCCGTTCATCTCATCCTCGCGGTCCTGCATCTCCTGACCGTACTAGGAACCGAAGGCAAAGCACGAGAACTAGTGGATAGGGCCATAGATTGAATTTGAGCTTGTGACGGTGACAATGATGATCATGATGATGATGATGATGAGGACGATGAAATCAAATTTCAAAGATGATGAAGAACAACGGAAGGAGGAAGACACACCAAGATGGCGTTGACAATGACGACGATGAAATGAAAAGTAAACAATGATGATGAACAATAAGAGGAGGAAGAAGAGGAGATGTACGCCGATGAAGGAGATGATGAAGATGAACCTGCTGATGAACAAGGTTTTTCACCATGAGTGCCTTGAAATAAGATAAATGGATGCCTATGACAGAGATGATGATGACAACGATGACGGTGATGATGACGGAGATGATGATTCAGATGAAGATGAGCAGGGGGGTTCTCACCATGTATGCGTTGGCGGCATTGGATTGGTTGAGTGAACAGAAGTGGGCCACTGCGTATTCGATCAGGGCACCAAAGATGAAGCTGAAGCAGATGCCCAGGTAGACGTCGATGGCCTTGATGAAGCAGTTGGCATTGGGCAGAGAGGTGCGAGCGCCCATCATGAGAGTCGTCATGGTCAAAACAGTGGTCACTCCTTTAGAAGGCACACAGACAGAATGAGTAAGGCAGAGCAACGCATTTGAGATGTTCACCATTAAAGTACAATAGCAAGGGGTAACAGTTGAGGTCAAGTGTAAAGCGAGTGTAAAGTGAGTAACCGCTGGTTTGTTGACCTATGCAGATGCGTGCGGGAACGGAAGATTGGCTGATCCAGAAGGAGACCCAGGAGAGGACGACCAGCGCGCTGGAGGGGACATACGTCTCCAGGATGAAGTACAGGATGCTCCTCTTCAGCTCAAAGTGGAAGATCAGCTTCGGGTAGTTACCTGAGAGAAAGGAAAATCCTATTTGGGTGGCTAATGGTAACACTTTAGTATAGGGAACACTTTTGTTTGAATGTGTGTGTGTGTGTGTGTGTATGTGTGTGTGTGTGTGTGTGTCTCTGTCTTTACATTTTACATTTATGGCATTTAGCAGACGCCTTTATCCAAAGCGACTTACAACAAATACATTTGTTTAAGTAAGTGAATCATCTATCCAACAGTCATTATAAGACAAAGTAATCAATGCTCAGACCAGGGGCCATTGGCAGTCGTAATGCCAGAAGCCTTTATTTATTTATTTGTCTGTGTGTGTGTGTGTTTGTTTTTATGCACATAATAGGGGTTTGCGTCAATTCCATTTCAATTTAGGCAATGACAACAACCTGTGTGTGTGTGTGTGTGTGTGTGTGTGCATGCGTGTGAGTGAGTGAGTGTGTGTGTGAAAGTCATACCCGTCTCATAGACGGCCTCAGACTCCGAGGTGTAATGGTCCTCCAAAGTGTACTGGGCCAACTGCAGAGTGTCGAGGCCACTGACAGAATCATTTCCCCGTGTCCAGTAAAACAGCACATCTTTAACGTTGTATCCCCCTGTGGAAGGGCATGAAGGGCATGAGGAAATAAATCACAGTATGTCACCAGGCAGGATAGTATGTCACCAGGCAGGATCAATGAGGGGAGCCAGCTAATTATCCTTGAATAATCTGAAATAGCTTCATATTTCTCAGTTCATAAAAATCTACTTGAAATGAGAAGATGCCCTTATCCGACGTGCACTATAGATTTGGCTGTATGTCCTTGTTTGGAAAGAGATACTGTACACAGATGTTAGGACTGGAGGATCTCATGTCTAACATCCTAACTGCTTTCTAGAACAGCTGAAGCATTTGCATTATAGGCTCTTCGCCCAGAGCTAATACGCATATGAAAAAAAGGAAAGCAACCCATCCACTTCATAACTTAATTAGTCCCAAGCACCTGTTCAGAAAAGACCCGGTCCAGTTAGGAAACTTTTTCAGATCCCAAAAGAAGACATATGCTGTGGCATATACTGGGCTGCTTGTATGGTGCCCTGTGAGTTTGCCAATAATTTTATGCAGGGTCTTACGAGTGAATTAATCAGGCTTCAAATGGTAGGACTCTGAGGGATAAGCATGTTCTGTTTACCATTGCTTCCATAGTGAACAGTGCATTCCATTACTAACCCTTGACTTCATGGGAGTGAACTTATATGATTGACACGTCTGTCACATCCGAGTCTTCAACTCAATTGAGCGAGTGAAGTGGACCTCTCATTTGGACAAGATGAGAAAAAATGGAGCCCTCGACTGCAGTAAAGAAATCAGCGTAGGCTTGTTCTTTCACCCCTAGAGGGTGTAGTAGATTCACAGACAACTTCTCAGGGATTCAAGTGAGAGATATGACTATGTTTTATAACTGGGGGGGTATAATTGGCACGATGTGGCACGAGAATCTTTTAGAAACCACCACTTCATCTCCGATTCCCTATGGAGACCCTAGGTTTTCCCCAAGGTTGTGAATTTAATATTGTATTGTATGTAAAAGAGGGTGAGGTATTATTCACAAGAGTAGAGCATTTCTTTTCTGTTTCTTCAATCCCTTGGTTGTTGAGCCTGGTGTCGATTAATTAATTAATTCTTTAGCCTGTTGGAAGTGGTGTTACAAGCCCAATTAAAACAACACAGAGCTGACCACTGTGGTTTTGATGTGCAGCAAGATGTAAATTAAGATGTGAATTTAGATGTACATCAAGGAAGACCCCTCAAAAATATTCATAAATCCCATATATCCCTCTCATGTTGCCACATTAGCATAATGTGTTAACAACATGATCAATCTTTTAGCACTTAAATAATTTGTTGGACCATGTCATTACTACATGGATATTTCACATAGAATGTATATATTCAGACCAGACACAGTATCCATCAGTGTTAACATACCCCGTGCTGTGAGCTGCAGTCGGCATTTTGTGTGTGCCACATACAGAATATGTGCGTCTTGGCCTATAACATCGCCTAGTTTGTCGCTATGCAGTTATTACAAGAGCAGGCAGCACAATGTGTGTCAAGGATGCACTCCTAAAAATAACATGGATGTTTTTTGAGTGACGGATGGGGGATGGTCGACCACATTTATTTAACCATTGTGTACTGAACTTACTTGTATGAGGTGAAATGGGGAAAATATAGTGAAATTAGTGAAATATAGAAATAAACACAATTCTCAACACAGTTTTCTCAGAAACACTAAAAATGTGACACTTAACTAGAAGCTGAAGTTGTGACAGTCTCAGCAACTGAGAATGCAGGGTCGACATATTAGTCTGCTGTTGCCATGGAAACTACAAGGCTGCTGAGGTTGGCAGTTTGGAACCAGCAGCATTTCTATTCCCAGAACTTTTCTCTACTCTTGCACATTATCTGCACATTTACCAGGGTCGTGTGACTGCTATTATGTCTGGTAGGTTTGTTGTTTTATCGAGATTGCTACAAAGATGACTTGATTAACCACAGACAAGTGGACATTTCACCTGTTAGAAAAAAAGTTTTGAACTATGGGTCTGCCATAAGATTACCAAGTCCAAAGGTAAAATGGCATGAATAGTACCAACATAAATTAGCGACTTCTTGTTCTTGAAGCCTGATGTCTTCATAATGGGCAATCTTAACTTGGGATCTGCACGTGTACTTTTGCATCGATCAAACATTGATATCAATGGGAGATAAACACATTCAAATCACCTGTGCGTATATCTCAAGCTAGGGATTCAGTCCAGTAACAATCTACACTTGACCACATGCTGCTAGAAAACCAGCTATACCAATCATTACTGACTAAAAAGGCTGTCGAAAGCTGAATCTTAGGACCCAATACAATTGAATTGCAGAAAACGGCTTTCCAGGATGACACAAATACATGATTCTATGTCTGTGGTGCAGTATGTGCGCATGATGCGTGGATGAATGTGACCTCGACAAAACAATGTTTACTGTGCAAGCTTGCGCTTTTCTGGAAACCCTCTCTGTTCAATTCATGTAATTGGGGCCTTAGTTGTAAGAGGCGAATGGTGGGGTCTTACAGCTCTCCAGCTGCAGCATGCAGGTCTGCTTGTCCATGGGGTATTTGGTCAGGTCCATACTGCAGGCCACCGTTGTTGTGATCCTAAAGATAGAAAAGAGGAGCTGAAGCCAATGGGACAGCAGCTGCTGTGAGGTAACAATGAGATCACCGTCACTGACCGTCACTCCTCGTCACACTGCCCCGAGACACTCCTGACCCATGGTAAAATCCAGGTGACCTGTCTGTCTGCACCTCCTGTGTCTATGTTCATTCTTTTAAACCGCCCCCCTCTCCCTCATCATTCCTCTTACCTTCCCTGCTCTTGCCTCCTCATCCCGCTGTCTCTCCCTCTTTTGACACTCCTGCTTCAGTCTCTGCTTCTGCCCTCCTTTGCTAAACTGTCCTCTTAATCTCTCTCTTCATCGCCCTGTGGTTCCTCTAAGTCTGACTCTCTATCCTGGCTGTATCCTCTACTGTATATGCATTTCCTTTTGAATAGTTTAAAGCGCTATAAAACAACCTGTTGATTGGTCCAGTGGTCTAGCACCGCGGCCTACAGTGCACACATATGCCCATGTCGGTATGGGTTTGAATATTACTGGTCATTATTTGTTTGTTAAGCATTTATTAAGAAACAAATGGTATTCACCTGTTCAAGTAACAGTATTCGCCTGTTTTTAAACCATTTATGTTCATGTACATGTACAAATAGTCACCAAATTATTTCATGGACAATAATATTATGAATACAGATGACTTTCAATATACAATAAATACCCTTTAGGTCGCATCGTCGGGTCAGGATAAACTCTGGGCCCCAACGTTACATTATGAAATGTGATGCTTGAATTTGAAGTGTGAAAGTGAATTAACTCACTTGTCGAATGACATACCTCAAAGCATAAAGTACTGTTCCGTTCGGGAAAATGCGGATGAGTCTGTTCTCCACGGTGATGTCATGCAGGAAAGACTTTTTGGAGTCGACAATGAAGGTGTCTGGGACCCAAAGCAGCTCGACCAGCCGTCCGTCCAGACTCAGGCTCTTGTTGCCGTCAAAACATAGACGCTCATCTGTCCAGCGCTGCCTCAGAAAGATGGTAGCTGTGTAGTCCTATGAAAAGACAGCATTCACGCGCATAATACAAGAAGTGCATTTAGCTTCTACGCTACATACCTTAGACTACTGTCGACAACATGTAGTGGGGTGAGCTTACTGTTAACAGGAGCTGGACTCTGCTCACTGTTTGCAGATCCCACAAGTGATCTATACAACCTTTCGACCAACATGGTACTGTACATTTTATTTATATCACCTGAAACATAAATGGTTTACCAGAATGTGTGGGCACATGGCTTTAAAAGGGACTCTAAATATAACATTTTGTCAGATGTTTTCAAACCTCAAAAGTGGTTTAAAGTCGAGATGTGCCCACACCGTTGGTTCGGTAGATCCAGCTACATTATTTTCCTCAACTCCAAATGAACTGAAAATATAAGCACTGAATAAAATTTAGGAAAGTAGATGGTGCTTTTCCATTCCTTTGGGACGATTTCAACCACTGCGGTATGTTACAGTGTTGGCTGCTGCATTTGCAATGGACATTTGCTTACCATGTTGATCTCTGAAATGGTGTCAATGCTGGCAATATCCAGACTCATGCCGACCGTGACAGGACCATCTGAAAAGAGACACCCACTAAGACATGGTATACATTGCATAGCAGAGACTTTGCAAACACACCTAAAAAAGATAAAACAGGTCAAAATTGATTTCAGCTATGAAAGAGCTGTTCTTAATTCATTCTCAAGCCTTTTCGTCATGCGGCTATCGCATTGTATTGCTGTGCTCATGCAGCTACAGAATGGCGACAAGTGAAACGTCTGATGTTTCAAAAAATCACTCCTCTCCCTGTGGATAAAGTACTATCGCTGTCTACCTTTAACAAATGAATGAATGAATGAAAACTGTAAAAGTACTCTGTCAGCAAAAGGAAGTCATGTGTGTATCCTTACTGTCAAAGAAGGGTCTCAGATACTTGTTGTACCCTTTCATCAGCTTCTGAATGGTTGGAGGTAAGATCTCCCCGTCTTTAACTTCAGCACTGAGTACAGGTTCCTCCATCATCCTGTGAAGAAAATAACAACACTGAGGCCCCAACTAGCCTATGCCCTATACAAATAACCAAGTGTTGCTATATGTGGGCAGAAATTCCTTTTGTGTAATGTATATGTATTTCTTCACTGCAGTTATTGCATAGAAAGGATTGTCCACCAAATGCTAAACATGAGTACTTTATTTAAAA
This sequence comes from Argentina silus, assembly GCF_951799395.1. Lineage (NCBI taxonomy): Eukaryota > Metazoa > Chordata > Actinopteri > Argentiniformes > Argentinidae > Argentina > Argentina silus. The sequence goes on along the minus strand of NC_139670.1, from coordinate 15,419,613 downwards.
ATGTTGTACTTTCTTAATGGTGAACCCAATCTGAAAACATAAACCATCGAATAAAGCTGAGAATCTCTACGTTGACCTCATAGTAATTGTTTGATTTCAAATCCAAACTGTTAAAAGAAGACAAAATGCTTCCTCCTTCCAATACTTACGGAGGGCATTGTATAGTATCTGGTCCAAATCATGATGATCCACACTTCTTTGAGAATATCTATAACAATCTATTGAGCTCACAAGCAACACAGGATCCTATTATTATTGTAGAGAACTACAACACAGTTTTTAAGTACATCAATGGACCGTAAAGGAGATCATACTCTGTGATCACCCTCTCTCGCTCAAGGAGACCACAACTATTATGAAGGCATTAGAACTAGTGGATACATGGAGATTTAAAAACCCTGATATACTGTACATGAAGGAGGCTAAATCAAACTAGTCATCTCGATGATTTCCTTGTGTCTTTCTCTTTGGCACCAAAAGTTGAAAAAGTGTTGATAGGTGACAGAATGCGATCAGACCATCATTTAGTTGGCATTCAAATAACTCTGACATCATTTCCACGTGGACGGGGATACTGGAAATTGAATCAAAACCTTTTGAATGACAGTATGTTCTTATTGTTACAGATGTGGTCGCCCTTCCCAGTGTCTCCCCCCAGCCGCCCACTGTGTCTCACTCTCTCACTCATTATGGACTCATTACCTGCACCTGTGTTTGATTGTCACCTATGCTTTATATGCCCTCACTCCCCTTCACTCCCCGCTCGGTCTTCACAGTGTGTGCACCGTTCGTTCGATCACCTGAGAAAAGTAAGCCTTTGATATTTACGAGTTCGAGTTATGAGACGCAGTCCACTTTATTTATTAGACCACGCTTTCTCCACTTTATTTTCGTGTTAGTTTGTGTTTGTATCCTGTGTATCAAGTAAAGAAACTTATTTTATATCGCTGCCTTTTGTCTGCCTCTTTATATGCACCGCACCTGGGTCCACTCATCCAACACAAAACCTTACAATTTATATCAAACGTTTTGTTCCATAATATAGGTACAGCTGATTCTCTTATTCAAATGTGCCTTCAGAGGGCATTCAGTTCAATACTAACTATTAAAACAAAAACAATTCCTGAGATTAGGCGAATAACAACAAGTGGATGCAGATGAAATCTGTACTTTAGCAGAAAATCAAGCAACTTAGAAAACAACTAAAAAAGAGCTGGAGGATCTAATGATTAAGTATAGCATATTACAAAATAAAGCAAATTGGATGGAAAATTGTGAAAAATGCACTAAATTTTTCTTCAACCTTCAATACAGAAATGTGACCAAAAAGAATATACAAAAACTCATTACAAATAACGGAACAATGCATGTACCACCGAATGTTATTCTGAAAGAAAAACTACATTTTAAGTATTTGTTTTCCTTTCAGTCTCCTCCATCTACTCTCAGTGATGATTATTGCAATGACTTCTTTCCTAAAGATAATGTTAAATTCTCATCAGTACAAAAAATATGTGTCGAATTACAGAAGATGAACTCCTTAAGGCAACTGAATCTTTTCAGACCAGAAAAACCCCTGATGGCATACCAGTAAAAGTATGTCAAAATTGTTTTGAGATACTGAAAGATCCATTGACAGCAAGTTTTTACTATTCCTACAAAAATGGCAAACTGTCCGGCACGCAACAAGAGGGTCTGATCTCGCTATTACTTAAACAGGATCCAGGTGGTCAGTATAAATGGAGGCCCCTTACCCTACAATGTTGTGATGCAAAATGTATAGTGCTCAGAATTAAGAAAGTCTTACTAGATATTATTCATCATGATCAGGGAAGGATTTTTGCATGGACGATACATTGGATAACATACGACAATTACTTGAAATAATAGAACATTATGAAACATAAGCTTTTTCTTGAGTCCACAATCCAAATCACGACTAGGTCTTATTGAGGACATGTATCTAGTCTCTCTGGATTAAAACCTAATTATGATAAATGTACTCTACTACATATTGGATCTCTGAAAGACACGTCATTACCATGCAGTTTACCAATAACATGGGCTGATGGCGCAGTAGACATACTTGGTATTCATATCCCTAAAGATATAAATTAACTTACTACCATACATTTCAATGAAAGGTTAGAAAAAAAAATAGACAAGATGAAATAGACAAGATCTTGCACACTTGGAGAGGTAATGACCTATCAATTTATGGAAAAAATCACACTGATTTTGAGCTGAGATTAGTTATATCTCAGCTCACATATTTACATATGGCACTACAAACTCCGGATGACTCGTTCTTCAAATTATATGAAAAATAAATATTTCAGTTTATTTGGATTGGTAAACCAGACAACATTAAACATGCATACAAACATGAATATGGGGGGCTGAAAGTATTAAATATCAAAGCATTGAACTTATCTGTAAAAGCTTAAATCATTCAAAAACTATACTTACACCCAAACTGGTTCTCTAGCAGATTACTAAAAGAAACTCATCCTCTATTTAAAAATTGCCTTTTTGCCTTTACTGTACAAAGTATTACCCTTCTTAAATCAGGCCATACAAAGCTGGTTACCATTTAAATGTTATCCTACAGAACAGTCAGATCAAATATTACAGCAAATAATCAGGTTAAACTCAAATATATTGATTATGGAAAATAAAAAGAATGATTTTCATCAATGATATTATGAAGGATGGAAATATTATGTCACATAAATAACCTTTAAAAGAATATGGGACTGATCAACTGATAGCAGCCTTGTCACAAAATTGGGAGAGGAAAAATGGAAAAGGAGAAGGTAAGGATTTAATTTGTCTGTCTCATATTAAAAATCACAAATGGCTGAAAAAGATTAGTATAAATAGATCAGTATACCAGTTTTATTTAAGGTCAAACACTGACCGTTGCATCATACAGGATAGAAGATTACTGGGAACAGATATTTGACGTTCCTATCCCATGGCATCAGCTTTATGAATCAATATATAAAACAACAATTGACTCATCACTTTTTTTTTCAATTCAAATTGCTGTATAAAATTATTGCAACCAAAATAATGCTCACCATATGGGGCATTGAACAATCGCCACTATGCAGATTTTGTAGTGAGGCAACCAAAGCAATAGATCATCTGGTTTGGTATTGCCTTCAGGTGTCTGACTTTTGGTCTAAGGTTCAGGAATGGCTGTCAAAAAAACAAGATTAAACTAAAAAATAACCCTAGACTCTTTCTTTCACTTAGTGTAATAAAAGAGATGAGCACTTCGATGGTGGTGTACACAAAGAAAGCTCAGTCAATCGTAAGACACTTGAAAGCTAGCTAACGTCATTGAAACGAGTTAGCCCGCAAAGCATAGGAACGTATCCACTAAGTAAGAGTGAAGCCTGTATAAGCAGGATTCCTGTAAGGGAGAAATAAGCAACCTAACGCCCTGGGGGAAAGCTGTTACCTTTCCAGTAGAACAGTTAAGCTAGGTAGCTTGGTTTCTATCAGAACACTGCAGACAGGCTTGAGAATAAGTGCGCTACTGCAATAGGTCATGCATTGCAGTAGCCTTTATAGGCTGGGCTGGACAGGGTCAGTCATGCAAAGCGCTCCCAGCCTTTTCCAGGTGTTATTGAATAGGGTTTCAACGAATAGGGAATGCAGGAGAGCATATCTCACAGTGAGACGATGGAATTGTCGACTGAAAGAGAACATGTAAGAAGAAACTCCAAAAAGACAAAAAAGGGCCAAAACAATACCCTCATAAATATTCCAGTATAGGATTTCAAATGCCTTTTCTACTTAAGGGAACCTCCACTGTGGGAAAATGTGCCTCTGGCTGGCTTGCACTAGCACGGATGCACACAGGAGATAATTTTTAGCATCATACATCTCCCTCTCTCTCTCTCTCGCTTGTTTTCCTCAGGTTGCTCATTTCCGGGAAAATGTATTGCAGCTCCATTCTCATTTAAATGGGGTCAACAGCCTACAGCTAAGCTAACCTGAAATCTTTTACAGTGATGTGATCTTCGTCTTTACTATTCATCATCAGACTCCCCCTGGGCAACACTTTATAAAAAGCCAACAAGTACAATAATGCATTATACAGTAAGACGTGTAATAAGCACTGTAAGACCGGTAATAAGCATGTACGACTCCTTTACGATTGATACAATCATCTAATAATGATCATAATGAGTGTTATTATCAGCGATTCCAAGTCAACTGAAATGTTCTCACATACGGTAGAACGACAACATATCATGAATAGACTAATGCAACATTAGAAAGCCTCATGCATGCTTATAACAAGCTATAATGTGTTTAACATATTGACTTTTAAGTGAAGTGTTTCCTCACTCTGCCCAGTTCAACCATTTCCTGATCTGGAGCTTTTGTTTTCACAGCTTTGAATCTTGCCTGCGTACAAGTGTGTGGGAGCACAGATGACAGTTTAACAGCACAAACAAGCAGCGCTGTTGTAAACGTAGAACGCATTACTTAAAATAATCATGAGTGGCATATATTTCAAAACACGTTTTGGTATGCAACAGTTAAGCAATCACATTACATACATATATATCCACAACCATTATATTCAGACCTGCACATTACTGTGAGTAATGAAAGCTGAAAGGTACACAATTGTCAACGTTGGAACACATTTAAAGTGCATGAGGGGTGACAGCAATCTGGGTTTTTTTGTTTTGTTTTTGAAACTACATTGACAGAGAGTGAAATGAATATGGCATAGCCTAAACCTACATCAGAATGTGACACATTTGCAAGCCAAATGTTTAAGAAAGTTAGCTTGATAATTTTTTACAGAGCATACAGCACATTCATATAGAATGTAGAATGAATGGTAAAATTACGTGAAACACTGGTCGGTTATCTATAGGTACAGTACGTGTGCACAAATCTGAGTTAAACAAATGATTATGCCAATGGCGAAGGGCTCTGCAACTTTGCCCTGTCAAAGGGGGCCCTGTACAGTCTGTCCAGTGAAAAAAAAAACTAAAACATCTCTTTTTGTCTCTGTCACAATGAGTATCATTTTGTTTGTAAACAGATGGTGGGGCCAAATATAACCGCTAATGAGTTATTTACATTTAGAAGTAACATTCATTTCCCCTACAGGCTATACGAGGCAGAGGTTATAATAACTCATCTCATTTGCAAGTCACTTCCGTCTCTGTTTCTAAACATGCTGTGATCCCCTCAAAGCTCGCTCCACTTGCCACATATAATTGCAGTCTTTCGTCGGAAATAATATTCAAATTTAATCAGACTTTTTATGTCTGCACTACTGATATGTAAAAAATGGCAGCCATGTTCAGACTCACGAAACACGTACAGTGAATTAGAAACACTTATATTTGCCGTAATCTGAATTAACAGCTAATTAAATGACGGAAAGAGAACTGATATGCAAGGTATACAGTACATAATCTGAGGAATGTGCTCACGTAACCATACGCATTTCATTTCAGTGACAAAGCTCCAAATATTAAGACCATATAAATATTATGACCATAGAGCATTTTATTACAGAGCACTAATTTGCGTACAATGTGCTCCGACACAAGGGTCTTCAGACAGTGTAACCGTAATTTACAGTAGGTTAAAATAGTCAGATTAAGATAGTGTGATTTAGTCTAGGACTTTCAAAGGTGACTTTTGCTTTATCCTAAAATGACCTTTACAGAACCTTTAATCCATATTAAAATGTTCATTATGCTACAAACATTTGCATACCTGTATGTTGCCATAAAAATGTTTGTCTTTCAATTTCTAGGAAGAACAGAATGTATTCATGGAATAGAGTTGAGATAGTCTGGATTAAATGTTTTGAAAAACTCTCCTAAAGATAACCAACCTCTCTTGGATTGGAAGATACTTGTTACGGTCAGAGCTAATGAACCCAGGCACGGAGCACAGAGTCAGGACACAAATATAAAATAATAGGGTATTTAATGAGGGAAAAGCAGGGAAGAATGGCAAACGAGGTAGGGCAGGTAGGCAGGCAGACAGGGCACGTAGGGCAGGTTGGGCAAGCGGGTAGTGTAGGCAGGCAGGCTGACAGGCAGGCAGGTGGATAACCGGATCGAGGTCCTGGAGCATAAAGAGATCAGACTGAGTACAAAAACACTAGGACACCTCCACTACGAACTGTAGAGCTGGGTCGGGTTGAACGAGAATAGGAGCGGAGACAAACCGGCGCTTGAGCTCACTGAGAGCTGCCTCAGCCACAGGCGTCCATGCAATGCAGCTGTAGTTTTGGATGAACCTGCAGTAGAAGTTTGCAAATCCAAGAAACCACTGTAATTGCTTGAGGCTGGTTGGTGTAGGCCACTCTGCCACAGCGGACACCTTGGCCGGATCCATACGCACTTGTCCTGGGGAACGTATCCCAGAAATGAAACCGTGGAGACATGAAACTCATACTTTTCTGCCTTAACAAAAAGCTGATTCTCCAGCAGGCGTTGCAGGACTTGGTGAACGTGCAGTACATGTTCCGAGATAGATTGAGAAACAATCAGTATGTCATCCAGGTAAACAAAAACAAATCGGTTCAGCATGTCACGCAGAACATCATTACCCAGGGCCTGGAAAACCGAGGGGGCATTAGTGAATCCAAAAGGCATCACTAAATACTCAAAATGTCCAAGGGGGGTGTTAAATGCCTTTTTCCACTCATCGCCCTCCTGGATGCGGACTAGGTGGTAGGTTTTGCGTAGGTCCAGTTTAGAGAATACGGACGCCCTGTGGAGGGGGGCGAAAGCAGAGCTGATAAGAGGCAGAGGGTACTTGTTCTTGACTGATGTTATTAAGCCCACGGAAATCAATGCATGGCCTAAGTGATCCATCCTTCTTACCCACAAAGAAAAACCCCGCGCCCACTGGAGGGGGAGAGGAGGACCGGGGAGGAGGAAGGACGGATGACACCTGCAGCTAGAGAGTCCCGAATATATGTCTCCATTGCCTCTCGTTCCGGCCGGGAGAGATTGTATAGCCGACCACAGGGCAAGGAGGCACCAGGCAGAAGGCCGATAGCGCAGTCATAGGATCGGTGCGATGGCAACGACGAGGCATGGTGTTAGCTGAACACAGGAGCGAGGTCGTGGTATTCCTGCGGAACAGAGGAGACATTGATAGACTCAGGCCAGGGCAGTGAGTCAGAGATAGAGAGAGCAGGGGCCAAGAGCAGACAATGTGGAGTGGCAAAAATCACTCCAGGAGCGAACCTTACCCGAAAGTCAGTCCATTTGCGGATGGTGTTTCTGTAACCAGGGGAAACCGAGCACAAGAGGGGAGTGGGGACAGTCGGTAATATGAAATCTGATATGCTCTTGGTGATTACCTGACTGTTGACTTAACAGTACAGTCCAGGAATCGACGAGGGTGAGCGGCATCCCGTTGAGGGCCTTGACTTCCAGAGGGAAATCCAGGGCTTCGAGATCAATGCCCATCTGTCTGGCAACCTCCCGGTCGAGGAAACTCTCATCCGCCCCGGAGTCAATGAGAGCCAAGAGGGGCAGAGACTAGGATTGCCACACAAGGGTGGCATAGAGTTGAGGACAGGAAAGAGAGGAACAAACAACTCAGCTCGACAGTATCTCCTATTACTAGCGAGCCAACCCTTTTCCTGAGCGACCAGGACAGGTGGGGCAGGTGGCATTCAGGTGCCCACCCTGGCCGCAGTACAAGCAGGCTCCTTCCCTGAGGCGACAAGCCCTCTCCTCCGGGGACATCCGGGCTCTACGCAACTGCATGGGCTCGGGGTCAGAGTGGTTGTGGGAAACTCAATGGAACTCCGAACCTCTTGGAGGCGGAGTGGGCGGAGTCACCGACAAGAACAGGATGGACGACTGTGCCCTGGTGGACCTCTCCCTGATGCGCTCGTGGAGACGGTTGTCTAACCGGATGGCAAGGGAGATGAGTTGGTGAGAGGGACGCCAGCTTGTCCTTTATGCCATCAGTCAAGGCATTCCGGAATGCACCCTGGAGAGCCTCATCATTCCATCCGCTCTCAGCAGCGAGAGTCCGGAACTCAATGGCTAGGGAGGCCACACTGCGAGAGTCTTGGTGGAGGGAGAAGAGTCGCTGGGCTGCGTCCTTGCCTTGGACAGGGTGGTCAAAAACCTTTCGCATTGCCTGGGTGAAATCTGTGTCCGCTGGGTTTGTCGTCATGACCAGATCGTACTGTTACGGTCAGAGCTAATGAACCCAGGCGCGGAACACAGAGTCAGGACACAAATATAAAATAAGGGTATTTAATGAGGGAAAAGCAGGGTGGAATGGCAAACAGGGTAGGGCAGGCAGGCAGGTAGGGCAGGCAGGCAGGCAGGCAGACAGACAGGCAGGTAGTGCGGGTAGACAGGCAGGTGGATAACCGGGTCGAGGTCCTGGAGCATACAGAGATATTGATCAGACTGAGTACTAAAACACTAGGACTTAAGAATCAATATGAGACTAAGCGGCCGAGAACGAGACTAACTTGGAAACAACAAACAACGATCTGGCGAAGAGTGGATGGGAAGCCGGGGTTTAAATACAGCGAGGTGATGAGCAGATGACCAACAGGTGAGCAGAACAAGCAGGTGGAGATGATGAGTGACAGGGAACCAGAGCCTGGCCACGCCCACACACAACACAAACAGACAAAGACAGACAGGAGAGAGGGAGTAACTGGCACAGACTAGGTGGAAGTGGAGGGCATGACAATACTTTTGTGTGTAACTGTTAAATAACGATATAAATGTGTCAACGCAGGAGATTTTCAGCCTTTTGATCTAATTTTAGCCTTTAGGTCTCAATGGCAGTTCTAATGCTCCATTTTGCGTGTGCAGCTTTGCATGGCGTACACACGTCCCTCAGAGGGACCAGGGATGATTGAGGTGAGTGAGATGTTTTACCAGCTGGGGTATGGACCGTTTTTTATATTCATTTATTTTTTCTTAAGGGGCTGGGGGTAAGATGAAACATTAAGTGCATATGGGTTAGTCGCCAGTAGGTTTAGGAAATGAGTCAACTGTGATCTGACTGGCTAGTCCTGCGGTGGGAGCCATGCTGTACTTTACGTAATGCAACAACCTATCTCTGATCATTCTGCTGTGCTTGAAAGCGATGCAGACTTAGTCCTTGAAAGTATTGTGAATGCCTAGTTTGAGGGACAGTCCCTTGAAGATGCATAACATTTGCCTCTAGAGGCACCAGAGTACATGAGGGTCCCCAACAGTGGACCTCATTGGTCAGAAAGGGTCCAACCTCTATATGACCATGAGCAGATCTCCATTAAAAAGAATTGAGGTCAGGCTCTCCCTAAAGGCATAGCTGTTGACAAGATGGTCACGTTATAGCAGACATAGGTCAGATAAAAACAACAACAGCCAAATCATAATTTTCCTTGACATTCTCTTCATTGTTATAGAGACTTGAGGCCAAAAATGTCCTCCCAACCTCTACTGTGAAAAACAAGAAATTATATGGTGGAAAACACTCCAGCAGTGTTGCCCAAATCTTTACTTAGTATAATTGAAGAGGATTAGCCTACAATGTCCAAACATGTCTGTGAATCTTCCAGATTTAGCCAGGGGCCTAATTTCCATCTGTAATCTGGAGGGTTAAAAACATTTACAAAGACAGCAAAAAAAAAAACACTTGAAACAAAGGACTGGAGGATCAGTTGCAATAGCAGACAGAGGCACGTGGCAAGCAACACATGGGAAACGAGGCAACAAGAAGAAAAACAAAGCAAAACGCAATGCAAAAAAAGACAGCCCACAGCAGATCAAGCATAGCAGACGAGAGCGGAACACAGAAATGGACAGCACGTGTTAGACAGAAAAAGCCTACAATAAAAAAAGACTGCAAGGCATATTATAAGAATAATAATATATTTGTATATGTTAAGCATTTGTTATGTACAATAGTAAAAGATACAATATAAATAAATATAAGAAATCACATGAACTATTATCCTTGCATTCAGGTGGACTCAATTCAACTTATCGAGTGACTTATTAAAGACATTTTTGAATTTGAGCTAATTTTAGGTGTCATAACAATGGGGGTGAATACTTATTGACTGAAGACATTTCAGCTTGTAATTTTTAAAGAATTTTTTTTTTTTGTGTCGATCAGTGAGGTCAGGTTGTAACGCAGCAAAATTTGCAAAAGGTACAGGGGTGAATACTTACTGAAGCCACTGTATGTAACACCCAGTTGGGTGACGCACAGCAGCCATTTTGTTAATTGTGCGTACATTAAAGGGGTAGATGATTACAAAAGCAAAATCTCTCTTTGATAGTCACAGACCTAACAATTATTAAAACATGATTTTAGTGCCAATTGGATGTTTTTTCTGTGTCCCCGTTCGGATGAGCAGACACCTAACAATTCTCCACAGAAATCTCTTTTCAAAGCATTATCAGGAGCATCAAAGGGGTGCCCTCTGTTCATTACGTGAGACGTTCAGCCAGCCATGTGAGGGAATCATGGGTAATTGGCTTTAGTGGCGGAGAGGTTGCTGTTTGGAAACAGATTGGCCGTGCTAACTGGCAAATATCCATCGCATCAACACGTGCATCTGACCTTGCATACTTCAGGCTATGGAGAACCATTAGTCGTAAATATGACAACACATATACATCTCTATCTGGTCTATTTGTCCTTAAGAAATGTTGTGCAGTGTAACACCCTTGAGACAATTCAACTCATTTTCAAGGGAGGGCTAAAGGATAAAACTGTTATCGACGTTTTGGTTATTGTTTTGGTTATTGTTTAGTTTTTTTCATTATCTTGGAGATTCCATCCTTTGTTTTCCAAAAGCTTTATATTTACATAGCAGGCATAGCAGGCCTCTGCTGAGCTCTTTAAACAGCATTGTTCACCACAAGCTTTGCTTCCACCCCACCACAACACACTTGATTTAGCCAGTCATGGTCTTCAAGAACATTTGAATTGGTGCTGGGCTGGACAAAAAAATCTACACACACACACACACCCACACACACTGTGGCTCTCCAGGAGTAGTAGGGAAGAAGAGCAGTGCCTTAGGAGGAAGATATGGCAACACTAGAGTCACTATCTCAAGAGTGAAGGGGCTGTTGTTTCCACTCCAATGCACCCAGGAGGTCAAAATGAATGAGGAGCACAGCCAGAACGTTGCATCTCCGAGACACCAGCGAGACAACTGTGCGTATGAGGCGTGTGTGTGATCGAAAGAATCTCCCTTTTTTCAGTTCAATGAGCTTTCAGCGAGAGCTCAATCAAACCCTAGCCTCTGTCTCTTGTGTTTAGACCAACAGACTTCTGTGAACACTGCTCGGCTGCTGCCTCTGGCACTCTCATTTCGAAACAAAACAGATCAGTCTGGAGAGCTGCATTTCTAGTCTGCACGATGCCTTGGAGAAGAGAGCCAAAAACATCCCTAAAACACTCCTTTAAGAAAGAAAAAAGCTTTATTGTCTATCCAAGTTAGGCCAAAAATGGTATTTAAATCCCCAGTCAGAGCTGATTTTGTACCAAGACAACCTTTCGGGTGGTGGGTGGCACACAGTGCATTGAAGGAAAAAGTTAGAAAAGAGACACATACAGTGCCTTCAGAAAGTATTCAGACCCCTTCACTTTTTCATGCAAATGCATATGCAAATCAGAGACACTATAAAAACAAAGATATTAATTCCAAAATGACATGAACTATTATCCTTGCATTAAGATGGACTCAATTCAACTTACTGAGTGATTTGTTGATGACATTTTTGCATTTTAGCTAATTTTGTATAGAGTGTCGTAGCAAAGGGTCTGAATACTTTTTGAGGTACATGAGGTATTTCTGTATTTCAATTTTAATACATTTACTGAAATTTCTAAAAACCTGTTTTCGCTTTGTCATTCTGGGGTATTGTGTGTGGATTGGTGGCAAATTCTTTTAATTTAATCCATTATACAATGAGTCTATAACACAACAAAATGTGGAAAAAGTGAAGGGGTCTGAATACTTTCCGAAGGCACTGTACAGTACTTTAATCCAGATCAAAATGAACCTTGTGTCTTGTTGAATTCTGTTCCCCCCTTCAGATTTGGTCTCTGTTTGCTTTAAAATGAAAATAAGATAAGATAAGAAAACGTTATAGTAACGTGAAGATGTTCACACGTTACGGTAGCCTTGTACTATCATTTCGGCCTACATGCTTCATAACAAAACAACAAATATGATAGCCAACACGAGTACAGACACTGAAATTAATGCCTGGTCATTTCTGTCCAGTGAATCAGTTTAGACACCAGAATGATTGCTTAAAATAAAGTCCTACATGCCACAGGGCTATGTGACTTCATCCCAATAGCACGTACTGTAGGGGCTTGCGTTGAAAAGATGAGATCCTCTCCTTCACAGGCAGTTTACCATTTCATCCTAAAGTTAGAGACAAACAATATCACACTATCATAATCTTTGTTGTTGCCCTTTAATGCCAATCAAAGCAGGGCCAGGCTTGGCGATCTTGGCAGATATCATAACAATAACTTAATAACTGTACACATTGCTCCTGGGAACGGCAGGATATGCAGAAGTTTGAAGATCACGTTAATTTTTGTTAGGTCACACACACTGCACTAGCTCCTCTGGAGTCTTTGAAAAGCTTCTATGCAGTTTTACATCCAGAAGGGCCTTAAGGTTAGAATGTGTGTTGTGTCACTTTATTCTATATCATAAATTACAGAAAGCCTTTAAAATAATATGGCTTTTGTTTCACTTCGAGAAAGATACAGTACACATAAAAACATTTACAGCTGAAACAATTTCTCATGCTAAAACAAAGGTTTGGTTAGTTCACTGTGCAGTGGTACAATAAACATCCCATGTATAATGTACTGTACCATTTTCTTTATCTGATAAGTCATATAATAACACTTGTGAACAGGCAGACAACAGACAATACCGACCTTAGCCATTGGGATAGCAAAATACAGAGTGTAGTCTATGGAGTGCAATGGATGAATAAATTAATGAACGAAAAAGCAAGGTGTAAAATAAAAATGAACAAAGAACAAAGTTACTAAATGAACAAAGCCCCTTTAGGCCTATCCATGGAGAGGCAACAAGGACTATAACAATAGACTGATTAGAAATGTTCTTTTCGCAGAACTTTCACACTCGATGACTGCAACTGCAAATCAGGCTATGAATCAGCATCTGACAAGGACAAGATTGTAACTATTGTAACCTTCTCACAACATTGGAAGAACACCTAAAGCTAGACACTGTGACTTTCACAAACACGATTCCAACCGATGAACGGGTCTTATAGGGCAAGACTAATTCTCCACATCAAGCTGTCTTGATGCAATGTATATTGCACGAGCCATCTCTCCCCCTCCCCCTCAATGCTTGTTCATTGCCAGGACAACAGCAGATATGGAGCTGGCCACGAAATAGTAAGACATTTCAGCTGTAGCCATAGTCTTCTTATGCACTTAGAAAGTGCCTAAAAAACATAAGGAGAATTTGGACACGATGTCCAAGCGTGGACAGCAGGGGCTGTCTATTCTTACATTATGTATGTAGCTATTCTGAGGCTGCTATATCGCCTTAGATTACCTCTCAAACTGCGGAAGTGATTTTGACTTCTCTTCATGTCATTGACCAAGTCACATTATGCGAGTCAAGGCGTCAAGTTCATCGCAGATGATCCGCGTTTACAGCCGATACATAAATGTGGTCGTGAGAACTTGGCTCGTAGCAAATTCAGGGCTGAAATCGCATTGTGTCTGCCCAGCTTTAGTCACTTGAGGACCTTTACAGATGAAGTTACCTTTGAATTGAGGGACTTTATAAAAGCTGAATCGATTTCACATAGAATTTCCCCACACGGGCCCTTTGCTCATTGACATCTTCAAAACTTCATACAATGTTTAAACCCCTAACCTTTCACTAATGTTCATGGAACCTTCAGAGAAGACCGTTTTGTGTACCAGGCTACCTTGCTTATCTCTCTAATGGTTCTCTACGAAGCACCTATGTTTGTTTAACTGCACTGGGGACAGACAGATGGCAAAGCGCAGTAGAGAGCGGAGGGAGGGAGGGAGGGAGGGAGGGAGGGGGAGGGGGGAGTTCCCATCCACAGTTTCTTTGAACTGCTCTGTAGAACACCTGCGATTCCCAGGACCCCATGCTGCCAGGCCGTCGCATCTAAAGTCATTGGCCGAGAGGAGAGACCCTTCTCCAGTTTGTCATTGAAGAATAACACGGTTGAATTTAGCTGGAATTAAACAAGTTTCACATCTCTGTGATATTGCGCCTTTTCACTATTGTGCCTATTGTGTAATTATAAGAATAATAATGTTCTCCTTGTCATTTCATTTCACTGTTGAGAGGTAGCTCGCAAGAAAGCATTTCATTGCACTAGTTTACATCCTGTATCCTGTGTATATGACAAATAAACTGTCCCTATCACCATTAGATACATTTACTGTAAAACTACGTGGTCACAATTAGTACGTTCTGGTAAATATCACAAATTAGATGATAAAATTGGTAACTTATTGTTAACAGTGGTTCGTAGGCCTCCTTTGGAATTCTACAATGGATGCCCAAATAACCACAAAATAATTCCTTTAGGTAATAACTATCGATGTAATTACGCTGTTAGCATGTAACATTACCAGGATCTCTTTAGATGACACAGGCCCCTAGTTGCCTGCAGGTTGCACAAACTAAACGCCCTCTTGTCTTTACTAGGTCAACCCTAATCACATCACTACAGCAGCATTACTGCAGGCAAAGATAAGACAACAGGAAACAGAGGATTGGCATGCGTTGTTATGATCTGTGCCCACTACCCAGTGCCCACACTCTTACTGCCGCCCAGATAAATCAATCCGTAAGGATAAGCTGTACTGTAATTCAACAGCAACAATTGTACACCTTTCCACAGGGCCCACACAAGCCTGTGAATATGCACTTAAAAACCAGCAGGAGTGTTTGATACGCCTGCCAATGTAGAAAAGCATACAGTCTGAGTAGACAAAGGCATATGATGTCAGCATGCCCATCATCTCTAGTGTCTTCTGTTCTGTCAGAACTGAAAACTGCTTTGGAGCACGGGTGAGTTTCCCACTAAGATGATCTCTTGCCCATAGACTTACTTAGTTAATGGAATTAAGTTGATCTTGCTCCTACAAAGTTTTTATGAAATTCACCATCATTCAGTTGTGTGCTACCTAAATTTGAGACTATTATGATTTCAGGTTTATGCTTTTAAATGTCACTTTACGGTCCTAAAACCAAACATCAGAGAGCAACAGACAGTCCATTCTTACCACATTTAACATACAAGTAAGTTATCAAACCAGATGAAAAAAGGCTTCTTAAATGCCATCGTTGAGAGGAAAACCTTGATTTTTCCAGCATAATCATACGCTTTCTGACTTTTGCCCTGAACAAATCTGAACATGGAACATAGAATAACCTTCATTTGAATTATAGATACCATAGGCACGGCACTAGCTACACACGTCCAAACCTTCACTTGCTCAGAAGCGTGACATTTTTCCCATTGGAAATACTGTAAACTGCCTTGTATACATACAGTTGGTACATCCGGGTAGTTCCTTTGCTACATTACATTACCAGTCCTCCCCCAACATTCCCGGAGGCTTGCATTGAAACAAACGGTTTTCAATATGTGATTCCTAGTCAGTTTTATTTGATTAAAATGCCCAAAAGTTGCTGTTGAACTTGTACTGCCAGCAAATGAAAATACCCAGATTTGGGATTTGTTATTCCTAATCGGAGCCCGGCGGCTGCTGGCATTTAGGAGAGAGCTAGCCAACTCTGTTGATCTAGGGTAGCTAACTTATCTGAGGAAAACATACAGCAAGTTATGCACAGTAAATAAAATATGAGCTGACTTACTAGGAGAGTCAATCTGTTAACTGTAAATAGGGGCTGTTTTCATGGACTCCTATGAGAGATTTGTACAGTTGTCCCCTTGGGGCGTGGCCTCTTTGGAGTGACGCTGTACCGACTGTACTGTATGTATAAATTATTCAGGATCTTTGGCTTTAAATCGTTGTGCAACAGGCCCAATAATAGCTGGTTTGGGCTCAGTTGTAGCTGTAATGCCTTTTATTCACGAAGCTGTATAACAGCATAGAAGACAGCATGTTAGTATAGTAATCATACTACAGTATGTATACACAGATACTTCTAATAGCATCCAGGCAAAATCTAGAACACAATACAATCATTACATCAGCATCCTGGAAATGCCTTGTCACTTATCAGGACTTTAGGGGGAAAAACTAATTTGATCTATGATTTATGTGAAAGAAAAGGGAAACCTGCACACTGCTCCTGCTAATGTCTCTGGTCTTTATTTAAGCTTTATTTATCAGCTTTTGCCTTCGTCAGAGCTTTGATTTACTACCATCTCCTGTTTAAATTTTACGAGGCGTTAATTGAATTCTCTCTTTATCACACATATGAGTGTTAACTCTCCTTGGGCAGTCATAATTACTGCTTAATTTTCATGCAAGGAAAACTGGGTCCAGGTATCCAAGGGGTAAAGGGTCTGTCCAGCCAACACCTCTGATTTCAGTTGCACACTATCCATAGGTAACAACAAACTGCTATGTGATATTCTTTCTTGTCAAAGTTGTCACAATGCATAAAAAAAGCTTTATCTTATGCTTACATTTATGCAGAAAACAGAGCATGTCGACTGCCTGGGCGTAGTAATATCATTCATATATCAATTCACTGATTCAGCATGAACGTTACAGAACACACGATAGGCTACAGCAGTAACAATTACTGCTCGGCTTCTGCATATTAACCACCCAAAATAAAATAGGCTGTCACATTACCTCTAGCTCCATGTGAACAACATTCTTGCTAGCTTTATACCAAACGTTAGATAGATAGCAAACTGCACTTGGCAAATACTTCATGTTTCTTTCCTCAAATCGACCATTAACGATGATTGCTAGCAATCAATTTTGCAGTCTCCTGTTGAAGCATCAATCTATTTCCATTGCTTCTTTTTAAATACACAGATAGCAAGTCACAGATAGCAAGTTAATATGGGCCTGACTAATCCCTGGAGTGGAAACATTCCATGTCAACATTCCCTTACATTCATGCCGTTCCAGTAATTAAATAAACTGACCTGCAAGGCGAACTAATGATGAGTTGATAACATCACAATTGTTATGTAGTTAACAAGTAGCTAACGAACATGAAGATTTTGTTGATCCACCTGGAGAAAATCCAAACTTTTTTGTTGCAGTAGGGAGGGATAAGAAAACTGAGATCAACACGTTGGCAAATGTTAATGAGCAACGATGTGACAAAAGCTTGCACTCGACGAAATCCATAAAGTTCAATGGGAAGACCAATAATATAGATTTTTCAAACTTTGGTGATGGTAATTTCATCTGCCTTGGTCCAAATGTGAATACAATTCGATATAAATCACAGTTTTAGCTGGACTAACACTTTAAAATATTGAGATAAGAGATTTTTTTTCATACGTTCCTGCAGATACATAAGGATGTACCCGAGAAAACATAGTGTTGCTCTTTAACATCAGACAGCGTTCTGAAAGACATATTTGTGTTGAGTATACTCCTTTAAAGGGGCAATCTGGGACATACGTTTTCGACTTTCGAATGAATGATATTTAGTCATTGATTCTTGAAGAAAATACAGTGCCCTGCCTAAGTAATGGGACAGTTTTCAACAACTCCAGATGGCCAGTCCGCTACTGCACCAGACGCTGGGTATCTTCTCTGGTGATGCTCTGCCAGGCCTGTACTGCAGCCATCTTCAGTTGTTGCTTGTTTTGAGGTTGTTGGTTTTTTTGCCTAAAATCTTATCACCAGGAAATTAAATGCATGTTTAATTGGATTTAAATCTGAAGATTGACTTGGCCACTTTCCACTTTCCACTTTTTGGCTCTGAAAAACTCTCTAATTGTTATGGCAGTATGTTTTGGGTCATTGTCTTACTGTATGATGAAACACCATCCAATGAATTTGGAGGCATTTGCTCGCACTCGAGCAGACAAGATGTTTCTGTACACTTCAGAATACAGTACATTCAGCTGCTGCCATCAGCAGTTACAATCATCAATTAAGACAAGTTAGTATGTTCTAGTAGCAGGTATACTGTACATGCCCAAACTTAACACCCCCTGCACCATGTTTCACAGATGAGGTGCTGTAAATCTTGGGCAGATCCTTTTTTCTCCAAACTTTCCTCTTGCAATCACTCTGGTACATGATCATATTCATCTTATCTGTCCTTTTTTTACCTTTTACCAGACCTCTGCAGGTTTTTTAGGTATTTTTTAGCAAACTGTAACCTGATCATCCTTTTTGAGGATAACTAGTTTATAAGGGATGCACCTTGCAGTGAAGCATCTGCAGTTTGGCTGGTGACGTATTCTGCGGATGGCAGTCTCTAACACATTGACGCCTACCTCCCAGAGAGTGTTCCTGATCTGTGGGACAGTTGTTTGGGGGTTTTTGCACAAATTATGGACGGAACACACCTGACTTACCAGAAATACCTGTCAAGCCAATTGTCCCATTACTTTTGGGTACCATCAAATAGGGTAAAATGGATAAAAAGTGTTTTCACCATTTCTATGGTTTCACCATTTCTGAATGGTGAAACCATATAATATGTACACAATACCAGAAAATAAAAGCTTAAACTATGTACAGTAAAGAGTAAGTTTAGAGATAACTCTTCTATTGTACTTATATAAACAACATTCAGTGCACATTCGTTATCGTGATATTTAAAAATGTCCAGTGGTGTCACCATCATGTATTGGCGTGATTTTATTTGCGACATTGTCTTTGTAAAACAAATGTGTAATTACAGCATAAATTAGGCCTACAACACTCATTGCCATGGGACATACAAGGATACATCATGAGCTTAGAGCTTACAAAACAGAGCTCTCCATGCATAAACAGGCCATGTAACTAAATTCACAGCAAAGTGGACTAACACAAAAGAACCTCGCACTTAAGCACACAATTGTTAGAAATGACTGTTCAACAAACCACAACACATCACAATGCTGTGTCAAATTAGTCAAAGGTAAAAGTGAACTCAAAG
Organism: Argentina silus; assembly: GCF_951799395.1. Classification (NCBI taxonomy): domain Eukaryota; kingdom Metazoa; phylum Chordata; class Actinopteri; order Argentiniformes; family Argentinidae; genus Argentina; species Argentina silus. The sequence goes on along the minus strand of NC_139670.1, from coordinate 15,400,466 downwards.
ATCTAATCACTATGAAAAGGATGTCTCTCTCTCCTTTGAATTGATGTAATTCACACCTTTGATTGACAATCAGCTGACTGGCTTTGAAGTGATGTTACAGGAGGAATGGAAAGACGCAATCCCTGTTTGAAAGGCAAATCCGACACCTATGTTGTACATAGTTGGTAGGCTAAGTGATATGTTACTGTCAAGACAAGTTTTCTAATTTCACAAATTGCATAGCCTACTTTATGCACTATTGGCATTTCCCCCTTTACCACCTTGTTTTGAAATTTGGGGCTAAGCATAATTATTGATCCTGAGGACATACTGTAGGCCTATTAATAATGGAAATACCCTCACACTTGCAGATTGTCAGATTTCTTAAAAAGACAATGAATTTGACTTCTATATTAGAAATGTATGTTGATGATTGAGAAAGACAAAGACAACAACCAGAGCATAAAGTGATACATTTTTGTCTAATGTGCACTGTGCAGCTACAACCTGAAGGTTCTTCAAATGACCCTTCCCCCGATGGGACAATAGTCATCAATGCTGCCCCCCCTATCTTCAAATGACCCTTTCCCCGATGGGACGATAGTCATCAATGCTGCCCCCCCTATCTTCAAATGACCCTTCCCCCGATGGGGCAATAGTCATCAAAGCTGCCCCCCCTATCTTCAAATGACCCTTCCCCCAATGGGACAAATGGCTGTGATGTCACTAGTCTAGAATTGGGGCGGACTGAAGAGGAAGGCATTGATCACCATTCACACTGGACGATCGGACGATCACTGTCTTTGTCTCAGCCACATTTACACACATTTAAATCATATAGCTGGAGCCAACAAATCTGTCTAGAAAGGCAGCAGCTGAAGCTGCGACACGCATGGCAAAGTTCTGACTTTAAATGAAGCACAGCAAAAAAAGAACTAACGAGATGAGTCAACTCGCCATTCTCTGAAGGTTAGAAAAACCCATGCTTGATGTGACAATTGAACTGTACACACTCACAGGTGCAGCGTAAACCAGTCCGTTTTGGGGAATGTGCTAAGAACCGCAGCTAAACCAGGGAAATGCTAGGGGACACGGCAATAGCCGCTAGATTTGTATCTGTTTGAGAGCGGTTGCATTTCTCCGGCCTCATCCCACAGCTGTTTGCCACCACAAAGTGATGCGGTGACCATTCATCGTTTATCTCTTCTTACCTGCTGATGACGAGGATGAAGAGCAGAGCTTTCCCGGGGTAGCTGAAGCTCATGGCTGATGGAGTCTCCACCCTGTGTCTAAGAGATAAGCAAGACATATGAAAGAGAAAGAGTATGATGTATGTTATGCGATAGTGATATACAGTACATGTCCATGCTTTGTGTTGCGCAACCAATGGTTCTGAGATTCTGTTGATCTGGCTGTTGAAATGGGTTTTGCTTTTTTTGTTCTTTTTTTCTTTTTCAAGACAAAATCACTTCGCTTACATATGCATCCGTTATTATTCTATCACATCCCTTACATAACATGTTTTGACATCAAAGCATGAAAGGAAACCCTTGGTCAGATTGTAAAACTAATTCAATTCATACTGTGATGGTGCCATGGCAACACAACATACTCACAAAATGGTACTTTCAAAAATGGTACAAAATCACATCCCATACATAAAACTTGTTGACATCAAAACATGAAGTAAAACATTTACTCCAATTGTAAAACTCATTCACTAAAGAGTGATCCTATGGGGTATACCAGTAGGTCCAGAATGCTGATTGAAAGACAGAATCTGGCACAGGAGCAAAACACTTTATCTGTGCGAAACAATTACAAACAAATGCCATACTCAAGAGGGATCTCTAGGGTTTTCGGAAGTTCTGATCTCACTCTAATCTGGGCTAAGCATTGATACTTAAGAAGAGCTATCATTTATTACACACATAATTTCTCCATCTTCAATTTCTGATACTGAGGGGATTTGGTCTCTTTAATCATCCCTATAAAAGCAAATCTTTTGACATTTTATCAGTGTGTGTGTGTGTGTGTGTGTGTGTGTGTTCCTCTTTGTTAAGAGGCACGGCCACTTGTTATATGAAGATTTGAACAGATGTATTTATTCCAGGCCTCTATGCTCAGTCTTCCAGCACCAGGGCAATCTGTGTACAGCTGTGGAGATGTGTGTCAGATAACACACTTCTGCCCTGAAGGACAAACTCATATTCTCTCACTCTCTCCATCTCTCTCTTGCCTGTGTGTCTCTGTCTCTCTGTCTCTGTCTCTTTCTTTCTTTCTATCTGTCTGTCTCTCTCTTTCTCTAACTCTCTCATCCTTGCTAATCAGCCTCATTCTTCACTCCATACACAGACTGTCAATCCTGCTTGGGTCAAGCTTTACCCCTCCTCTTCATAGCCTCACACTTGCATCGGTCAGGTATCGCCCTCCGCCCACTATCAGTACCAGAGGTGACCGAAAATGTGTGTGTGTAGCGATTACGTTTTGTGTTTCCAAACAGTTAGAGAAAGAAAGAATAATCGAATAAGATTTAAGGATCTGTCACCGGACAGTGGACACTTTGTTCCATGCAGACAAATAGTGTGGTTGTAAGTATGTCAGCTGAACGTAAGGAAGGATCATTGTGAGACATGCACACACACACACACAGTGTACACACACACACACACACACACACAGTACTCCTCTGACTGTCAGAGCTGCCAGCTTCAACAGGGCATCCCACACATCTCCACACTGCAGGGTTCTGATTATTTACCATCTTCAAGTTCCAGAGAACATTCTCACTTCCCTCTCTGTTCATTAAGGATGAAGATGTGCTTAATTGGCAGATGGATGGTTTGCTGTTTTTTGGTCAAATTATTCAGCTGTGAGTACTGAGCACTCCGGTCTCACAACTATACAACGTTTGGCAGATACAGTGTGAAGAAATGCGGACTCTCAGTCAAGAGTAGTTGCGTTCCGTAACTTTGTGGCTAGAAAAAGTCTTCATCATATTGCAATGGAGCCTTAAGAATAAATATTTAACATGTGTCTGTTCAATATTTATAAGTCAATGAGGCTCTCCATATGCTGACGCAGCATTCCCCAGAGACAGCTGTGGTGAGCATCATCATGAGAGCAATCAGATGAAGCCGTATGAAGAAAAAGAGAACATGTTACTGTTTAGGTAACGACTGTGCCAGAGCCCCCTTCAAGAACATTTTTGGGTACCAATTTACCTACCGCCAACATGTATTAAGCATTATAATGCAGTCATAATGCATTGTGACGTTTGTTGTAAGCATTTATTACCAAATGATAATGTCTCACAATGATCCTGAGCTATAATCAGTCATTCTGGGTCAGTTGAAAAATGGCCACATGAACTAAACATATTATCAATTGCTTAATAAGACATTATAAGGCCTCATGCATTCCTATAGTATGATACATTATAATGCATTATAATTGTTGGCTTTAAGTAAAGTGTTCATGAACATTCTAGTTTTCTCCAAACCAAGAGAACTAGCCCATCGCACCACTACCCTCCCTGACCCCACCTGCCCTAGAAAGGATAGAGCTTCAGTCATGTGACTCAGTGGTGGCCAGGGGCATGAAGTGTCACTCATGAAGAGTGACAGTTGCTGTCCTCTGCCAGGGAGCGAGGGAGCGACCTTGAGAAAACTGACCCATCCAAGGGAAGGCGAGGCCTGGGTCCATCAACATTGACTTCCCATCATGCTCCTTGAGTTACTGCGGTCAGATGGTCTGGGGTCACTGCAGTTGTTCAGCTAAAGTAAGGCAGGCAAAGGTCACTCACAATCTATAGGTATGACATCAAATTGGTCTTGTTATTCATGTTGTTATCATGTATTACAGTGGTGCAGGGGAGGCTAAACGCACGTAAATGCCGTTTACCTACCTCTCAGAGTGAGAACAGAGCATTTACCCACCCTTTACTGTCTGTTGTTATTATTGATCCACGCTATCAGCTCTGACCAACGCATTATTTTTGTCATGTCTGTGCATTCTCGACACAGATAGAAAACCAAATGTTGAACCCCCCCCCCCCCAAAAAAAGTCCCTCTCTGTCTCTCGTGTCACACATCTTATTGAGCCACTTCGTTTGTCCGGTGAGTCGGATAGATGGATTTGTGACTTCCATTGGTGCTTCCATTGGTCCTCTGTGGCTCAGATGGTAGAGCATGGCGCTAACAACGCTTAGGTTGTGGGTTTGATTCCTGCTGAGACCATATATACTGAAATGTATACTGTATATCACTGCAACGTAAGTCGCTTTGGATGAAAGCGCCCAGCTAAATGCCATATATTACCAAGCCGTCTAAGCGGGAGGTGTCTTGTTAGCACCAATGGAATGTTAAAATCCACCTGCAGTCAGGGTACTGTTGGCAGGCTCTAGCATCTGGTCTTGCTTTTCCGTTCACATCACAAAGATGGACATCAGAAAAAAAAAATTCACACTTGCAGTAGGGTGTAAATGATTTGATGAAATGCTGTATTAAAAAAAAAAAAATACACTACATGAGGTTAATTGCTAACTGTTAACCTCAAAACGTACTTGTGTTGAGTAATGTTTTTTATTACACCTGTGATAAAATATCTATAAATGTCTTGCCTCATTAAATGAAACAATCCTTAGTTTTAGCCGTATAAACTTTGGCAAAATAAGCTTATGTTTATGGGCATTGGGAAGTGGCCTATTTTGACCAATGAGATAATTTAGGGGACCCATTTTGGCTAAAAAGCAATACGGTAATGCAGGTAATGCAGAATTTTGTCTCATTTGTATTTGTGATAGGCCTACTGTACTATGGGTCGTGGTGATGTTGTTCAATGCTGGCATTTAGGGTTTCCCCAAAGACTGTCTTACCACTACACCACTGTGTAGGACCCATCATTTTCCCTACCAAGTGTGACCTGACCAGGATAAACCTGTCCGTCATTCAGTGACATCACCCAAATGAACCACTTACTGTACATGTAGGCTACACCAGAGGAGAATTTACTGTAGCAGATTACCCTGGCCTAAATATCATCAATAAATGGCTAAATGGCTAAATGTATTAATTAGGCCTATAGCAACTAGTTGGGATGATATTTATCCTTTTAAAATATCTAATGATATTAAATTCTTTACAAACTGGCTTACTGTACATTCTGGATCAGTGTTGTAATTAAAATTATACATACAGTAGTGCCCCTTTAAATTAATTTAGACCTTATGTCATTGTCACATTGAACCCAAAACCTCAGGCCTATCTACACTCACTGAGGACTTTATTAGGAACACCTGTACACCTTCTCATGGTGGAGGTGGTGTAATGGTGTGTGTTTTCTTGGCACACTTTGGACCTGTTAATACCAATCAATCATCGCTTGAATGCCACAGCCTATTTGAGTATTGTTGCTGACCATGTGCATCCCTTCATGGCCACAATTTACCCATGGCTACTTCCGGCATGATAATGCACCATGTCACAAAGCAAAAGTCGTCTCAAACTGGTTTCATGAACATGACAATGAGTTCAGTGTTCTTCAGTGGTCTTCCCAGTCACCAGATCTGAATCCAATAGAACACCTTTGGGATGTGGTAGAACGGGAGATTCACAGCTTGAAAGTGCACCTGAAAAATCTGCAGGAACTGTGTGATGCAATCATGTCATCATGGACCAGAATCTCAAAGGAATGTTTCCAACATCTCGTGGAATTAATGCCACAAAGAATTGATGCTGTTTTGAGAGCAAAGGCCCTACCCAGTATTAGTATAGTGTTCCTAATAAACTGGTCGGTGAGTGTATATCTCTGTTTTTACTGCAATGTGATACCTATGTGTCAAG
>NC_139670.1:15379644-15392144 GCF_951799395.1 Argentina silus | reverse complement strand
TGTAACAAAGTCTTGCGGGTCATTCTCTATAGCCTAGTACTGTATCACAAATTGCGCAATAAAGGCTAAAACTCAAAACTCAAGTATGCTTGGTAGACCTTGTTTTAGGAGCGACCCGGTAGAGATAGGGTTAATGAGATATACAATGCATTTTGCTCATCAAGACATTCAACCACAGTTTTGCAATGTTTGGCTTGGTAGATGGGATTAAAAAACAGCTAGGCAATGTTTGAATAATATATCTGAAGGTATCTTTATCAAGGTACAGTAAGAGCAGTAAACATCCCTGAGTGTTATAATTAATCTTGTCTCATGATTACTCCTTTTCTGACCAATTTCAAATGGTGATGTGATGCTTAATTGCCCACCCAAGGTCCACTGAGACAGCACAAGTGTACAGTAGATATTTGATACAGTAAATCAATGCATGTTGTCAGTGAGTGGCTGGGTTAGATTAGACAAATGATAATTTACACTGTAGTGCAGGTTGCTTTGCAGAGTGTTGTTGTAATTACACTTGTCTTCAAGACAATATATTTAGAAATAAGACTGAATAAGACACCTGAAAACTGTTTCTACCTCGATCATAAGTGAGGTGAATTGAGGTCAACGAGGAGTTCTAACATACTCCAACACAGACAGGGTTTAAGGGCAAAAGCTACCTGGACATTTAGAATTAACAGGATAGTTTAGTCCAAAATTAACATTTGTTTAGTTTCATACCTTGGGGTTGGGCAGCATGTACAGTATCGTAATAAAAAGCCTCCACAGTCTTGATTTAATTCAATGGAATTATATGGTTTATTTTCCTCACGGTGCTTATGGCTATGGGAATCATGCTGTGGAACATGTACTGTACAAAGCCAACTTTGGGAGGGGTATAATCCCACATCCAATGTTTAATTTTTACTATACCTAGTGAATTAAACCTAGATAGATGATTCACTTACTTAAACAAATGTATTGTTGCAAGTCGCTTTGGATAAAGGCGTCTGCTAAATGCCATAAATGTATAAATGTAAAATGTAAATGAATTAAACCTAGTGTTAAATGCCGTCAATCCATATTCCATAGCCTTACATAAAACAACAGTCCAAGAAACGACATACAGTATCATTGTTGCGCTGTTGAAAGGAAACAGGCTCTATATCATTGGGGAAAGTAATGAGCTTAATAATACAGTTGGAGGTTTGAAGCTTTGGGGGCATTTCTGCAGCGAGAGGCTAGGGAGGAGGAGAGCACCATATGGCAAGCCTGGAGCCATCCGTATTCTGACATGTTAAGTGAAACAGCACTAGACTTATGTAAGAGGTGACAGTTAAAGGGCCCTTCGGTGTCTTAAAGAGAAAGCAAAAGAACATTTCAAGGAGCCTGGTAGCTAGTATAACTTAGCTTTGGCAGTTGTGCCCCTAGCCTCTACTGTTCTGTGTGCAATGTCATTTCCCACCCACAATCCGTTTGTGCCCCGATGATGACAGTATGAATTAGTCTATTTCCGAGCGGGTATGATACAGCCAGGCCCAACCTGTGAAATGATTTAGTTTGAATGTTGCACAAGTTCCACATGCAAGATCCAGTCACTCCTGCTGCTGGTTTGGCACCAATTGCTTTTCATTATTCAAAGGTGCCCTCCAGAAGCTTTGTTGCTAATTGCTTTGGCTTCAATAGAAATGTCATGATTTATATATGATGTACCTCCATTTCTTACCTAATTAAATCTTTAAGTCTTTTCATTTAGTTGTGTACCAAACATTGGAAATGTAAAGATATGACCTACCGGTATCGACCTACCGGTGTTGAGAGGTGTGCTCTTTCTTGGTCCAGTGAGATGCAATCTTGGGGACCCTTTTTGGACATTTTGTTGTGCAGCTTCAAGCCCAAAATAGAGACCTTGATATTCGCAACTAAAAAATAAATAAACATTTCAGCCCTAGCCGGCATAGATCAGAAGAGATGCAACAGCAGTTTCACACTTCATTGGTCATTGGATCATATGGATGGTTTGCCTGCATTGCCATTTTACCCTTAATTTTCCACATGATTCAGGGCTTTATTTTTGCCTTCTCTTGTCTGCGTTTCCTACATTAGGTCATGATGGTGATTATTTGAAACAATGTCGCATCATGCGGTCACTCAGAGTACTGTGTTTGAGATTTCAATCGACCCATTATCACTACCACCTGAACCCGAATGAACAGACTCAACAAGCATACACAACTGGGTACATTTGAAGGGAGAACACATGAGTTCCTATCGCCAAGATCTTTCATGTGAAGTGTGAAATTGATTTGATTTGAATCGGAGTATGGTTTTCAAAGCTGGTACGGGTTTTAGAGAGAGGTCTCAAATTGGAATGTGTTGGCCTGTATGATATTAGCAACCTCACATTTAATCTGTGCCCTTATTATGTGTCCAAGCTCCCAGAGCATTTAATACTTTAAAACCTCAGATATCGTGATTCATTTCTAAGTGCACTGCCTGCTAACATACTGCACAAGCTGTATGCTCTTCGGACAACACACAAACTGGAGTCTGCGACTGACTGACTAGGTGAAACAATGTATTTAAACACTATTGTCCATAACGTGATCAAAACTGTATGCTAGCAACATCCCTTTCAAAGTATTAAGTACATCCAACTGTACGTAGGGAGAGGAACACACCAACGCTGAGGAGACATAAGATGAGGAAGAAGAGGAAAGATTGTTCCATGACTGACGTGGTTACAGTATTGTTGAGGAGCGATTTTTTTCACAGCACAGCCAGTTCCTTTTCAGGCACAAAGGGGCTGTTTACCCAGGCCTGGGGTAAGGTTTATCTAACCAACCATCTCAACCGTCAGCTCCCACGCCTCCTTATCCTATGAGACATCCCAATAGCCCCGCCAGAATGGCACTGTTAATGGTATTAGCTTATCTGACGCAAGGGGCATCTAATGAGGGCGTTTACAGAATTCCCTATTTTGGCATGCATACTGACTCGCATGATTAAACTTTCCAATCAGATCTCTGGAATCTTGTTAGGTTGTGCCATAGTTGCACACCAGGGGTGCGTCCTAATCGTCGGCCCTGTATTCCTTGCACCCTTCCTTCTCAAAACGAATTGGAGGAGAAGTCTAAGGTTCCTCCCCAATAGATATTCTCCTCCAATGCTTCTTGAGAAGGAAGCGAGGAGAGAGGACACGAGGAATAGAGGAAAGACTATTGGGACGCAGCCCAAGACTTAATGAAACATTAGCGGTCGTCAGTGGTACTTAAGAGCATTCATTGTTGTAATCAGACATGACATTGGATTGCATTATGTCCAAATAGAGACTGGATTAAACTAATTAATTGGAAACCGAGGTTATTATATGGTAATGCGATTAGAAAAATGCCCTGTGAATATTCATGTCTCAGAGTGTTTGCAGATATACTTGTATAAGAGCTGAACTGGGACAAAAAGTATCCATACACACCAGTCCTCCAACAATTTAGTTGGAGACCACTGCACAAAATGAAAATGTGTTTATTATGTGTCTTCTGTAAATTGGATTAAACATGCTGTTGAATGAGTTTGCAAAGCATCTACACTGTACCAGCTATCAGGGATTTAAACATTAAACATACAGAACTTGATCAAGATTAATATGACTCTTACATACTGTACCTTTATGAGAGTAGAACCATAGTGATATCATAACCAAAGCAAGATGAACTTATTACTGTATTGTTTATTGTTTTTGTTGACAAAGGAGATTTTGTAAACAAATGGTGTATAGCTTGAAATCGTGTTTTGAAAAAGTAATGCTACTCTTTTGTCAGGCTATAGAAATCTAGTGCTACAGTATTTGCAAATGCATTTCCCCCATTGTTTGCATTTTGTTGCATGACCCTGCATGCAGAAATCACTGATAGATGTTTTAATTGAACAGTCACTACGTATATTTTGTATGTAAAGGTACACTCAGAAATGTCCACTGTGGCATTAGTGGACTCTTGAAATTGGGATCATATTGGACAGGGATAACAATAAGGAATGTAGGTTGTTTGGTTTACCTTTTAGAGTTTGGTGCCCTAAAATTTGGGATCTTCCGAAATTGATTCATATGATATTCTGTAGAATGCATACACTGTACATCCCACCTGCGAACCAGCACTACCAAAGGGTCCAACCCATCACAACAAAACCTTGACTCTACAAGGGCACAGCCTGGTGGCTGTTTGGAGAATGACATTTGTGATAATAAAACAATGACACAACTTTCCTAAATTAATTTGATATTGCTAACACATCCTATTCCTGACACATCCCACTCATCTGCAGTGCCACTTGGAGTTGTGTAGGTCAGAATTCCTCTCGCAATACCTCCACAACAGTCGCAGTGAAAACAAGGGACTTTAAGGATTTTAATCATTCATCTTTATTGGAACAAACATATGTTGCAGGACTGTTTTATCACTGAGTCTGGTTATATACTTTTGCACAAATACACCATTTAAAGACATAGTGTATCATGCTATCCCATTCTATGACTGTATCTTGGAGGCGATCCAGTCGATGAACAGGTGGACGTTGGCATAGACACCCGGCTTGTTCTTCTTGGCACAGCCATGACCCCAGCTCACTACGCCACTGACAAAGTGGGTCCCGTTTTGCTCACACACCAGAGGGCCACCAGAGTCCCCCTGAAGACAGATAGGGCAGGTCAGCTTCACCACTCACACAAAGCAATTACAACACACACACACACACACACACACACACACACACACACACACACACACACTTATTGTATGACATACAGTATATACTGTATATTGTGAGACATTGAAGGAGACACCCTATAACACACACACACACACACACACACACACACACACACACACACACTTGCAGTATAACATATGTGTAATTTTGTTGTAAATCTGCCACTGCAACGCACACACACACACACACACACACACACACACGTACACTAACACACACCTGGCAGGAGTCCACCCCTCCTTTCATTATGCCAGCACAGAACATGCTGTTGTCCAGTAAGTTCTTATAGACCTCTTTGGCCTTACAGCGCTCCTGGGAGATCAGGAGAACATGTGCGTCCAATAGCTGATTGCTACCTCTTTTATCTGTGAGAGAGAGAGAGAGAGAGAGAGAGGGAGAGAGAGATAGAGGGAGAGAGAGACAGAGAGAGAGAGAGAGGGAGAGAGAGAGATGGGTGCCAGGGAGAGACACATTGGGAGAGAGTAAAATAAGAGTAAGCTTTAGCTGGCTTAAGCTAAGGACATTAGAAATATTTCCCGTTACCTCCTCATGTCAGAATCATAAATCCAAGGCACGTGTGTTGGTGAAAAAGTGAACCCGATGCAGGTCAGTAAAAAAACACTGAAACTGAAACGTGCCTCTACTTTAGCAACGGTCGCTATGCCGTTATCGTTAGCCTATTAACGGCATTTTCTGGCTTCACTGCGACCATCCAGTCTCTCATAGGAAATCCACTGGGTGGTTAGTAGTTAGCAGTATCTATATGCAGTATGTATAGCAATGATTGGAACAGGGCCTTGGAGGCTAAGCAAGGTCGGAGATGAATATTCCACACCTTTTTCAGTGGCGCCCCATCCTGAGATGACACACTGCGTGCCGTCGGGGAAGCGCTGGTTGGGCAGACAGGCCGTCTTCACGTACCGTGACTCCTTGGCACATTGTCCACCAACAGCCTTCAGCTTGAGTAGTGCTACACAGGACAGACAGAGCACAAGACACAACAAGATTTCAGTTGTACAGTATGTATTTGTCTATGACTAGACTCTATGTGGTCCTGTGTGGCTCAATTGGTAGAGCCTGGGGCTACATGTAGCAATGCAAATTCCCACTGGAATCATATTATATATACACAAAAAAAGAATGCACTCACTCTGGATAATGGCATAAGGTAGGCTTGCATACATAAATGTGTAACTCCAGTTGGGTATCTAATTTCAATAATGAATAATAATCTCATTTGCATATGTAATTCCAGTTGTGTGGGTAACTATGCAACTGACCGATGTCATTGTACACAGCTTGGGGTTCATCCCTGTAATCCTCGTGGACGATGGCTTTCTCCACCTCGATGGTCTGGTCATACTCCTCATCCTTCTTTAGATTCACTCCTCCAAGGACCACCCTCATATCGACCTGGCTCTCGCTGTAAAAAAAAGACCCCCCCCCCACACAACTCAGTGTGCTTCCTATGTCAGTGTGCAAAATACAGTCAATAGCAGGTCATTGTTATATGGTCTGATTCATAGCAACAGCAAAGAGCAGTTTGATTTATTTTATTAATATTCTTCCTGGTAAAACTGGGCATTGACAGAACATCACTGAGGCTTTATCAAACATTTCACCTATTTGTTTTATTTTTTGATATGCCTCATGTTCTCTCCAACAAGAAGGACGCTACTGTGTTGCAATTTGACAAAAAAGTATTGTTTGATTAAAAAGTAATAACCAGAAAGTACACATTGTTACAGAGTAATTTCACATTAGATACCAGGTAAGTGCCAGTGTTAACAGGACTGTACAAATAATAAAAGGTTACTAACTTACATGCAGTGACCAGCAGTGAGAACCCAGCAAGGCTTGATCAGGATGCCTCCACACGTGTGGTAGTAGGGCACATTTGTGCCTTTGGGTCTCTCCTGCACGGACACCTGCCAGGGGTGGGCACCAGGGAGAGACTTCCCACCCCCAAAGATCCTGGCAGTACGGCTAGGCTCGGGCTTCCCACACTCGGAGAACTGAGCAGCGGGGGTGGGCTGCGGTATGGTGGTTGGCTGAGCTGGAAGGAGAGCAGATCCACGAAAAGACCATGAGAGAGTGTTTAGGCGTATTGTGTGTTTGTGTGTGTGTGTGTGTGTGTGTGTGTGTGTGTGTGTGTGTGTGTGTGCGTGTGTGTGTGTGTGTGTGTGTGTGTGTGTGTGTGTGTGTGTGTGTGTGTGTGTGTGTCTACCTGATCCGGAGCAGCTCTTGACTTTGCAGTAGTTCCACTCCAGTTTGCCTCGGTTTTTCATAAAGCACCAGGGTTTGTCATCTCCATCTGGGTTTCTGATGGGGAGAGGGGCGTAGTATTGATAAGAATATAGTGAACTAGCAGTAAGAAATATAATTAGTTTTTTGTCACAAACTCATTCATTCATTCACACACACACACACACACACACACACACACACACACACACACACACACACAGACAGACAGAGTGGTCTCACCTGCAGTTGTTGTGTGGTCCGAAACCCTTGAAGTCCGGGTACTCTTTAAAGGGATCTGCCCCTTTCTCCACAATGAAATAGTCATTCCAATGCAGACACTCGTCCCCCTCCTCCGTCTCACTCACCATGCCACGGTAGTCCTCTCCATTCATCTTATAGCAGTCATTAGGACCTGGAGACATGGACAACAAAAATCTGGAATGACGACTTGGCCAGTGCCATCTCAGTTCTGTCAATTCAGGAAATGAATTGAAATTTCAGTTCAAGAATGGAAAAAATGTCATTTTATTTATGGATTAAACCCAAGCCTGTTCAAAGGTTAAATTGGATATAACAGTATGTTAACATACTGATGTGAGATTTGCTGCCAATTTGGTAATGCTTTATTCGACAGTCCTTTGATCAATGATTGATTTGGTATTTACTTTACATTGTTATTATGTGTCTACAGTACTTGGCAATTTTGTTACAATGAATTCCCAAGTATCCGAGAAGAAATTCTTCCGTAATAACTATATAATTACAATGACATTTTACATTTTTAATGATGGATTAAATAGTAATAGGAAAAAACAGGTTGAGAAAAAAAGCCAGCAGACATTTCCTTTCTCTTTACATAATCAGAGCATTGTGAAACCTTGTGTGGGTGTTGTTCCAAAGGTTATAAGTGTATTTACCGACTTGGCAGTACTTCCCACTGTATCCATCAGGGCAGGCACACTGGAAGGAGGCCCGGCTGCTGCCCTTGGTACATGTGCCTCCGTTCAGACAGGGGCTGGGTCTACAGGCAGACGCTGGCAATACAAACCAGGGACACACTCTTCAACAGCAGATCATAAATTACACGTAAATACAGTAAATCTTGTCATGACGAAAAGACACACAGTGAAACATTTACTCCTAAATGGCTCCCCTTGAAGAACGAAGATTTCAGATTTCGCGACTAATGCAAATATAATTAAATGGAGTTACATAAACTGAAGTTTAGGAGAACACAGACCACACCTCAAATAACCTCAGCTCCACCCCTATCAAATGGCCTTTGACTAGTCTCCATACCACAGCACTTGTCGCCCTGCTTTGCTACGTTACCACTTGTTTGTTTGTAGCCTGCTACCTTGAATTGTTTGTAAGCTAGCCAGCCCTTACTGTTTAGCCCACCTTGCTCTGTTCCTTCCTTGGTATGGATCACCTACGACCAACAACTGAAGTCCCTCTGGGACTTTTCTGTCCCCGACATCGCCAACAGAACCGACTGAATCTGATTTCATTGTTTCTGCCGCAAGGCCCAGCTCGATGACGCGGCCATTGCGGCAGCCCCGACGTCAGGTGCCGTCTACTTCCATTGTCTCTTCTTCCGAGGCTCAGTTTTTTGGGGTCTTGGATGGCTAATTTCACTAACGCCGGATACTGGTGAACACAACTCCCACCTCTATAGACCTATCATCTTCTCTGCCTCCACACCATACTAAGGGTCAACTTCCCCATCCATCGACACAACCAAAGAATCACGTTCCTCTTATCCCCTTCAGACGCTTAGCATCCATAGCCACATCCCCTACATTCGACTCCGCTAGGCACCCCTGTCTATCTGACCTCACCCCACATGCCCAGTTCACCTTCAAATGCAGCAAGGCCAACCAGATAGATCACTCCACTCTGATCTTCCTTACCTCAGTAGGAGGGTGACTCAGAACCTCTGGTCAATTACATCCACCTCTGATCTTCCCAGAATGCTTCACTTCCAGATTCCCTCTTCATCAATGAAACGGGCCGTGGTCACAGTTTCACGTTCTACCAACATGGCTGCCGAGTTCTAATCTGTTCCAGAATCGAAGATCAATACTTCTGCCGCTCATTCTGCATTGTTGCTACCTGTACCGCTTCACATCATCCAAACGCCGTCCGGTTTCTAGGTTGTCGATCATCACCAGCTTACATACCTTCAGCTTCCAACCTTCAGGACCCAAACAAGCTCACTCAACCCTCAGCTCACAAACCTTCAGTACCAGACCTCCATGGGAGTCCTGTTATCTTACGGTTCCACAGTGTACACAGCAGACGCCTCTCAGTGATACCTCCAGTGCTCCCAACAACCTCCACCATCATCCATCTTACTCTTAAGACATCGAAGGGAGTCCTGCCAATTTTTTGGGGTTCTGCAGTCCCCCCCCCCCCCCCCCCCACAACCAACCTCCATCGAGATCCATCATACTTCTAAATCATATATACTACAATAACATTCCTGTTCAACTCTTCTCATTAAATATCCCTAAAAGCAGTAGGTGTGGTCAGGTGTGGTCTGTTAACTTGTGATGACACTTGTGTGTAATGTCTGTCTGTTTCGTCATATCTAAGCATGCACACACTCACATCTCGTGCATTTCGGGGGCCTGTATGGAGCCTTGCACTTGCACTCGAAGAATGGTGCCGTGGATGTGACGAGACAATTTCCACGGCCACACTTAGCGTCCTTGCAAACGTTTTTCACTGAAACCCAAAAACAACAGTGAGTCACTATGTTCACTCTCACAACCATCCATGGAGATCCAGGAGGAGGAGCAAAAAATGTTTCTGTCAAGAAGAATGTTGAAACAATGTTGGGATCTCATACATTTCTGACACGTTTTCCCTGTGTAAGGTTCAGGGCAAGAGCATACAAAGCTGCCATTGGGATGAGTGTCACAAAGACCATCGTTGAGGCAAGGGTTTGGATCACATTCATCTGAAAAGAGATGGTGGAGAGAGAAATAAGGTGCAGCCCAGAGCCATGCTATACTGTCTACTGCACATCTCTGTATCAAGACTTTGACATAATCTGTTTAGTATGCGGCAATACGCCAAAATTTGTCATTTACAATGGCATACTTAATTTGCAGCAATAAGGTATAAGCTAACTTTTATTTTGTCATAATGCCTTAAAAGGGTACTGATAAACATGACTTAATGAAGAGCGTGATATTACATGTAATGTTATATATTGTTATTTAATGGCAACTTATGTTATATTGTGGACGCCATGAATCTGTTACTGTATGTAGCCAATCACAGCGCACTGAAATATTGTTAAGTTGCAACCAGTGATGTAGTGGTAAAATAATAATAAGTGGGCAAATATTCATAATCATCATAATCATAATCCTTCACAACCTACAATAACATGAAACGAATTAGCTCCAGACATCTCTTACAGTCGATGTAGTCATACAGCCAGTCGTATGCGGTATCAGTGAATTCCTCTGCTGGTATTTCAGTGGTCTCATAGTCGTATGCGCCGTCATAAGCTGTCAGGGAGAGAATACAGTATGAGCATTAAACAAAAAAACGTTGGAAATGTTGAAAAAAAACGTACCAGTTTGCATTAAAAAAGCCTTTATTTATTCACAGGCTAATTTCTTTAAAATAATAATGCAAGACGAACAAAGACTGTCATTGTTGAGTATCATCTAAGTTGTCTTCAGGACATATTCGCATTATTGTAAAGGTCAGGGTCTCTCAACTCTGATCCGGAGGGTTAGGCTACAGTAGTTGACTCATTGTATAGGCTTTCATTTCAAACAGTAACTCAGTTGCTCATTAAGACCCAATTACTCAATCAAAACAGTAGCCGGCCTAATTCGCAGAGATCAAACTATTGGAATATTGGCCTTTGTATTCAGACACTATTCTAACATAGACAATACTGAGAGTCTTTCAGGTATGTGGATATTGTTTGCCCTTGATCAGTATGTGTGTATACCTGTACAGTATATACACATACATATCAACACAGATACAGACAAATACATTATAATATATTTTAGCAAAGACCGTTTTGCTATAAATCAACTGAAGAGCTCTAGTCAATGTACTGTAGATGCAATTACATGCATCAGCCATAACAATAAGTGGAAGTGTACTTACTTTCAAAAAATATTTCCTTATATTTGTCCTGTTATCACAACAAAAAAGCATTTCAGCAGTGTTAGCAAGTTTCTGGAGCGATGAGGACACCATGAATGTAAAACATTGAAAAATCATAAATAATATAGAGCTAATATAATCAAAAAAATAATATAGTTATTCTCAGAATTTAAATACCCGGTTAAGTTATTGAGAACACTTATGGATTATTACTTTTCATGGATTATTATTATGTACATGCTTATGCATTTCTATTTTGTGATTATGTACACCCTCATTGAGCCCACACTGTCACCTACTGGTGTGTGTAAAGCACAAATACATCCTGATGACGGCAACTTAGCCGATAACAAGAATATCTGTTTTTCTCCCTCTGTTATTTTAAAGAAATTCATTTTTTGTTTATTACCCGAAATAGTGTTGTACTACTGTCATACTGTTCCTGATCGCAACCCCCCTCAAGTTTCTAACTTGTAACTCAAGTTCACATTAAACCTAAAAATAGTCTCTTATAATAGAGATAATGTAGACACACAAATGAACCATCTTATGGACAGTTGAATAATATCTGAACAATTCAACATTTATCTCAATCATTCAGTATGCCCCCTGAGCCTAATAGGTTGTGATACTTACAGGGAACTCCTGTCCTTCCACTGTGAACACACACAGGCTTAGGAGTAAGACCACTGCTGATACCATGATAATGACTGGAGTACTGGACACACAGCAACAATACTGTAGACCAGTAAAACACTCTTTACTTGTCGTCTGATAATCCCCCAAGGTCCCCTCTAAGCCGCCCACCAACTGTCAATCATTACCTGCCTGCATTGATTCCTCATAAATCACACATTAAACCATAAACCGTGTGTGAGGGGAGGAGAAGAACAGTACCAGCCTTTACCACTGGGGGTGGGGGGGATTGAATTCATTGCATAATTGTTCATGTGATTTGTACTTGATTTGTACTATGCATATAGTGTGCCTTCATTGTTGTTTAGTTTGTTTCATGTGCAAAGCAGAAGCACTTTAAGTATTTTATTTAATAAAAGATTATCATTTTATTTATCCTTAATTTATTCAGGGAAGTCCCTTTGAGATTACGGTCTCTTTTTCAAGGGTGCCCTGATTAAAAAATGTGTTCTTCTTGGTTAGTCAACTAGCATACTACACATTCTGTAATCAAGAAACCAAAGTTAATTTTGAGGTCATTTATTATGCCAAGTTTACAGAAACCTTTCAATACACCAAAATCATAAAAAACTAAAAAAAATAATTAAAAAATTCAAAGATTCTCCTTTGTAGGCAGCTTTTTTATTGCCAAATCACCTCTTTGTTCCCAATATTTCCCCTCTCAA
>NC_139670.1:15314644-15374644 GCF_951799395.1 Argentina silus | reverse complement strand
AAACAGTGATCACTTGACACTGGAGTGCAGTAATACATTCTCAATATACAGCATGATATATGTTCATGAGGATGGAGACCAATCAGGGCTGGAGACCAGACCGTGACCTCTGGGTCTCTCCGTCCCTATTGGTTAACTTCCTCTCACCAGGGGTCAAACCTTTCCTCACCTGGTTACACACATTATCAAACCCAGTTGAAAAGAGCTACAGACATTTTGCCTTTAGGCCACAGAGGAGAAGTTCAATGGGAGTGTTTTCTATTCATGCATATGTCATTGATTTGTCGTCCCACTGGTTGTGATTAATTTAATTATATCTGGGCTTGGACCTACACTTTAAGCTAAAGGTGTTGACTTGACACACCACAACACAGCACCCCACTTACATTAGAAGCACTGTAGAAGGTATACATTTAATTTGACATGTCTCCACTAGTACTCTCTCGACATATCTGTTTAAATACGTAGAGATGGTTCAACATGGTGCAGAGTCGGATGGGGCCAAATGTTTATAAAATGACTGAAGACTTAGATATTACCTTCTCAGTAGCCCATAATAGCTTATTTCACGCTCCAAACTTAACCTGCCTCTCAAGGCCACTTCATACTCACACCCCCTTGGACAATCTGTGTCAAAGTTTACCCAGTGTCTCACACTTCCTTTACTGTACACCACACAAACTCATGCTCTCCTCTTTGCTTTATTCACTTCCAACAGTAGTGCTCTAAAGTAAACCATTCACACAATCTCAAGAATATACTGGAAGTTAGCTTTGTGTGTGTATATGCCTTATAGTATAGAGATTTGAAGTAAAACCCATTCACAGTCCTCCGTGCCCAAATGCACCCTCCTTTAAGTCCATTCTCTTGATATGTGTAACCAACTGTCCTTTAGACCCAGAGGGTTTGAGCCTGGGCAACAGTGTGTCACAGCACACGAGAGAAAACAGAAAAACTCCCAGGAAATAGAAAACTGAAAAAAGGTCTATAAATATAGTCATATTACAACAACCTTGTAGTGGATCAGCAGCATGGTCAAGTCCCAAAAAAGTTCTCCTCCTCACCGATAAACTCCACAACAACAGATCCCCTTTGATATTAAGGCATCAGGTGTCCTGTTGGTCGTTTGTTCTTTTGTTCATTTGTTCATTATTTTGTCTTGTTTTGTGAGAGCCATCTGCTCTCGCGGGGTGGGTTTGGAACGGGGGGTGGGGGGGGGGGGGAGACTCTGACTAGGGGGTGGTTTGGGGGCACTTTTCAGGTGTACTCAGACTTGCGGATGTAGTTGGAGGGGACATAGCCTCGCTGGCCCCCCGCCTCGCCCAGCCACCACTCGCCATTGCCGTTCATATCCTTGAACTCCAGAATGCGGACGCGCTGATTGGCTGAGATGCTTAGCTCATTGGCACAGCGAGCACTAAAGGAGTAGATGGCGTAGTAAATCTGGAACAGATAAGTTTGAAATTAGGGTATAGAGTTGTAATACACACCCATTTCATTAGATGTTCTTAACATTGTGTGAGCGTACAGGAGCCCTATCTTGGGGCGGCAGGTAGCCTGGAGGTTAAAGAGGCCAGCCAGCAATCGGAAGGTTGCTGGTTCGATCCCCGCTCCAGGAGGGATCTGGATGTGAGCTGGTTACTGGAGGGTTGCTGGCATCATATCCAGGTCCCTACCACTGCCGTTGTGCCCTTGAGCAAGGCACTTAACCCCGAATTGCTCCAGGGGCGCTGACTTGGCTGACCCTGTGCCCAGAGCCCAGCGCTCTGTTCTCCCTGGGGGGGTGTGCACGTGTGTTGTCTCGGAGGGGGGGTGTGCAGTGCGTGTGTGTTGTCTCAGGGGGGGTGTGTGCAAAAAGACCCATTCCAACAATTGTGAATTGTGATTCATTGATTGCATGGCAAATAAACAGTCTTTCTTTCTTTCTTTCTTTTCTTACATTTGGAACACTGCCCTTCACCTTGAAGAGACGGTTCATTATGTTGACACTAACAGTACAATCAGTTTTAGATATATCTACCATCATGTTGATGGATCCAGGTGATTTGTTTGTGTGTATCTTCATTATTTAGCACATCCAGCAAAATGGCAGCTCAAATCAGTGCTTTGGAATTTCTAGGATGTTTTTGTGTTTTTTATAGTAGCAAGGTACAGTACTTGCACTGTTTTCTACCACTATATTACTAAGTTGAGCTGGCAGGCTGCTGGATGTAGCTTTGTAACAAAGATATGCACATAAAAACAATCTGGATCAATCAACAACTTGAGAGATATATCTAAAAGCAAATTGAAGTATAAAAATAGTGAACCATCCCTTTATGGAGTATAAGCTGTTTCTTGCATAGTAGTATGAAAGGTCAGTCATACCTGATGCCCATCTAGCTCCGCTTCTGCTTCTGCCTCTGCCTCTGCCTCAGGCTCAGGGTCGGGGTCGGGTTCAGGCTCAGCCTCAGGCTCAGGCTCAGGCTCCATAAACTCATCGCGGGAGTATGGGGACTTCCTGTGGCCGCCAGAGTCTCCATTCCGCCTCTGATATGAGCCAAAGGCTGCGTCTGATTGGCCATACCTCTGCGAAGGACCTAACCGGTTCTTTCTGTGTGAGGAACAAGAGTCCGTCTCTGAAGAGTCTGATAGCTCCCGGTGATTGGTCGTTGTTGCGTGACTCGAATCAAGCGAGTCCCTGTGGTTGGTGGAGTGCCGGTAGCCGGGGTCTGTAATGTCTCTGAGATTGGGGGAGTGTCTGTATACCAGGTCTGCCAAGTCCCTGTGATTGGAGGGATTTCTGGGAGAGGAGTCTACAGGGTACTTCTGATTGGTGGAGCTGCGGTTAGGTGACGGACCGTCTCTGTGGTGGCTTCTGCGGGAAGAGGCGGAGTCTTGTGAGGGGTGTGGTGAGGACTGGCTTGGGGGAGGGGCTGTGGAGAAGCTCACAACAGCAGTTTCCTGGTTGAAGGTCAGGGTGCTGTTGCTGTTCTGGCGAGAGAAGACAGGAGAGGAGCCACCATAGCCTGACTCATTGGAGGACTGGCTCTCAATGGAGACGTCTGATTGGCTCCTACGTGGGTTGTAGGGTTTCAGAAAAGAGCTGTACACAAAGCCCTTGGTGACTGCAAACGAAGACAAAAATAAATCAAATCAACCACTGCTGAAAAAACAGTGAATGAAACAATAATTTTAATAGATTGCCAACTAACTAAAGCCAAGTAAAAGGCTATGATTTGTTGAATCAGGTGGAAATCAGCAGGTAAAATGACATGTGTAGGTAAGCAGGCTACCCACCCCCGTTGTCCACGAGCCAGCGGTTGTTGCTGCCCATGGGGTCCTGCTGCTTAATGACTCCCACAAGGTCTCCCTCCAGAACCGACACATCCAGGTCCTGGGTCGCGTTGAAGTTCCGCTCCGCCTGGAACAGCTTCTCTGGGCCGAAGCGTGCCAGAAGTCCCGCTCGCTGCTCATCCGTCTGCAGAGTGTTGTTAGGCTGAGAGAGAGAGAGAGAGAGAGAGAGAGAGAGAGAGAGAGAGAGAGACATCAGTCTAAACACCATCAGTATCCACAGGTCCACGGCACTGCTATTTTTCACCCATCCCCATTAATCAAATGACTGAACTCTCTGGGCCAATCATAATCATTGACATCAACCTGATACATCAGCTGAGAGAACAGAAAAGCAACAGTACTGCAAACCCGGAGGGCTTTTATGCCAGCTTAGCCCCAACACACCAGGTGAGCGTGATGGGTGGAACTGGCATTTATCGAAACAAATTTGAATGGTGTGAGGTGGTGACATTTACCGGCCCTTGCAGCTGTTTTTTGGATGTCTGTTTTTCCAGCGTCTTCTTCTCAAAGGGCTTGCGCGTGGAGATAGAGATGGGCAGACTCTCGGGGCAGAAGCTGAAACTCTGTAGGCGTTGGAGGACTCTGCCATATTCCTCCTGGAACAGAGATATCAGGTTCCCCTCCGGACCACCGATACCAGACATCTGGAGAGGAAGAGAGAGAGAAAAACATACATTAGTCAATAACTCATCACTGTACAGAACAGGAGTAACCCTGGTCCTGGATTGTGCTCCAGTCAGACATTAACACCACACCCACACCCACACCCACACCCACACCCACACCCACACCCACACCCACACATACCTGTAGCAGTGGCTGCAGTTCCCCTAGAGTCAGTTTGGTAAAGTCCCTCTGGGACTGGGCGAAAGCCCTCACACAGCCGGTGAAGAGGTCCTCGGCGGCGCGGTGGAACTTGGGCAGCTCGTCCAGCAGCTGGGCGTTGAGCGCCTCGTAGTTGTTGCGCGCCGCCTGCAGCTCGTCCTGGACGCGGCGGTCCTTGAGGCGCTCGGCGCGCTCCTTGCAGTTGTCGTAGTCGAGGAGTTTGTCGAAGCGCTTCTGGATGAGCTTGTGGGGGCCGGCGAACATGAGCAGGAGCTGGGTGAGGGGGGAGATGACCAGGGACTCGGTCCGCTCCTTCTGCTCACACACAAAGAAAAAAAAAGAGAGACAAAGAAAGAAAGATCAGAAAACTGCATATAACTGAACATGCTTAGAGTGACATGGATAAGAATACTATATGAGTGCATCAAGTGAAGTGTGTTTTCATATTCATATCTGGATCAGCACAAAGTTGAGCACAAAGTCAAGCACAAAGTCACTTACAAAGTGGGTGAACTGCTTGTCGCTAATGCAGCGGTGGGCTCTCTGGAAGCCCTCTGGGTCAAGCAGACTGCGCTCTGTGTAGATGTCACAGAAGCTAATGGCAGCCAGTACCTTCACCGAGGCTGACTCCTATTGGATCACACACATGCCAGTCAGTCAAACAGGAGAACTCAGTTGGTCAAGAAGAACCAATGTGAAGTTCAAGTTGAAATACGCCCATGTGGCTATACTTATTCATATTTGCGTATAAGACTATTCATATCAGGTTCCCATACATACCCGTATGTGCTGCAGATACAAAGAAATATCCCTGATGAAGGACTTGATGAGTCTCTCCTGCAGTCGAAACCTCTTCTCTGCTTCGTCAAACGCCTCATCTTTCACCTGAGGTAGAGGAGGGACAGGAAAATGAGCGCCTACAAATCTACAAATCTTCACAAATCTTGCTTTAGCTCAGCAGGCTGACACAGTCTTATGGAGCATGCTCAACCTGTGGTTGGAAACCCAGCCAGTCAGACATGTCATGGTACCTGGGGGGAGATCCCAGTGAGGTGTTTGAGGTGGCTGCTGACGCGGTTGGACTTCTTGATGATGGAGTGCATGCTCAACTTGGAGATCTTGTCGATCAACGTGTCTTCATCACCCTTCCTGTATTTCACCACTGTGTACAGCAGAGGGCGCACTCAAGTCAGAAATCACAGTAGGGCAGATATGAAACTAAATGAAGTCATTCAAACTTTGGATAAGAGGCCAATAGTGACCTATTTTCCAAAGAGGATTCGAGCAATAGATGAATGGTCACTGGCTACACACTACCAATACACTCATTTTCAAACAAAAGTAAATACACACAAACACATACACACACACACACACACACACAGTCTCTCTCTCCTACCCAGGTCCTTCCTTCTCTTGTACTCATTGATGCTGACGTTCATCTCCTTGACAGAGAGCAGGGCACGGGCCAGCTGTGGCCGGTCGTGGTGGCTCTCCGGTGTCGCGTTCAGGAGCTCCATCAGCAGCAGGGGGTAACGCATCACCCTCTGGACTGGCTTGATGAGGAACGAGCCCAAGTTGATGTAGTTGGTCTTCCCCCTGATAGAGAGAAGGAGGAGGGGGACAGAGGGGGAAAGTTAGGGAGAGAGGGGGAAAATGAGAGAGAGTGGAATGGAGAGAAAGAGAGGGGGGGTGAAAGGCAGAGGAGGACGGATGGGAGAGAGAGGACGCAGATGGAGCGAGAGAGAGAGCAAACATGGAAGGGGGAGGGATAGGAGAAGAGAAGGAATATGCAAAAGGGAGAAGAGAAAGGAGCAGAAAATTAGAATTTGAAAACATAGAAAATGTGAAATTCTGTTATTAAGGACAGAACACACCCACTGACCAAGCTGAACACACCCACTGACTCCTCAGTCAGTGGGTCACTCAACACATGTCTCTCTCTCCCTCAAAGAGTCCTTCTCATGCCCGCTTGTACACTTGCATACTTGACATAAAAGGGCGAAACTCGAATTTGGAACAAGTGCTCCATGCATTGCCCATATGCATGGAAAGTTATGGCCCCTGAATATGTGACCATCATCATCAAAAAGTACATTTTGATAATGATGATGCATATGGAGTTGGAGATTCACATGTCGAGTGACAACAAAGTATAAAAAAACAAAACATGATTGGATTAGTTTTAATGTATTCTGGGAGGCAGAGCTTTTCAAACAACACGATGAAAATACTCAATGATAGACACTAACTTTAGGCAATTTGAAATCATTTATGGTAAAAAGGAGGAATTATGTTTTGAATGTTGATTTCCATTAAACTCAATTTTCAATGAAGTTGATAACTACAAAGTTGAACAAAGAGTATTGCCGTTAATAAAAAAGCTTGTCAATGTGTTAATGACACTGAAATTAAATGACAGCATTTCATGGAGAGAGTTGAGATACTACTTTGCTCCAATTGGCATTAAGTCTGTCTGCTGACCAACAACAATCTATTTGTTGATAGTTAAAGAAACTGGACCTATAATTAAAGGATGGAAACATTACACTTCACCAGAGACTGCCACGACGGTACACACACATGCACACACACACCAAAACATAGCAGAAGGTCATTTTCATTTCAATTCTGTCTATTCAGTGAGTGAATTGAAATGGAATTGATATGAAATAGATCCCAACCTTGCACACGTACACACACACACACACACACACACACACACACACACAATACTTGACTAAAACAGGGAGAAAACACGTTCACTTCACACAGGTTGTTAGGGGGTTAGTGAGCCATAGGCATGCGGTTGGGCGGTTCTCATGCAAATACCATGGCAACACTCTTTTGAGGAGACTTACCACTCACGATACACGGCCCTGGGATGGGGAAGAAGAGAGAGAGAGAGATACAGAAAGATAGAAAGAGTGGTGGAGAGAGAGAGAGACAATAGAGAGGAGAAAACAAACAACAGGAGTTATAGCCTAGACTAGAGATCCTGGAAGATAGGGGCACAACCTTGGTCTTAGTAAATATTGGAAAATTCCACCAGTCGGTTCCATAAACCAGTGTTTCACTAATGGGGACTCATGGCCTGTTTCTACTGGGTCACAGCATAAGGCTCATCTATGGTCGGACACGGCTGTGTTGAAAGCAAAGGGAACATTCAAAACACTTCAGGTGGGGCATGGCATAACACAACCTGTGGGACTTGACTTCTTGGGTATCCTACTCTTAACTGTAGGTGATGAATGATAATGTTCTACACTATCACTGCAAGCCCTAGACAGGTATATATATATATATATATATATATATATATATATATATATATATATATATATATATATATATATATATATATATAGGGTAACTGAGCTAAAGGTCATAGTTCAACTAAAATCCATGAATCCAAACAGCTTCATTCTGAGTTAATAAACTGTAAGGCACCATAGAAATGCTGCGTGTTTTCGTGGCCTCATTTTGAGAGTTTGAGAGTGTGTGTGTGTGGGTGTGTGCATGCGCGCTGCGCAGCATGACACGGCACTCCTCTGTGTGTCCACACAAACTCACGTGTCCCTTTACTCACACTGTTGGGGAGTACACAAAACAATAACTTGCTCAATGTCTCTCACACCCCACCTAATAATGTACAGAGGGATATAATGAGTAGCCAAGAGAGAGTACTACAAACTGCCATGTCAAATAAACAACCGCTTCCTCCATGAATACTACACACAGCCTACTTCTTCATCAACTTCATATTAACCAGACACCACAATGTTTGCCTTCGCGACAATCTTTGTCTATCTTTCCTTTATCTATAAATGTTTCTTTGTCTGTACCTTTTCTTTGTCTATACATTTTTCTTAATCTATCTCTTTTTCTTTGTCTTAACCTTTTTCTTTGTCTATACCCTTTTTTTGTTCGACCTTTTTCTTTGTTATTCTTCTTGTGAAGGAAAAGTACAAAAAAACACACCCTCCTGTATATCAACACCTAGTATTTAACTACACATGCTAGTGGATACACACTGGTGTTACTGTCGCTGAGAGACACAGTGAAACTACAAAAGAGAGGTGAAACTAGGAAGGGCACATTCTTGGCATATGCATTACTCAAGTCTTCTGAGACAGAGAGGGCGCCCCAGACATCAGACTACTCATACTGTGTGTGTGTGTGTGTGTGTGTGTGTGTGTGTGCGCGTGTGTGTGTATAAATTGATGTGTTTGTAAAGTCAGGCAAAGCCAGACATAAATTATTTCAAATCCACACAGCCCAAAACAAGCCACATCAAAGTTGGCACTGTCCGAATAAAGTGCCGTACCACAATCTCACCTTGGATAACGCTGCAGGTTATTTTCTATCCAGCATAACCTCTATAATTCAAAAACCAGTACAAAGTATGCCACATATCAACCTTTGAATGATATTCAAGATAACAATGACTTTCCACTTCACTTCAAGTGCTCAACATTAATGATCAACACACTGAACCATATCTCTGTGTTAGAGGTCACGCAAGGCTTCGTTCTCATGCCTCAAAACGTTACGCACACACATGCACCTGTAGTCACTCATTAGGTTTCTATCAATTCACTCACACACAAGTTATATAGTAGTGCCATGTCACAACCTTCAATGGTTGTCTTTTCAGCCATGTCATTTTTCAGGGCTTTTCAGTCTTGAGAGGTTTGCTTAATTCCAAATAGACACCAAATAGTCCCCTACCCCCTAGGCAGTAACCACTCCTGTAGATCTGAGAGGATTGGATAGGTGTATGCAATATGGCATCATTTTCACCAAGCCAATCAGAGGCTAAGGTGAAGAACCTATTACCATATTGGTTATATTCACCCAATCCACCATTTCACAAAAGTGCCTATGGCGTAGGGGCTAGGGGTCTAAATGGAATCCGGCCTCTGTGTCTGGTGTAAGCTGTTGTGGTTATTCACCTGAGTTTCTCCAGACACTCCAGGACGTGTCTCTGGATGCTCTCGTCCTTCTCGTAGGTCTCCAGGAGAGAGATGGCATCATCGTGGTTCTGGCAGTAGATCTTGTACACCTCCTGCAGCTCTGACCTGAAGTCCAGGAACACCTGGCCTGGGAGACACGCAACAGAAAAGACGGACTCATTCTACCTGATCTGTTTCTCGATTTTTACATTTGTAAAGAAAGTCACAGTCACACAGACAAATCAATACCCCCCCCCCCCCACCAAGGAGTGTACAGTGTAGTGATAGAAGAAAAAGGTGGGTAAATTCTGAATAATGTCGAAAGTGGCAAGCGTCATCTCAACATAAAGACTAATGTTAAAAACACAAATGTAGTGTAAAAGGTGGGTAAACAACACCATTTAACCATTAAAACAGCGTGTCAACAGCTTGTTTACTTGTGTCCCACTAAATCACCCCCCCCCCCCCCCCCCGAACCCCTATCATGCATGCAACTTTGGTTTGTGACTTAGCTAGCGTGCTCACCAATGGAGTCTGTGTCCTCGAGAGCCTTGAAGAGCCGTCGCGAGAGGTCGATCACAGAGTTGATGTTGCCAAAGAGACCGTCATAGTCCACATTCTGCACCTTTAGGAAGAACAGACATATTGCGTTAAAGTCTGAAAGGGAGTTTAACTACTGATGACCAGAGTATCAACAAGGAACATCATTGAAAAATCTATATCAAAATCAAAATTACCTTCAACACCATGTACAGAATGAATATCATGTATTTGACTTACTCTGCATTGTATCTGTCCCTATCAAATCAACCATTGGACAGATCCTGTACCTGTTTGCGTTGAAGAGGCAGGACAATCTCTTTGACACACATCTGCATGTCTTTGATGTAGTCCTTCTCCGTCTGCAGCAGCTCCTCGATGACCTTTGACCTCTTCTCCAGCATCCTCTGCTCGGGGTCCTCGCTGGCCACCACCGCAGACACCGGCTCCGCCTCAGACTCCAAGGACTTGGGCTGAGCTGACAGCAGGGTCATCTCTGATAATGGCAAAGGCATTCACATCATGGTCAGTGGACGGAATTACACCTGGTCCATTGGTCTTTCACTCCAGTCAACAGAGAAGATGTTACTAAATGCATACTTGAAATGAACATTGAGCAGGTAAATGAGGGTCAGAGAGACCACAGTGTAAGACTCTCTTTGCTGCGTTAAGTCAACTTTCAAACACACAGCACCAACTGTATCACTCAAATTGAGTAAGACTTCCTAAGGGAATCTCTTTCTTCCTCCCAGTCATGTGTGGCCAGGCTTTGATCAATGTCTCTGGCATCGCTGCTAGGCTGGGTCTCTGGGGTGCCCGGGATGGGAGGGAGAGCCCGGTTCACGCTCCGCTAGGCCCAGTCAATGGGCTCTGGGATGGAGTGGACTCAACTCTTTGTCTGACATACAATGGACTGTGACAGCAACTAGAGAGATATGGGTTCTCTCTCTGGGATAGGGGAGGGAGGAGAGGGTGAAGGAGGGGGAAAGAGAGGGACGCTAGGGAGAATAGGAAGAGAGAGAGAGAAGCATGCTGGAAAAGAGGGGAGAGAGAGAGAGAGAGAGAGAGAGAGAGGAGGGGGATAATATCTACAGTGTGTGTGTGTGTGTGTTTACATGACATCCCATTCTGCCTGTCTTAAGCACACTAAGTTGGCGTTAACAAGGTTAAGTCTAATTACAGTCATTATGTTCTGATGACAGTGGTCTCTCTCAGGTCCTGAGATGATGTCATCATGTGTCACCACAATGAAAGCAAATCTCTAATGTTGCTGAATTGTTACAAGAGCATTGCTTTAAGATTAGCCTAGCCGCCAAATGGTACCCAGACTGCTGGAGCTAAGAGGAATTATAGAGATGGTGTGTACGACAGGTGTCTCCATCTCCAGTTCTCAAGAGTTATGGGTGTGTGTGTCTGTGTGCAGTCATTTGTTCCAGCCCTGCACTGACACATCATGAAGTGACCACCAGAGTGATCAGACGGTGGGGTGTGTTCATGTTGCGGTCAGTCTGTGGATGTATTTATGTACGTAACAGCCAGAGCGGTGTGGTTGACCGCGGTCGAGGGGTGGCTTCTTAATGTGTCCTCATAGGCCGCTCTACAGATTAACTCGATCAACATATGCCTTTTCCTCTCTCCACTCTTCTACTCTCCTGTCCCACTGTAGAGATGTGGGGTGGGGGGTCTGTCTGATCCCCTCTGGCCACCTGCCCTCTAACAACCCCCCCCCCCCCCCCTCCCCCCTCCCCAGCCCCCAAGCCCCTTCATATGGCTTAGTAGGCACCGGACAGCTTCCCTCATACGTTCTCCGTCGATCTCTTGTCTCTTGTTATCTCTTTCTTATTCTCTCAGCTATTCTTTCACCTTCTGTTGGCAGGTCCACTTCTACACGGTCAATTGACCACAGGGGGTCAACTAGGAGAGCTAACTATCTAGCTACAAAATGCTAGAAATCCCCAAAATATCTCCAACATGCTCCAGGACACTGCTACGTTTCTCTCCCCCTTTGGTCCAATATCAGTCAAAACAACCTCTCTGTGCTCAATAATCGGGAGTAGACTCTTTGAATAGGGTTCAAAGGATTCTCCGACTTGTCCCTGTATTACAACTTTTTTGGTTCCACATACTGTAAAACCCTTTCCAAAGAGAAGGTTCTACATGGCACCAAAAATGGTTCTACATGGCACTAAAACGGGCCTAAAAGAACCCTATTGGTACTAGGTAGAACCTTTTTCTCTCAGAGTGTACGGTAGGTAGGACTTCAACCATAACTATGAGAATATGACAGTTACCATGAGACCACCTGAGAATGACTGATGAGACTGAAGCTGAGTTGTTCATAGCCGTAGAGCCGCGATAGTGTGGCCCATTGTGACATATTTACGAGCCTCATAATTGGCTCATCAAAGTGCGGACGTCTCTCACAATAGGCTGCCGACTGTTGTGGCTCAGCCCCTATGAATTACATCTGAAGTCTCCCAATCAGAAATAGCAGAAAAGGCCTGAAAAATAGGAGTTCCATTCTTAATTGGTTTCAGTCGAATGCTCGCCATTCCCACGTTTGATCATCTCCTTCACACATCATATGCCCCACTTCACATGCTTAAAAATGCAGCTCCCACATACACACTGGCCCGCAAACACAACACAACCAGATTTTGACCCACTTCTCTCCCCTGGAATTCCAGTTCTCTTTGTTCTATGGAGGATAATCAAAGTCGCGCCGCACGCACGCACGCACGCACGCACAGGCGCTAACACCTACTTTAAAGCCACCTCAAATCCTCTCAGTGCACATGATTTTAACATAACCGCCTAGCAGGTAAAGCAGACTACGTGGTTATGTGACCATGTCATCCACTGGGCCTTGCGCTAACAGTAACTAGCCTACAGTATCTCCACAATGTTGACTCAGTAATTACCAGTGTCATCCACTTTACTCTGAGCTAATAGTAACTAGCCTACAGTATCTTGACAATGTGGTCTCAGTAACTACCATTGTCATCCACTTCAACCTTGAGCTAACAGTAACTAGCCTACAGCAGTTTCACAATGGTGACTCGGTATCCACTAGCGCCTAAATGCTAATCAGAGGATCAGTCAGTCCTTTATGGTGGTAACAACTGGGTATGCAGGACGACAGGTGGACCAGAGTGACCTCATATCCCAGTGCCCAGAGCCAATTACAAGTGTGTGTGTGTGTGTGTGTGTGTGTGTGTGTAAAAATGGTATGTGTGTCATTATGTGTGAGATTGTAGATACAGTATGTGTTCTACGGCCTACTGAATGCCTCGTGTACATAACAGTAGCCAGTAATATGTACACACACACACACACACACACACAAACACCCCCCCACACACACACAAAGGCCACTGTATGGAGTGGAAGTAATTGCTTGTGGCATTGTTTGGTCTTCCTAAACAGTCCCAGCCCCAGACTTTCCCGTGAGGGAACACAGGCCAGGGCAGGGGGGTCTACATCCTACAAGGGGTCCATGGGGACTACAGGGAGGGGATGGAAGTGGGGGGGTTAAGGGATGAGCCATGTTCATAAGCCTGACTCGGTTACACACACACACACACACACACACACACACACACACACACACACACTTGAAACTAGTTATCAACTTACTGATAATCATCAACAATGTAGCACACTCAATCTAACAAACAAAGGAAGAAGCTAACGTTATCTATTCAATGAGCAGATCACTGTACAGAAAGTAGTCATCATAGCTACTGTTAATACACACCCTAAAATACACTCATCACAGGACAATGAATCATGGTCTTTCCTTACCAACTCTTTACTGTTTCCTTAACGTTGTCATACTTCAGATAACTAACAGAAACAGCCATAAGACAGAGGGAGAAGTCACCCCCTGCCATTTAATGAAACACTGCAGCTTGGTGTGGCTTTTGCAAGTCCCTACTAGAAAAACAAACATAAATGTGCTTGACACCATATCATGAAGCTAGAATGTTGCTATCCAGTTAAACTGATCCATGCAAAAATGACCTTGCTCAGACACTTGGCTAAGAGTTCTCCATTTGTTGAAGTTCAAACTCCTTTAACCAACTGTGACCTCAGTGACCACACTTCAAACCAAGCAGTCATTCCACATACTGTATCACACTGAGTATCACAAACTTGACCAACTGCAACATTTTAAACAACACACACCCAAGAGGCAATCTTTTAGATTTTGGACACAACACACATTTAGCTTAAAACATAAAAATACACAACTGAGAATGATTTTCAATGAATGAATGAAAGAATGAAAGAAAGAAAGAAAGAAAGAAAGAGTAATGTGGGCCTGCAAGCCTTCACCCACCTATAGCAATGGAATGTTCCTTCACACGCTGTCACACTCACTCACACACACACACACAAACAGGTTCAAGGCAGCCCAGTCATTCCAAGGTAGTCTTGGTAGAGTTCCATTGGTTGTATCTTGCGTCGTTCTAGCCTCGTGGAAGACTCCCTCTGTTTATCTGTCTGTCTGTCTGTCTGTCTCAGTGCACAGACTCCATTCTGTTGGCACATTACCATGAGAATGGATGGGAACCACCACGATTACACACAACCCAGTGAACGCAGCCACGTCGGGCACAGGCTAAAGCCAGGATCTGGACTACTGATGCAATGAGTGATGAGTAATGAGCAAGTGCATGCAAGTGTATAATTGTATTTCACACTTGTCTTTACACACACTCACACACACACACACAAATACATTATCACAGATAACACACTGTCGTGATCACACTGGACACTCCTGGTCCAGTGTAACATGCAGAGTCTGCTCCATGTTTCAGTCAGAACTGATAAATGATTTGACTCCACCCCTAACAGGCTGAATTCCATCAAGATCTTTATGATCTCTAATTCAACAGGTCATAGATGTCATTCTGTTTGTCTGTGTGGCCCCCTCACCCCCCTCTCTCTCTCTGGAGCCATTAAGAAACTAAAGCAAAGTAGTCATACCAACTTTGAAATCGTGTTTTTTAGAGCCTGACAGATATATCGAAGCACTGATATTATCGGCCGATATTGGCCTTTTACAGAAATATCTGTATCATCACACATTCCACCGGTAATGCACCTCAGATGTGCGTCAGCCTCACATTCCAAAATGATAGAAAATCAGTGTAATTGGGTTTTTCCAGAGCAAAATATACATATACGGATATGTTTATGAATTAATAAGCTTGTTTATTGGCGCTTGCTGATACTAGAGTGCCTACTGAAATGGGTGAATTTAGCAAAGTAACGTCAACTTTGGACTGCAGTCAATTAGCACAGTTGCTAACTAAAATGATGTTACTGAACAAGAGAGTGATTCGCCATACGGAGTCACACAGTAAGTATTTCCCAATAATGTATTTCACCAGTTAACATGGCTAGCTTGTACCCATGAATAAGACGTTCTAGCTAACTTTTGTCACAACCAGCTTGGGTACTGCACGACAAAGGTTTGTTTACTCTGGTAGAGTAAGAGTAAGAGAAACTTTAATAAAGTTTGTCTTAGGGAAGGGGAGGGCTGGGATAAACCATTCCTGGAAATGACAGTGGTTGGCCACCAGAAAGTGCAGGGGGTATTCTAATAGTATGTTTTCAGAATGCTTTTCACAGTGAATTTGTGTATGCTTTTGTAAATTAAATATAACTAGAGTATAACAAAAAATAATTCAGTAGATGTAATTCACTGTGTCACAACAAGTTAGATTGAACAGAAAATCACTGATATATGATACTGCACAATATGCAGTGCACTGAACATGTGAAATTATTATTTGGCATAATACAACTGTGTACATAAAATAAATAAATGTTTCTCTATTTATCAATGGAGATAATTTCAGATCATTGTTGAGATATGGACTTTTTCCTAATCAGCATTGGGCATCAGCATATTTTTGGCATTGTTATCCTATGAAAACTGTGCTAAATTCTGTGAAAAAAAAATCGGCAGATATATATCGGTTATCGGTGAATTTTGCCTCCCATAAATCGGCATCGGACCCAAAAATCCAGTATCAGTCTAAGTTATAAAACATTAAAGCATTAAAACCTGCGAGTGACTCCAGAGTCACATTTCATGTTGAACGTGTTCCAGTGTCTAGAGATAGTCATGCTGAGTTGAGCAGTTCCAAAGTTTGTGTTCCAAAAGAGAGAGAGAGTAAGGTCAGACACAATCAGTGCTGTGTGTGCTCGGCCCAAAGTTCACACAAGAACGCCCTGTCGCCATGGCTACGCTAATAGCGGGGCCTCTTAATATGAAGCCAAGCATTGGAGTGCGGGGAGTGGCTTCGCTGGAAAGAGAGAGAGAGAGAGAGAGAGATAGACAGAAAGCGTGAGTATGAGTGTGTGTGTGTGTGTGTGTGTGTGTGTGTGTGTGTGTTCAAGCCAAAGCAAAAAAGTGTGTGTGAATGAGTTTATACAAGCCCAGTGACAATGAGAAAATGTGGCATGCAAATCTCTATAACGGCAACAGTCTTATAGGACAGACTGCGGGTTGGGGCTTGCATTATCAAGGCAGATGAATCTCTACACTTGTAAAACTGTTCAACACCGTGGGAAAACCATGGGAGTGGTTGAATGATCTTGTTAGAGATACAAACTCAGGTTCTCAATTTTCTATATTGAATTTCCAACTCTTCACTGACAAAAAAACACTACATAAATAAACAAATGTGGTACAACTGTTTCTAGTGTAGACCTACCATTACACTTCAATCCTAATGCTTTCCCCTATCTGTCTAGCACTTTCAGATACACAAAAAGAGAGATGGGCAGAGACAGAGCAGAAGGACACTTTCAAATATTGAGACAAGGACAGGGACACTTCCTACCCCTTTTTGCCCCAAAGGGTCAAAGGTCAAAAGGCCACATTCCACAGTTCTCCTGTTGATTTGACTGAAAACTCTTGTTGGGTGTCTGTGATCTAAGATAACAGGGTATTCACACCGCCAAGTTAGAATCACACCAAAGCCATACTTCTAGTTACATGGAAATCCACTAACCATCATCATTTGTTTCAAAATAATCACTGTGAAGTTACTTTCGTATAGAAAAGTGTGTGCAGCAAACAGCATATTATGCTTATCTTCTAGATACTGGGCCGGTTTTTAATGTGTTTTTCTTTGAGATAAGGCCTTTATTGATGAGTAGGATTTAAATGACTATAGCTACAGTACTGTCTCATTACCACGTTTGAATTTGGAGGTACTAATGCAAGTTTCAAGGTTAGGGGTTGGAATCCCAAGTGGTTGAAGATTGTGGAAGCTTTGAATGAGGCGTCTCAAACTCCACGTCTTCAGAAAAACCCTTTCTTCATGTTTCTCTGAACAAGAATGTGCAATTTGTTCAAGAGTGCTTCTAGTTTGGCATTATGTACATGGTTCAACTTAATTAAAATCTGCTAATTGGGGGCCATTCTCAATCAAAACCTGAATCAGGACGTTTCTGGAGAAACACGACAATGGCCCTATTTTTTAAGATACAATGATGCTGATTAGGATTCATGAATGAAACTACTATGTATAATTTTTTTTTTTTTTTAAAGTGCAGTGGAATCTGCATGTAGCTACATTCTAACCCCTCAATCAAACATTGCACGTGATTGTTGAAGAATGAGAAGCTTTGAAGAAGAATGACGTGACATATTTGGATAGACAATAGTAGCTGCTACTTTGACACTGTCAAAAGGCTGTGCAAATGCTGTGGGAAGAAGAATGCTGTTTTACCTTGCATCAGAAACCTCTGAATACAGGTCTGAGTTGAAAATCACCTCGACCTGTTGAGCAGACGCACTGAGAATGCCATCAATCAGCAGCCATCTGGTATTTGTTGATTCTATTCTCGAGAGAGATAAAGGAGTCTATGTGTCGTCATTCTATGGCCAAGCAACAAAGCAGAACATAAGTATACTGCATCATCAGAACTGTTTAGCAATAGCTTGAGCTATTTGTTCTTAATCATGGGGTACCGTGGGGTCAGGGGTCAAGATGAATGGGTTCAAATCCCGTCGGTCAAGGCAAAGTGAGTGGTTCAAATCCCATCCGCATGACCAGCATGGACAGCTAGTGACAAGCTATTCTCAAGCTTGGTTGTTGACACCCTCTGCTCAGAGCTATTCCCGCTCAACAGGTTGAGGTGGTTTCCGTTCCGCTGCCGCTAGTAGAGGAAGCTTTCTCACATGCTAGGTATGCATCCACGTCCAGCAGGAAATGTAACCCTTTCAATGCCAATGCGTCACTATGCCCACTGCCCACCAACTATGTCTGCATCTCAAACTAACCTAAAGTGGCAATGTTCTCCTCTTGAAGCTCTCTTAAGCTGCACTGACAATTCAGGATAGGTGAAAGCTCTATGGTGCATGCTCACTCAGCATCTGTTCCCACCTTGCCATGTCCATTGAGAGTCACCTTTACAAGTCTTTCCTGGTTCGGCGAGTACACAGTGGAGGTCAAAGGTCACAAAAAGCCTCTTTCCCACGCCAGTATCCTCTTAAGAACACCTTGATAAGATCAAGCTCTTTCTCTAATATGCAGTTACAGGTGGCGATATTGTTACGGTAATGTAAGAGCAGTTTGTTTGTATGTTTATGTGTGTGTGTCCCCTTTTTAGGAAAGAAGGAACTAGGGTTACAGTGATATGCTGTAATTTCATGTACATCAACACCTCCAATCCTTTTCTCTGGGGCCTCCGAGGACAAAACCACTTCATTGACAAAAGAGAAATTCAATATAGAGCACAACTAAGCTCCTTGCCACCCAAATAACACATGGAGAAGTACTATAGTACAGTACTTTTACTATACTATAAAACTAAACTATAGTCTAAGTAAAAGCACTTCGTAAATGTGTAATCTCTTTTTGCACAACGTCTAAACAGAACAATGTCATTGGTCCAAAGGCTAAGTCATCAACTGACCATTGACCAATGGTGCTGTCAGGGAGATCTAAATAAACCAATAAAGGAACATGTCATGTATGTGAGCTTAAGTAAGGGTGTGACTTGAAGTGACTGTACAGATGTCTGCAGTTTGTGACCTACATTAGCTGGCTAATTCCCTCCTCAGCTTGTGACCTGGGACTTCTGTCTACAGGCTGGCCCACACAGCACAACGTTGTCACAACGTTCCCAGAACGTTGTCTAAGAGTGTCCCTCTTAATTCCCCCCTCCTGCCCACCCCAGCAGCGGCAGCTGCTCAAGGATTACGGAGACCAGTAACAGGCACCTCGACGGACCAACACACACACACACACACACACACACACACACACACACACACACACACACTCTTAGAGCACAGTTATGAGAGCATTAGGCATGCCAGCTGGTTTAACCTAACATCATCTCTACAACAATATTCATAAAATGCTAAGTTTACTGTGGTTTATACTGTACATCTGTTAATCTCATTGCTGAACTCTTTTTGCTGATACAGTACAAGTCCTCTCTTAAAGTCCTACACAATCAGACTGCATTGAATTAGAGAAATAACTGAATTGGCCCTGCATCAAAACAGTCCAGTGTTGTTAACCATGTAAAGAAATGCTTTATTCGGTGCAGAATCCTGACCCAGCACAAACACTTTAACAAGATTAAAGCAGATGCATGTGTAGGTGTGTGTGTATGTGTGTGTGTGTGTGTGTGTGTGTGCGTGTGTGTGTGTCTATGACACAGTCTATCTAACCTATTAGTGGAGGAGCCCTCCCTGGTGCTGGACACAGCCTGGCACCAGACAGAAACTCTCTGCCTCCTCCTTGTCTTCACTATGCTGACGTTAGGGATTACTTACTGGTCTCCCCAATGGGGGAGGGGGCAACGTGGTCAGTGTGTGTGTGTGTGTGTGTGTGTGTGTGTGTGTGTGTGTGTTGGAGGGTTGAGGGGCGCCACCTGCTTCTTCTCAGACACAATGAACTCCTGGGGAGTGCTCTCCCACTCCACTCAGAGACTCTATCGTTGGCACTACGACTGCCTGCCATACCACACACACACACACACACACACACACACACACACACACACACACACACACACACACACACACACACACACACACACACACACACAGGACCCACTAAAATGGTTCTGGATATTTTCAACCTCTGTAACTAATTAATAATTATTTGACAACAGCGTCTTCTAAATCAGTAGCACATAAACTTTAAATAGCATTAGCATGCCCCAGATTCACCTTGAACACCCCAGACGACACCCATACCACAGTTCAGCAAAACACTGCTCTAAATCAAGAAAGGACGACACGCATAGTTTATCTTAACCATTCTGGGAAGACATCTTGCCGAAATGTGGTTACACATCTCTTTAGCTCTCGGCTTGCAAGTGACACCTAGCAATCACCGGATCATACAATGAATGGTCATCACAACCAAAATATGTGATGCTAAAGCCAGAATCTGAGGGACTCAGCAGATGTCTTTAAACTTCAACAGATGCCATAGCAGATAGGCTTTTGAGCTGCACCACCACAGCCAGGCCTCTCCTCTCATGCAGTGATGGAATGAACAACCTTTTCAGTTTCATCTGAACAGCTGACAAGTTGTTGACAAATGCCACCGCTAATATGTAGGGGTTTGAAAGAAAACACTGATAGACGGCAGAAGGAGATACAAAGAAGAGAGAGAAAGAATAAAAAAGGGAGAGAAAGAACAAAAACCAAGAACCGACAAAACCCGCTCGACTGGTTTTCCCGCCCACAAATGCCTTCAAGTTCACCTTCCTGTGAGAAACAACGATACTGTCATATGCGCACACACACACACACACACACACACACACACACACACACACACACACAGACACAGACACACACACACACACACACACACACACAAATCAGAAGCGAAGGAGACTCAGTCTGACACATACACATGCCTGGAGACTGAGTGAGCGCCTGGCTACTCAGCACTTTAGACCTCCCCTGCATTGATTGGGAATCCTTAATGCTTCTAGAGGTCAATGCCTAGACAAGGAGGTCTTATAGAGACTATTGGGGACCTCATAATACAATAGTGGCTCGCAATTCAATCTCGAAGTCTTATAAGTGGATTGATTAAGCTCTTAGAGGAGGTGCTGTATCTTCTCGGTATCGGTAACTTACTGTTGCGAGCTAGGCGGTTGAGGGAGCCGACCAGGGGAGGCTGGTGGAGGCTGAAATCGGATGACGGGCTCATTGTAATGCATGGAATGGAATCAGGAATGGTATAGGAGAATTTTGTTATGTTATATGGACCATCGTGTTAGAATTCATTCTATGGGTCACCGTTTCTAATCGCAATCCTTCACCATAACCATTACAGTCTTAGAAAAAAAAAAGTGATATAGATATCAGCTCCAGTGGAGGCTGGTGGGGGCACACATCAGAGGACGGGCATATTGTAATTCGTGGAACGGAATGAGGGATGGTGTCAAACACACGTCTGTCTGTCTCAC
Organism: Argentina silus; assembly: GCF_951799395.1. Taxonomy (NCBI): domain Eukaryota; kingdom Metazoa; phylum Chordata; class Actinopteri; order Argentiniformes; family Argentinidae; genus Argentina; species Argentina silus. Next base: position 15,353,513 of record NC_139670.1, on the reverse strand, counting down.
TCCTACCCAGCACCCACATGTTTACCTTGTTTATCCTTCCTGTTGACGGCGAACTCTGACCTCCTTAGCGAGCTGGGAGCGGTCCTCCTGTAGAAGCTGTTCCGGTCCAGGGATCCTACGTAGACGGGCTGACGCCCACGTCTGGGATGGTCCCTCCCCGGACCCGGTTCAGGCCCATTTTCAAGGTCGGGACTGTGGCTGTGGTCACGGCCGAGAGAGGTCGAGAGGATGGGCTCCTCATAGGACCGTTGTGTTCTCAGAGGACGTTTGAGAGACTGGTCCTCTACCCATTCCACAACGTGCTGCTTCTTGATGCTTTTGACTGGGTATTCCTTGTAGCGGGAGTCCGTAGATATCGACCGCAAATCCCTGTAGCGGTCTCGTGCCTTTTGTTCGTAGTGGTCCTCTTGCACTCTGTCATAGTCGTCCTTTTCTTTGCGGTCATAGCGGTCATCCTCCCTCTGTGTGTAGTGGTCCTTTTGATGGTGGTCATAATGGTCCTCCTTACGGTCATAACCGTCTCTCTCTTTCAGGTCATAGTGGTCCTTTTCTTTCCGGCCAAAGCGGTCATCATCCCTGCGGTCATAATGGTCCTTACCTTTGCGGTCATAATGGTCATCTCCATTTCGATCAGCGCCGTCCCTCTCTTTGAGGTAATAGCGGTCCTTTTCTTTGTGGTCATAGTGGTCCTCTACCTTGCGGTCATAGTGATCCTTACCTTTGCGGTCATCATGATAACGGTCATCATGATAACGGTCATCATCCCTGCGCTGGTAGTGGTCCTTTTCAATACGCTCATAGTGGGTCTTCTCTTTTCGGTCAATGTAATCATTGTCTCTGCGGTCATAGTGGTCTCCATCCTTGCGGTCATAGTAATCCCCCTCTTTGTGGTCATAGTGGTCCTTTTGCTTGTGGTCGGAATAATCATTTTCTCTGCGGTCAGTCTTCAAGCTGTATTTCCTCTGGTCATAATATTCCTGATCTTTGCGGTTATACTGGTCATCATAACTGCTGTCATAGTGGCCTTCGTCCCTGCGACTGTACCTGTCCTTGTGGTCATACCGGTCTGACCCTTTGTAGTCCATAGCACCATAACGGTCATGTTCAGGATAATACTCTTTTTCCCGGTCCCCATAATCCTTTTTTTTGCGGTCATAGCTGTCCTCATCTCTGCCCTTGTACTGGTCACGTTCTCCATACTGATACTCAACATCTTTGCGGTCATATCGCTCCTGTCTTCTGTGGTCATCATTGTAGTCTTTGTGTTGTATCTCTCTGTTGTAGTCCCTGTGTTGTGTCTCTCTGTTGAGCTCCTGGTAGTTGTAGTCCTCTGGGCCTTGATAGAAACAGTGCCCCTGTCCTCGCCTGAGGTCAAGGTGTCCATTTTCTGAGCCGGGGTGGAAATAGAGGTCTCTGCTTTGTGGCCTAGTTTCCCTCAAGGCAACCCTGTCTTCATTCTCCCAGCTGGGCTGGCGCACAGCATTCCCCTGCCTCTGTAGGGCCTGCTGGTGCTCCCACTGGCCTGGTCCAGGGGCCATCACTGGGCCTCCTGGAGCCATCATTGGGCCTCCTGGAGCCATCACTGGGCCTCCTGGAGCCATAACTGGGCTGCCTGGAGCCATGACCAGGCCAGGAGCATGGCCCATCCCTGGAGGGGGCATCTGCCCTGGGGCCAGCATATAGCCCGGATATCCAACCACCTGTTGTTGTTGATGCTGCTGCTGGAGCTGGAACTGGTGGAGGTGCTGCAGCTGCTGTAGACGGGCCATTCTCTCTCTCTCCCTGGCCCAGCCACCGTCCCCTAATTCCTCCACACTCTTCCCTCTCCGCGGGGCCACGCCGGGCCCGTAGCCCCAGTCCACGGGTCCGAACCCGGCCGAGTGGCCCATCACCACTTGGCCCTTCATGGTACCGTTTCTGAAACAGCACCCAGTGCTGCTGCTGCTGCTGCTACTTTCCTGCTACTGCGGTGTGACGGCTTATTCTACCTCCCCAAAGTTCTGCATTCCAGAGCGCACCGACGTGGGAGACTCCACCTGTTAGACATTCTCTCTTCCTCTTCTACTCTCTCTCTCTCTCTCTCCTTCTCTCACTACTGCCTAAACAGGACTGCCCAGCTAAGGCGCCTCCCAGCCCTCTGTGTGACCAAATCTCTCCCTCCCCCAGGCTTCTCGGCGAATCAGGGCAGGGAGAGGGGGAGGGGTAGTGAGAGGAAGGAGGGGCCACTTAAGGTTAATCATTCAGTAGAGTCACATGAGTGGAGGATTACACAGTCGGCCCCTCCCAGCGTTGCGATTGGTGGGCTGCTCTGTTTGCAGGAAAACACAGGCTGGCTGGAGCAGACTTCCTTGCAAAGAGGAAGGAGACCGACTAAGTATGTCTTTGAGGTGTTTAGAGACTTGGCACGAAGCAGCTTCCACCTCCAACAATTATCCTTTTGTTCTTATTATCTTCTTTTTGACACTTGCACAAAGTTTTAGTTTGTTGTTTGTTTTTCATTCACATATATTTGAGAAAGCACTCTTGCCATGTCCTAGTCTCCATTATAATCCTGGTGACTTCCAGACAAACATGTTCCTCACAACTCAAGGCGGATCAAGTCATGATATATATTTGAGCTTGGGCAATATAAACAAATATGTTCAGGACCTTCTGTCATTCTGTGGTCAACTGGACCGAGGCAACAGTTTGGTGAGGCTTGTTTTGCCCTACATTTGGAGTGGAGCAATTCATTTTACGCATGAACACATTCACATGATTTCATAAAAAAAGGCATTCATGTTTCTCAGGAATGCAGGGGGGGAATAGAGGGAGGTAGGGAGAGAGAGAGAGAGAGAGAGAGAGAGAGGGAGAGAGAGAGAGAGAGAGAGCAAAGCAGAGCTTTGGGGGGCAGGCTGATTATGCAGTCTGAGTGTACGGTGTACTGAAAAGTGGCTGCGAGCTCCACAATGAGCTATTGTTGAGGACCGTCCCAAATCTCAGAGGCTTTGTTATCTTTTAGTGTCAAAAATCCAGGCCTATTCATAAAGACCCAGTATAGTATATCAACCCCTTTTCCTTCTATCAAAGAGACGATTATAAGAGGGGTCCGGTTTAAAGTTTAAAGCCCCCTACAATCTTTCACACACATCGACACTCTCTTGCTCTATCTCCCACCAAGTGCAAAATGGGAGAAGAATTTTGACACTAAAAGAGAGGAATGGAAAATATCAGAAAGTAAACAAAGGTGAATAATTTGATAAATAAAGCTTTCTGTACACAAACTATTTTTGATGATGGATATACTATAAATCAGTAGAAACACTCAGTAGAACTGTAAACTGCTAAACTGTAAAGGACATTTTTCAACTGTTTAATTATCGGTGTTGAAGATCTCACCTTTCAAAATCAGGGCCAGACCGAAACTGTGTCTGTGTCTGTGTGTGTGTGTGTGTGTGTGTGTGTGTGTGTGTGTGTGTGTGTGTGTGTGTGTTCCAGGAAAGTCAGGTGCAACATTCCTGTTCTGTAATGTTCGGAAACACACAGGTTTCTGTCAGTGGCTGTGTTTACATGTGCCTATGTCACTGTTTTTTTTTTTATAAGTGGGGAATAATCATAGGAATTGACAGTATTTTGTTCAGAACCTAGGTGAGAGAGACAGAGAGAGAGAGAGAGAGAGAGAGAGAGAGAGAGAGAGAGTCTCACACTGATCAATGAAAAGAAAATGTTGTCATGTCAGTAGCCTATTAGTGTGTCCTGGTTCTGAACAAGAGCCGGCAGCTAATTGGTCAAAGCTCTATCACCCAACTGTTACCTCTCCCATGAGCCAATCAGATGTGGTAGAACTTCAAAAAACTTAAAACTGTGCGGTGTGGTCATGTCACGGTCAAAATAACATAAGTCCGCTCCCTTCTCTGTGGTTCATCCATGCTGTAGTAGTTCCCGACCGCAACTCACACTCACACACACACACACACACACACACACACACACACACAGCTTCTCTAGAGCAGACACTGGGCAGACCCCCGACTATTTAAAAAGCCGGGAGGCTATTAACGGGAGCCAGAGAGAGCAAGAGAGACTCTTCTCTCTCTCCCCTCCAAATGAGGTTTTCAAGTGTGAGACAGAGAGAGAAAACGGGAGAGGGAATGTGGTGACCAGGTTGAGCCCTTGATGAGTTTTCACTGGTCCCAATTAGGAAGAGAGACAGACGGGTGAGGATGAGGGAGGGGGGGGGGAGAAAGAGTTGAGCTAAGGTAAGCTGGCTGGTACAGTGGACTTGCTCACTCACGCACGCACGCACGCACACTGAACGGGCACACAACTATTAGCAGGGAGACCATCACATTGTTTTCCCTGTCTTCCTCGCCTAACTAGCTTTTAGTGTCTCTCTCTCTCTCTCTCTCTCTCTCTCTCTCTCTCTCTCTCTCTCTCTCTCTCTCTCTCTCTCTCTCTCTCTCTCTCTCTCTCTCTCTCTCTCACACCTTTGTACGCCCATCTTTTCCTTCCTTGTTTCCTAAACCTTGGTCACATTCTCTTCAATACCACTCCATAACCTTTTATTGGCAGGTGTAAATACATATGGGTAAATTTGTCACACAGGAGAATAGATTTGAACTTTTGAACTTGACATGAGGAAATACATTGCTATGTAGATGAACTGTATACAGGAATTACAGTAATTACAATTCCCTGGCAAATATTTGTTCATTCGTGAGCTATGGTAACGCTTTTTCAGTTTCGTTTCCTTTTATCTGTCCATCGTCCTCTCTTTACTCTCTTTACCTCTACTTTTCTTTCAAACTACCTCCCTCTCTTTCAAAAACAACAACCAGGACTTGGCCTCTCCTTTGTACAGCGCACACAGAACTCAGGGCCATAATAAAGGTGCTCCCTTCGATGTAACAATAAGATACCATTGTCTCTCACACTCCCAGCTGAGAAACACACCCTGCAAGAGCACGGAAACACACTCACACACTGCTACGCATACACACATATACAGCGCCTTCGGAAAGTATTCAGACCCCTTCACTTTTCCCACTTTTTTTTGTTGTTGTTATAGACTCAATTTAAAATGGATTAAATGAAAAGAATTTGCCATCAATCCACACACAATACCCCAGAATGACAAAGCGAAAACAGGTTTTTAGAAATTTCAGTAGATTTATTCAAATTTTAATACAGAAATACCTCATGTACATAAGTATTCAGACCCATTGCTATGACACTCTTAAAATTAGCTAAAATGCAAAAATGTCATCAACAAATCACGCAATAAGTTAAACTGAGCATCTTAATGAAAGGATAATAGTTCATGCCATTTTGGAATTAATATCTTTGTTTTAATAGGGTCTCTGATTTGCATAGGAATCAATTGCACACTGTGTGGATCAGGTTGTCATTACAAACTGAGCAAATGGAGAAGAACAAAACTGCTCAGGAATGCGACCCTGAGGCCTGGGGAGACTTTGAATGGTGATGAAGAAGTTGAATGGTGGAGAGGAAAAAGCACAGTCAATGGGACAACATCATCTCAGTCACTCTACAAAATTGGTCTATAACCAAGTGGCCAAAAAGAATCCCTTAATGGAAAAGAATCTATCTCATATCCGTAATTGTGTTTGCAACAATGAATTCAAGTGAGCAAAGAAAGTGGCTGGAAATGTGTTTATTTGGTTTTACTACAAAGCATTAAGTTTGGTGCAAATCCAGCACATACAATGCAGTTTTCCGCACCATCTCTTGTGTGGAGAATAGTGGTAGCTGCATCAAGTTATGGGTATGTTTGTCACCGGCAGGGACTGGGGAGTTTGTCAGGATCAAGAGAAAATCATGAAATTTGCTGAGTTGGTTGTGACATCCTAATCTACACAGTGTGTAATTCCTTGTGATTCCTATGCAAATCAGAGACCCTATAAAAACAAAGATATTAATTCCAAAATTACATGAACTATTATCCTTTAAGATGGACTCAATTCAACTTATTGAGTGATTTGTTGATGACATTTTCGTATTCTAGCTAATTTTAAGAATGTCATAGCAAAGGGTCTGTATACTTGAGGTATTTCTGTATTTCAATTTTAATAAATTTACTGAAATTTTGCTTTGTCATTCTGGGGTATTGTGTGTGGATTGATGGCAAATTTAATCAATTTTAAATTGAGTCTATAACACAACAAAATGTGGAAAAAGTGAAGGAGTCTGAATACTTTCCGAAGGCACTGTAGTACTGTACACACACACATGCACACAAACACAGTATGTGCACGCATGCACGCATGCACGCAGGCACACAGACACACACAAACACCGTAAGGGCACACACAGACAGACAGACAGACAGACAGTCAGACTGACAGAAAGACACACACACACACACACACACACACACACACACACACACACACAAACACACAAACACTTTCTGAAACAAGGTCCTGACAATGTGGTTGTGTGACTATGTGAGAATGAGCAAAACAAAATGTAAATGTTATGGAACCGATTTTTAACTGAACACTGGTCATGTGACTGGTCACTGTGACCTAAAGAGCCCACTACCACAGAGAAGGTTTACGAGTGGGAGAGATGAGACGGCATTGTGACTGTATCTGTACAGTAGCGAGTGAGGAGTGTTGATCTGTTTGAGATCTGAGCCCTACCCTGAGGTCTAAATTACAAAGAGAACATGTCACGTTCCTCAGAGGACTTCTAAGGAGAAAAAACACCTATTTCCTCTTTGAGATACTTTCCTCTCACAGGATCAATCATATAGACTGATAACATATCAAGCCTTTTGGGCTATCTAATGAATCTCTTTATGTTCAACTAATGCTAATGACTACATTAGCATTTGAAGGCAATACAATTAGCTTAGGAGGATAAGCGGACGTGTTTGAAATGGATAATGTGATGAAATGGCTTTTGATCTTCTCACCACAGAGTAGGCCTAGACTGCTTGACTTTAGCTTTTACTAGATTAATGCTTTGTCAATGATGTATCTGTAAAATCAACTTGTGAATACTTGTGTCTTTCAGTTCACAGGAAAAGTCAACAAAGATTATAGTAACCGCAATTGATGACCTTACTCTCTTTCTCCTGACAAATATCAACAATGCAGCTAAACAAACATTCATTAATCCAGGGGGCACCTTACCGTATTGTGTTGACAGGAAAGGTATTAATGCTACAATGGAAGCCATGAAATATAACAATGTGCAAACATATTTGGTACATGGCAAACTGACAGACTGAAGTCATGTGGAAATCTAATACAGTACATGTGGAATCGGAGACACCTCCAAGCAGTCCCAAGGCAAACATCCTCCCTATCTGAAGTTTCAGGGAGGGAGTCATGTGACTCATTCAGATGCCCTCATGAAAATTCCTCTTTCCACTTATCAGCCGGGGTGTGTACACAGCTGTGTGTGTGTTTGTATGTGTGTGCGTGTACATGCATGGGTGTCTCTGTCAATACTACTCTCTGTCAACAGGACATCCACTATCTAGCAACAACATCCATACATCCCAGAAATACCTCTCCAAAAACTTACATCTAAAAACACACACACACACAAGCTTCAACACATCGAAGTAGAAACATATATCTGTACCATCGATATCAGTATTTTCCTGTAATATAATCTAGAAATAAAATCTTCTGAGAAAAGAAAAGTCACCTGACCTAGTCAAAAGCCTGTCGAGTAAAAGCCTGACAACAACTTACTAAATGTGAAAGGACTATCATCCAATCTATACTATCACAGGCACTGCATGGAGTTTTCCTTTACAGTCCAAAGCACTTTAAGGTATTTACCTATAAATGTGACACGAAATTCAATCCAATACTATCATTAACCAGTTCCTTGCTCGTTTCCCTAATCTTAACCCCTTGTCCTACCTGGCACACGATTGGACCGGGTCCTGAGGACATGTCCAAAGAAGGTGGAAAGCCCCACCATGGGCCGTACTACAGCGCTCCAAAACCGAGTCCTGACACCCGCACCCAACCAGGCCATGCTCTTTGGTCTTAACCACCCCTATCCACAACTGGTGTCTTCTACCTCTCCCTCCAGGAACGAAGGGACGAGGGAGTGATAGAGGGAGGGAAGGAGAGAGAGAGAGAGAAGGAGAGAGAGAGAGAGAGGCCCATGTGCATAGATGTCCCTCTCACTATGGGACAGGAATGCACCTCGTATGTACGTGAGAAAGGTTCGGCCGGACCCGATGGCATACCGCACCTCGCTAACACCAGACAGCTAAAACAATTAGAAGCCAATTAGCTCTGGACAACTACGATCCATCAACATCCACCAATGAGGTGTTGTGCGTTCAACCCGTGACCTTTTGACCCCCCGCAATCTATTTTTACAGCTCCGTTTTTTCAACTGAACTTGAAGTAGGCCTACTGTACATCTTTTTAGGTATTTACCACACCGTTGACTCCATCTGATTAAAAATATTGAATGAGGTGAGTATTAGCAGTGTGAAATTAGGTTAGCTAACGTGCTTAGGGGGAGCTAACAAGAGGTCAGGGCTGGAGCAGTGTCTGGCAGAGAGGATATTGCACAGTGAATGTGCACCATATGTTAACTCTTATAGAAGAGCATGATATTGGATGGAGGTTAGAGTTTGGGCCTTGGTTAAAGTGTTGTCCCTAGCCCTTTCCCTTACTCTGACCCATATGGAGTTCCCAGATCTGAAAGGATAGATTAAATCAATACGGTGATGATTCCACCCAGCCCCAAAGCTTCCACTTGTCTTGCATGAATTCAGTCCTATCCCATCTGTGAACACAGATAGTCTTTAACCCGAGACGACTGTATCTGACTATACACCGTCTGCTCCAGTTCTGTCGACCAACGGCTATTCAGCGCTCCTCAGCTGTGGTACAGCGGCTCCTCCCACCCTTCAACCACCCCAATCTGATTGGTGCTCCTTCTCTATAGACATTGAACACACTGACTTTGCCAGACTTAATGGTGGAGCAGAGCCCGATGAGTCTGGCTAAAGAGAGACTAGGGTAGCTCCAAGGTCCTAGGGGCCAAAATGGGAACCAAGTCAGAGGCTGTGATTCAGCAACCAGTGAGTCTCCCTTCCTTATTACGCCTGGGATAGTGCCTGTCGTAAAACCGGGGACACGTCGTCAGCAGACATACTTCAGGTAGATGTTCAGACTGAAGTACTGAAAACGGCATGCGATACTAGTCTAGGTCCACCTAGGGTGACTCATCTTGACACATCCCAGGAAGCACTACTCATAAATCAAGGTGTGCCGACAGCTGAAGGGCCATTATTTGAATGACGAGAATGTAGAACAGTCATGGCGTAGGTGTTGAATGACTAGGTTGGTCATTAGAATGCATAACAGAGGTTCGGTGACTAGATTGGTCATTAAACTGGATCTGTAACACAAAGAATGAGTTAGTGAGAGTGTGCTCAATGGACATTCACAAATCTTTCCTTCCCGGCTTGAGAGTGCCCTTCACACACACACGCACACGCACACACACACAGTTTAATCAGGCATGTGGCCATATGCAAATAGAACGTCCCTATTTGCGGTCTGCGAGGATTGTCAAACTGAGATAGCCCAGTTATTCAAATGAGGTGAATTTACCTCATTTACCACAATGACATAGTGTTCGTGTGTGTGTGTGTGTGTGTGTGTTTGTGTGTGTGTGTGTTAGTGAGATAGCACAGAGATTTATAGAAATGGGACAGTTAATGGCCAAGCAGGCTAACCTCAATGACAGCCAGTGCCATTTCCCCTGAGCTTGTTCTATAAGCACTAGCATAATGGGTGTACTGTATTACAATACCCACATTTACATACCACTAAGAATGCTTATATTGACCTACAGTCGTGTACACTGGGGAAGCCTGAACTCCTGCTGACCTGGGACCTGTTTGGCCAGTGGGTCAGTAGAAGAGCTAGATCACTTACCTTTCAGCACCTGATCTTGGGTCAGTATGCTAACAGGGCTTGTGAGACTTGTGTAAGCCTATTTAATTCTGGCACAGAAAAATAACTGACGTAGTTCCTCTTTGTGCCAGAGCAGACTTGGTCAAGCAGATTCTGGCACAACTACATATTGAACTGTGAGTGCATGTTGACATGATCAGCTTTACCGTCTGGTTGCCACTGTTCTAGGGTCAGTGTGCTAACAGGGTTCGGGAGACTGGAGTAAGCCGCTTCTGGCATCAGCCTAACCCATTCATAAACATGACTAGCTACTTGCATCTATTGTAGTCTAGCCTGCCAGACTCATGGAAGTACATCTGTTGACACTCCAGAGTCTTTGTGTTGGCAGAACGTACAGTAGGAGAGATATCTGGGATCAGTACTAAACCATGTCTCTAGTAGTATCAACATAAACCTATCCTTCTAGCCACTGTTACATGGTCAGATCTTTTGATCATATTGAACAAGTGTAATCTGGGATCTCTGTCTGTGTGCGTGCGTGTGTGCGTGCGTGCATACATGAGTGTGTGTGTGAATATGTGAGTGTGTGTGTGTGAGTGTGTGTCTGTAGCGTCAGTGTGGCTTCCTGACTTTAACTCTGCACTGAAAAAAAATAAAAAATAAAAACAAGAAAAGGGATATCGCACACTTGAATGACTACGACTGACCATAGATAGAATTATAGATTTTTTTTATTCCGTAGTTAAAAGTAGAAACGAACGACGCGTTCTGGCATCTGCTTCGTCAGGTTCTCTCGTGGTAACGGTAAGCCTCACCTTGCAGCTGCTGCTGTTCCAGGGCCAGGGTCTCCAGGGTGTAGGAGCAGAACTCCAGGTTCTCCAGGGCTTGCAGGCGGGCCGTCTCCTCCTCCTCCTCCTCCTCCAGCAGCGAGCGCAGCTGCTGGGCCGTGTGGCTGTACGCCTCCATGTCCCGCTCCACCTCCTGCAGACGCAGCAACAGCCTGTACTCCTCCTCCCGCCGCTGCTCGTTCTCCCTCTCCAGCTCCATCTCTCGCTCCAGCTCCCTCTCCGCCTCGAGCTGAAGCTCGATTTCCCGCTCTTGCTCGAGGGCGAGGTCGCCGAAGGCGGGTTCGGGGTCGTCGGCAAAGTCTGCAGCCGCTTCATGCTCCGCCCTGGCTAGCTCGTCGTCGGCCTCCTCGGGGGTGTAGAAGAGGGGGCCGGCAGGTTGGTGGTGGCCGGGGGGAGGGGCGGAGCTTGACCGGGGGCAGGGCGGAGGCGGGCGTGGAGCGGGGCGGGCCGGTTTGTAAGGGGGCGGGGCGGGTGGGCGGAGGATTCTGGGGCGGGGGGGAGGTGGTCGGAGGCTCTTGCGCCTCTCCAGGGAGGAAGAGGAAGAGGAGAGGGTCTGGAGGAGGGACAGAGGGGAGTGGGTGGAGCCTCGTATGATGTCGCTCTCGCTGCTGTAGTCCATGATGGAGAAGTGGCGGGAGATGCGGGACTTTCGTCTAGAGTCGCCCCCGATAGCCTCCCTGGTAACACCCCCGAGGAGACCCCCAGCAAGGCCAGCCCCAGCGAGGCCAGCCCCAGCGAGGCCAGCCCCAGCGAGACCAGCCCCAGCGAGACCCCCCCCAGCAAGACACGACCCGGCCAGGTCGCCTCCTCTGTTCCCCAAGCTGGTCTCAAACTCCAGGAGCTGCTGGGATAGCTTGGTCTCCAGGTCACCGGCTGACGTCGCCAGGGTGTCCAGGGTGAGGGAGGCAGGCAGGAGGCCGCCAGAGCCCCGCCCCTTCTTCCCCTGGGACCACAGGCCGCGGTCGCCGTGGCAACCCAGCAGCAAGTCGGCATCATTGACGCTGGCGTGGCGGGTCAGCTTCTTCTGCCTGCGCCCCTCCACCACCATGCCCAGCAAAGCCTTGCCCAGACTGGGACCTTTGCCGTTGCTGCTGACGCCATCTGGTGGTCCGGAGTGGTGTCCGTTGTCCTTGGTCCAGGTTGGCAGGGAGCTGGGTATGTTTAGACCCAGGAGTCTGCTTGTTAGTGGTGGTGATGGGGTAGTGTCAGTGTGGATAGCTCTGCTACCATTAGTGGTGGCTGGAGGGCTAACGCGATGCCTGCGGCTCAGGGCCGGCAGGCTAGGCCGAGGGGGGAGCCTGGGCCTCGCCAGGGGGGCTGAGCTGGGTCTGTGGGTTGGGGCCGCAGGCCTGTGAGGCTGGGAGTCTACTCTGCCCCCCCTCTCTCTCTCCCCTCTGTCCTGAGTCTGGTTCCCTACACTGGTCTCCTGAGGGGACCTCTCGCTACCGCGTTCCCCCTGCAACCTCCGCTCCTCCGCCCTCTCAAAGTAGTCCAGGTCCCACACCGTGTGGTCCTCTTGGGGTCTCCACTCTGAACCGTACTCCGACCCGCCACTGTGGTCCAGTTGACCGTGGCTGTATTCAGAGGCGTAGCTGCCATCCTCCTCTCCCGCTTCTCTTCCCGCAGCGTTCATTTCCTCGTCGTCCAGCGCCTTGCCCCCGTCGTCCTCCATCTTGATGAAGCGGTGTGGGAAGACGCCGCGGCGGCCCCTCACCTCGCCCTCCAGCCAGCCGTCCTCCAGGGTGCCCACCACCCGGATGCGCTCGCCCACATCAAAGTCCAGCTCACCCGCCTCCATCGCCCGGAACTCGTACAGCGCCACCCCGTACACCCCGTCTTCCTCGTCCTCCTCCTCCTCTTCTCTATAATCCTCAACTTCTCTCGCAAACACATCCCCCTCCCCTTCCGACGTAGAGTAGATCAACGCTTCAGGGTCATAGTTCACAGCATCGGGATCATAGTTCACGGCGTCGGGGTCGTAGTTCAGTGGTTCAGCCTCATAGTGGACCGAGTCAGAGTCATAGTTCATTGGGTCAGCCTGGGCGTCGTGCGGGGCTCTGAGGGGTCCCAGGAGCTCCACGAAGCCCTCGGGGAACACCCCCCTGCGGCCCTCCAGCTCTCCCTGAAACCAGCCCGGCTCGGGCAGGCCCGTGATGGTGATCAGGTCCCCCTGGCGGAAGTCCAGCTCCTCGTGGAGCTGCGCGTGGAGGCCCATGAGGGCGCGGGCCTGGCACAGGGCGTGCGGGGGGAGCTCGGAGGCCTGCGCCTGGGCCGAGCGTTCAGACAGCTGCCTGGAGCGGCCCGACAGGTGGAGCTCCTTCACGCAGGACGCCGGGAACAGGCCGCGGGTGCCACGGTCGTTACGCCCCCGCTGCCAGGTGTCTTCCACGCTACCACCTTCGCCTGCTACCACGTCACCTAGGGACAGAAAAAGAGAGGTCAAGTTTCATTGACATGACATAAGTACATTTCTACTCTGCACTGCTCAATCACTACTCAGTACACAGATCAACATTCCTAAATCAAGACAGTAAAATAGCCTGGACTATATTGTTATTATTTCAGGTCGTTCTGGACTAAATTGCACTTTCATGACTGGTTTCATGACACAGATAAACCTAGTTCTAGACTAAAAAGCATTTTCAATGGAGAACTCCGATTGAAGGTTGTTATTTAGTCCAGGACTAGGCTTAATCTCTGTCCGGGAAACCAGCCCCCAATGTTTTCTTTCGTGTAGGTACAGTAGAATGAGTCGTCTTAATCTGTGTCAGGGTAACCTGTCCTCCATGTTCCCATGTTCTTGTTCTGGCAACTGTACTGATGCCAATAAAGACCAAGATGGGGGAGGATATTAAAAGAAGTCATCTAAAACCCCTTGTGCCATTGGTGACATACAAATTGTGTGAAAAAGGTGAACCCTTGTCAAGAAAGGTCCTCACAAAGGAAAAAACAACAGTGTTTTGAATCCCATCATAAAAAGATATTACATTCCACAACTGAACTCACACAGCACCACAGAGAGGCCATTGTTTCAACTCTGAAACTGTCCTGAGGTCAGTGTAACCAATAGACCAACCATGCCAACCACAAGCCCTCATCTGCATTGGGGTCAGCTTGACTTAGCTTGACTTGCTAATATCACGCAGAGACGTAGGGAAACGGAATGTCCGCTAGAGGTCAAAGAGGTCACATTCCAGAGACCGTTGGCTCCACCTTCCATTGTGTTGGGAACATAAACTGGGGCACCGCTAGTGGGGGGACACACACAGTCATACAGGAAACTACATTTCACCTAACAGACAACTAACATAAAAGTTTGAGTGTGATTCAGCAAATGTTATTTACTTGGTACAGTCCAAATGTACAATGGCATATAAGGAGACTGTCGTTGATCTCACTCACTGTATACATAAACAATGGTATGATCGAGGAATCAAACATGAAATCAACAGAAATAAACAACAGAAATACACATAGTTTTGTGTTCATGTTTATCAAAAGCAGAGTACTACATAGAATCTGCAGCAAACAGTAGGTGTCATAATCTACTTTTACAGATCAAGTATCTGTACTGTATTACCTGCCTTTTGTCTATGAAAAAGCATCTCTGCCATCTAGTGGGGACTGCTTTCAAAATCACTAAACGGGTTACTACTTCAGCAGGGCACAACGATGTGGATGTTCAGAATCAGATAGAAATATAGAATGTAGAACAGACATGTCTCTGTGACGTGGAGGGTAAGGAATGGTGTCAGCTCTATTCATGATATTTCTATCTGGGTACGTTGCACCCTCCCGAACGTAACCCTGGTGAACTAGACTAACTTGACCAGTAGCCTCATGCTCAAAGGGTGTGGTGTGTGTGTGTGTGTGTGTGTGTGTGTGTGTGTGAGTGCGTGAGTGCGTGTGTCAGACCTGGGTTTAAATATTATTTGAAATTATTTCAAATACTTTGCTGTGCTTGCTTAAATTTGCCTGGCAGAATGTAACCAATGGGATTAGTCCCAAAAGTGCAAATCCTGCTAATCTGCCACTCCAGGCAGCCTCAAGTAAACAATCAGTATTTGAAAACTTTTCAATCTAGGTCTGGTGAGTGTGCATGCTTTTTGCTCCAGGCCAGCAGAAACACATATTGAAGGCAATGATTAGCTGATGATTCATTGGATCAGATGTGTTGGTGTTGGACTAGAACAAAAACCTGCTCACACACCAGGCCCTGCAGGAATTGAGTTGGAGACGACTGAAGGAGACTATAGAGTTGGCACTCAAAACATTTATTTCAATCAAAACAAAATGAATGATTCATGAATACTACTGACAACACTACACCAAATATAACTCAACACTTTATGAAGTCATATGGCATATATGGCATCATAGAACTGTAGATAACGATTTACACTTCATTCAACTTTATTTACATGAAGCAGTCAAAGACATTCATAAGTAGCTACACATGGTGTAGCAGCTCAATAAAGACATTCTGTTGTTTATGCCGATGGAACTTGGGGAAGCCACATTGGGCAAATTTGATGACAAAGCGCATCGTTAATCTTCCTTAATGAATCGTTAAATATCAACGTGTAGGTCTTGACATTTATTTACCCTCAATGTAGCATCTAATTCCTAAGAATGTCCTTCATGTACATGGTTAGTGTAAATCATTATGAAAATGCGATCATATTTGGAGTTTGTATTGAGTAGGGCCCTATGGGCTTGTTGTCATTGTGAAAAACCACAGTGATAGTATTAAGGTGCTACTATCAGAGGGAGTCCCACACACACCACTGTACTAGAAAACCGACTAACTCTTTACCTGGGTACACTGACATTTAGCTCCTTCCAACAAAGTAGTGTTAGTCTGAGTGGACAAAACACCAGTGGTTAGATTAAGGAGCCTCTCATTTACAGACACATTGTATTGAAATAGCATATTGTGTGTGTGTGTGTGTGTGTGTGTGTGTGTGTGTGTGTGTGTGTGTGTGTGTGTGTGTGTGCTACTGTACATACCTCGCTTCAGCGGAAGGTTCCCTGGCTCTGCAGAGCTGAAGTCATTGATACACACAAATAGTTTGTCCCCTGGCTTGGTGCTGGGGATGGTGACCACCTCCACAAAGGTAGTTGGAAACTGGCCTGGAGAGAGGAGGAGGAGGAGGAGGAGGAGGAGGAGGAGCGTGGAAGGGAAGGAGGAGGAGGGTAGAGAAA
Source organism: Argentina silus (assembly GCF_951799395.1). Taxonomy (NCBI): domain Eukaryota; kingdom Metazoa; phylum Chordata; class Actinopteri; order Argentiniformes; family Argentinidae; genus Argentina; species Argentina silus. The sequence goes on along the minus strand of NC_139670.1, from coordinate 15,337,552 downwards.
GAAAAGTAAAAAAAAAAACATTCAAAACTCCCAACTTGTCACCTCATCTTTCCCTCCTCATTCGTCAGCTCATGGTTAAAGGGAGCACGTCAAAATCAAAGGGGCAGTTTAACCATCCCGTGACTTCTGACCTAAAACCCTGACCGTCGCCCACCTGTGACGCCGTCCTTGTTGCCGAGCAACCAGAACTCGTCCACCACGCTGAGCACCTCGATGACATCGCCGGTGAAGAGGGGCAGCTCCTCGGAGACGCTGGGCAAGAATTCAAACACAGCACGGACCACCGACCCCTCCTCCATCACTCATCCCCTACAGAGAGAGAGAGAGAGAGAGAGAGAGAGAAGGGAGAGAGAGAGAGAGAGGGGGGGATAGAGGGAGGGAGGGAGGGAGGGAAAGAGACATTACGACATTATGTAAGACATCTTTGGAGAATTATTGTGGACTCTCAAGTCTGGCACGGTTGAAACAATGTTTAATTCTATTGTTTATACTTCACTGTTTTGCTTGCTTGCTCCCAGTTGGTCTAGCTCGCTGAGAACATTGCTAATGAATGACTTAGCATGATCTTTTTGTGGTGTACTACTTTGGAGTCATTTAGAGAAAGGAACATTTAGAAAAAAAAGTATATTCTCTCTCATTTCTCTGTCTCTCTCTCTTACACACACACACACACACACACACACACACACACACACCCACACACAGTTGAGGTCCTCCACTTCATTTGAAATGTGCACTATTCTGTTTCGTCCACTAGGTGTCTCAAATGAACTAGGGGAAACCTGGGTGACCTTGTTCACCAGCTGTTTGTCATACAGCACCACACACACACACACGAGCGGCTGGGAGACCTTAAATCAACAGCATTGTTGTTGAATGAGCTGTCCTGTCCACACATTAGCAATATTAGTCGAGTACAGACAACATTCCGTCCTCAAGCCTCTTATTGGGTGGGGGTCAAGGAAAATGTAACAATCTCAAAACTAAAAGTTAATGGACTCTGATCTGATGAGTCATAAAGTCCATTAAGTATTCAGTGATTCAGTGTGTGTGTGTGTGTGTGTGTGTGTCTAGAGAGTTCATGTTAATTCAAGCCCAAACAGGCCTTGCTCCAGAAGCAAGCAAACCTCTCATTTGCATCCACTCATTCTACAGAATAGCTAGACTAGATTTTCTCTCAAGGGTGGGCATGCAAAATGTGCAATTCATAAAACAAAAAAAGGTCTTAAAACATCGGTGTAAAAAAAAAAAAAGTATCATTGGGTATTTTCAGCAGCGATTCGATGTAAAACCAAACGCCACAACCTTTTAGTTTCAAAACTGTCTTGTATTCAAGCCGTTGTCAAATGTGTTCTGTGTTCAACGAGGGGAGCACAAAACAAGGTGGAAATTTGCTTCAACGGTGGAACTAAGATATGCTGGGGGATTCCCCCGGTTACTACCAGATATGGAATGAGGCTATTTAGGACGACTTGTCTTGGACAAGTAGTGGAAGGACTACCGATGTGGAAGGACTGACTGAAAAGGCGACTGAACGAAAGGACAAAAGCCAAGGAGAGAGAGAGAGAGAGAGAGAGAGAGAGAGAGAGAGAGAGAGAGAAAAAAAGGAAAGAAGAGGAGATGGCAGGAGATTGTCAGTCTGAAAGGTTCTTCTGTGTGGTGTGTGTGTGGGCTCAGGGGGGTGAGCCCAGCTCAGAGTCACCATCTCTGGGGACAGAGTGGCGCTCACAGGGGTCCGGTTCCCCTGGATGTGGATCAATAGTACGGACAGGTGAACCTGTCTCCATGGTGGAACAGTGTGTGTGTGTGTGTGTATGTGTGTGTATGTGTGTGTGGTGAAGGTTAGGGAGTAGGATTTCAGCAAAAGAGAATGATCACTGCTCACAGCTCAATGCTCTGGTTGAGAACACAACACCCCCTGTCTTATACACACACTGAAACCCTACACACACCTGTTAGCTCATTCACACCAGTGGGACCAAACACACACACCTACTTCATCCGCCTGCTGGTCAAGTTGCCCTAACCACTGACACAGGGTATTAGGTAACAGTTTACATAGGATAACAATGGCAAAAGATGCTCTTAATACTGATTAGGCAAACATCTATATCTCAATAATGATCTTAAGTGATCTCCATTGATAAATAGAGAAACATTTATTTATTTTATGTGCACAGTTACTTGTATACGAATTTCACATTCTTATTCTTGTACTATGCCAAATAGGAATTACACAGTTCTAACCAGCGTAATTTCCAGTAATGGTTTATCCCAGCCCCCCCCAAGACAAACTTGATCAAAGTGGTAAATTCCGCTCTCTTCACCAGAGTAAACAAACTTGTGTTGTGTAGTCCATGCTCATACGATTGATTGGAACTACACACCCAAAGTGCTTGAGACAAAAGTTACCTCTCAAAAGAGAACATCTTACTCTGAAATTCATGGATGCAAGCTAGTCATGTCAACACCCGTAACAGCAAGCGCAAATAAACAAGTTTACTCATTCATAAAAATCCATATATGTACAGTACCAGTCAAAAGTTTGGACACATCTTCTCATTCAATGGTTTTTCTTTATTTTTATTATTTTCTACATTGTAGATTAATATTGAAGACATCAAAACTATGAAGGAACACATATGGAATTGTGTAGTAAGCAAAAAAGTGTTAAACAAACCAGAATATGGTTTATATTTTAGATTCTTCAAAGTAGCCACCTTTTGCTTAGATGACTCTTGGGCACACTCTTGACAAGGTTTGCCCAAACGTTTGACTGGTACTGTATATTTTGCTCTGGAAAAACTGAATGACACAGATTTTCTATCATTTCGGAATGAGAGGCTGACGCACATCTTCGGTGCATTACCAGTGGAATATGTGACGATACAGATATTTCTGTAAAATATCGGACAATAATATCAGTGCTTCGATATGTCTGTCGCGCTCCAATTTCTATCACAGTATTTGTCAATACAAAGCTACCTGAACGCTCTGTAAAGTACCCTATCACCCTATACTATACAGTGCCTTTTGGACATTCAGACAGGCATGGCAGTCCTGACATTCCAGTCAGGCACCGATGTGGACACCTTCATCCCTGGTCCATTCACTTCCAAAGGAATTCTGCTGGGAGGTCTGAAGATGGAATGTGAGCTGTCATAACTATGGGAGAGTCGCAAGGTTGATATATGTATAGCTTCATCTCTATACAGAGAGAGATAGAGAGTGTGTGTTTGTGCGTGTGCATGTGTAATGAGTGTGTTATCCAGATGTTTTACCTCTTTGCAATGTCGCCTCATCCCAAAGATCAGCTGATTTGAGACCTGGCACGCCACCGATTTTGCATACCTGAAGGGATCCTACAATTCTCTACAGATATTACCCTTACCCCAGGCTTTCCCTTTCCATGGCAGGTTAAGACAGGTCAAGCCATAAACTAAAACCCTTTATTCATCCTCGGGTAGAACTTTCCACAGATTCCTTTGTGGGGAACACCCAAACAACGCCTTCCTCTTCTTCTTTGCGGAGACATGTCTCTCTGATATCCTGCCTCTAAAACAGAGGTCATCAATCCTGGTCGTGGACATCCACGAGATGTGAAGGTGTTTTGTTCTCGCCGAGCGCTGAGACATCTGATTCAACAAATCAAAGGGCTTTATGGTGGAATGATTCATACAAATCAGGTGTGTTCGTTCTTTGCTGGAAAAAAAAAAGCTTCCACACCCAACAGATAGGACTCAACAGATAGGACTGGGTTCAGATAGTGTTGAGTTTGCTGGTACAATGAAGCCAATGGAGTAGTCTTTAAAGTGTAAACCCTGTCCACCTCACACTCCTGGTAGCTTATGTATCACCCGTCTGCCGGAGGCTGGATTCGATACCATGTCACACGACACAACGTACTCTACAATTCACCACCACAGAGGCAGGCTCCAGCAACTCTAAGCGACAGTTTCCCTGTCACAGATTAAGTTTACTCCTAGACCAAAACACATCTTCAATCGAGATTCTCCACTGAATGTGCAATTTAGTCCAGGTTGTGGCTTCATCTGTGTTCCAGAAACCAACCTCAGGAATATTTCTAAAGTATTTCAAATACTTTTCGACTCAGGTCTGCTCCCCAGGTCCAGGATTTGTAGAAATGATGCCAAAGGTGAATCTGGTGTATCAGCGCACTTACAACCAGTGGCCACTAGGGACCAACCAGGGAGCGACCTGGAGGAGGTTAGCACGGTGGGCTACAGTACCTCCGCTAATCCTCTGTGCCTGATCTGGCTAGACACAAGCTTCTTAGTTAGTGTTATTTATGGGTCTGTGTGTCAAGTCACATGTACAGCTTGAACTGTCCACACTGTTACTGGGCATAATAAAAATAAAAATAAAACACTATATCCAACTCAGTAGAGGTATTAGTTGAGTTCAGGGGAGGCTGGTGGAAGTAGAAATCAGAGGACAGGCTCATTGTAATGCATGGAACGGAATCCTCAGATTTCAACCAGCCTCCCCTGATCCGACTCATTTCCAACCCTGATGTCTTAGTCCGAAACCGTAGACGGAGGCATATTGTGCTATATGTCTGGGGAGCATATCCTCTTTTTTCACTGTACACAAAACCACTCTCACTCTGCCATTGGTTTATTTGGCGAGAAGACAAATGGTGTGTCAATGCCGTATGCTACTGTGCAATGACTGTACTGCAGTGCAGGTTCCATCGAGTTAAAACCCGAAGAAAGAGGGAGACACGGTAGCTTAGGGAGGTAGAGAGTGGGTGAGGCTACAGTGAGAGAGGAGGGAGAAAATGAAAGGAGAAGGAGAGAGAGAAGGAGAGGGAGAAGGAGAAAGAGAAGGGAGAGGGAGATAGAGAGAAGGAGAGAGAGAAGGGAGGAGAAGGATAGAGAGAGGGGGGAAGAGATAGAGAGCGTGGAGAGAAAGTAAAAGAGAAAGAGAGGAAATCGAACAGCAACAGACAGAGGGAAAGAGAGAGGGAAATAGAGAGAGAGAGAGAGAGAGAGAGAGAGAGAGAGAGAGAGAGAGAGAGAGAAGGAGGAAGAGATTAGGCTAACCTCCAGATTAACCCTGGTAGTAGCAGGTAGTAGCAGGTATGACTGGAGATCAGGTTTCAACCTACACCAGGTAGGGTAAGCAAAATAAGAGGCCTCAAGAGGGAGAAACAATCTTTGTTTTGCATGGTTGTGAACATAGTGTGCAGGATTGAGTAATCTACCATACCACCAGGCATAAAGTGATGAAATGTGCCAAAGATTCACTGGTCTGGTTATGCGAGGTTATGAAATCCTATTGCCTATCCCTAAGTGTAAGAGTGAAACAGAGACTAGTACCACGTCCACGTTTTTTGATTTATGCCCCTGATAAAGGAATGGGATGCGATGACTCATGCATGTTCCTGGCTTCAAAACAAGAGCCGAACAGTCAGGGATTGAGAAATCCCAGGAAAATATAAATAGTATTCGAGGCCCACCCCCCTCAGGGTGACATCTGAAGTAGGAGGTCAAAACAACTGTCACAGAACACTGTGACAAACCCTGGTTTGAATCAGTACTGGAATAGGAAAGGTCAATGTTCAGGTCATCTACAAAGGACTTCGGAACACACGCTGCCCTGAGGGCATAAAAATGAGCACATGATTAATGATGGAATACAGAGAGACAGAGAGAGAGAAAGACAGAGAGAGAGAGAGAGACAGAGACAGAGAGCGCGAGAGAGAGAGAGAGAGAGAGAGAGAGTGAGTTTAAGAGTGTGTGCCACTTGGCACCGTCCTGGTGAAAGTCGCAGGACTACAACAGACAGCTAAGTCAACAGAAGTCTCACTCACACACACATTCTCACACACTCACACACACACACACACACACACACACACACACACTCACACTCACACTCACACTCACACTCACACTCACACACAGCTGACAGTGGGACAAAGCAGCAACTGTGCTTCTTGAGACAGGGGGCACGGCCCTGAAAACCTCATCACTCTCTCGTGTGTAACCAAAGGTAACCCAGGACCGTGAGAGTCACATGTGTGCGTGCGCATACGTGTGTCTGACCATGCGTGTGTGTGTGTCTGTGTGTGTCATACAGTACACAGGTTTGTTTATGTATTTATCACTGACGATTCAACCCAACACACGTGAGCCTTAATGGCTGAAATGACGAGTATCCCTTTACATTCATCATGTCACAGAGCCACACAGAGTGTGAATTGTTGTCCAAAAGTGTGTATGACCATGGAGCAGTGTGTGTAGGGTCAACATCATTCTTCTCTTCTGGCCTTGGCTTGTCCCAGGAACAAACCCTTCACCTAGACCACACATCCGCATTCTCCTCATGTAGATAAGACACTGTCTCAATGTCTCACCCTCTCTCTCTCTCTCTATCTCAATCTCCATATCTATTCATCTCTTTGCGCTCTAAATGTGTCTTTTTTCACGTTAGGAGCGGGTTAAGGCATGAAAAAGATAGGAAGGTAGGAAGACGTCCTCACTGACCGAGTCTCTACTTCCTTTAATCCTTCCGCGAGCGTTTGCTTCAAGTCTCAAAGTGACTCCGAGCTGACGCGTTTCATGAACTTGTGGGGTGGGGTGGTGGGTTAGGACACAGGTGAGGGAGGGGGGAAGGGCTACTGTAAGAGAGGTGTTTGATGTCCGGCTGAGGCAGTGTAGTGAAAAGTATGTGTATGTGTGTGTGTGTGCGTGTGTGTGTGTCAGTGTGGTTTGTGCGGGTACATTTGTTTCGGGCTGGAGTGCGGGGGGTGCAATCCGATCTGCTGACTGGCCATGTTATTTATTGAACAGGGCCCATCTCATGCCAACAATGAAGCCACTGCCTCTCTGTCTGCCCAATAGAGCTAGCATCGGGCACACACACACACACACACACACGCACGCGCGCGCACACACACACACAGGCACACACACACAGGCACACACAGGCACACACACAGGCACACACACACGCACACACAGGCGCACACACACACACACGCGCACACACACACAGACACACATGCGCACACACACACAGACACACATGCGCACACACACACACGCGCACACACACACACAGCTGTAGAACCCTCTAGACTGGGCTGGGGGGCAGTTGTTGCCTTTTTTATTCCTGATAGGTTGTTTACTGACAGTTCATTGTATGGCTGGCCAACATGGCCTGACAGAGTGCTGCATCCACTAAAACGTATTCAGTTAAAAGCAGCAACGCGCCAAAACAGGTGGGCCCGCCCCCGGTGGATCATTCTGGACATGAACAGAGGACAGTTGTTGCTTTTCTTTTTTAGTCTCTTCTTTCAGCACATGTGACGGACGACGAGGGGAACAAGAGCTGTGTCCGAGCAGCAGGTGTGTCAAACAGCTAGCCATGTGCTCCACGAGTTCATTACTAATGATAGGGCCCTGGGTTTTTCCTGACCCCATGACTCGACCTGGACAAACTCTGGGCCCCGTGTTAATAGTCTGTGTCAATACAGTAGGGCCTGTAGGTTTTCCTGGTGGTTTATAAAAATGTATGGGAGCTATAAAGTACCAGAAAAAAATAAAATGTTCAAAGAGAGTTTTCATTTGCCATATTGCCAATGAAAGAAGACCTTATTTTGAAAATGCCATATCATTAAAAACATAATTAGATGGAAACAAAACAAAATCGAAAAGAATGAGATGCCCATGAAAATGCAGCTTTAATGTGGAAATTCTTGGTTTGAGTATAAACAAACAAATACTTGTCAAGGCGCAGAGGGAAAACGTCTTGTAATGCTTAGTGTGCATTTCAATGGGATGAGACAACACAGGCGGGCTCAGCCAACTCCATAAATAAAGAAACATCTGGCAACCCCAACCCAAAAGCCCCAGTCTCCTCCCCAACTAATCGACTCCCTCCACCCAAGACATGCTGTGATGTGCATCTCTAAATGTGCAGTGCAGACAGCTGCTATCTGCAATTGCTTGAATCCTGGTCTTAGTGAGAAATAATTGTCAGGGTCTGACGTCTAGTGAAGAGTCTACTCTTGGGGGTCAATGAAACTACAGCAAAAGACGCTCTGTCGTCTGCTGGCAACCTGCTGACGCACGTAGGCACGCACGCACGCACGTACACCAGTGTTTCGCATAAGCAAAGTGAGCCGTTTCTGGAACAAAGACCTTTGACCTCTACCTAATTGACCCCCTGCTTCCATCGGTCTTCGCAAACTTGTGGTCTTCGTAAAAAAGCAATTTTTCCTCTCTACAATCAAATCTAGGGGAAACACTGACACACCAAATACACGCACACGCACACGCACACGCACACACACACACACACACACACACACACACACACACACACACACACACACACACACACACACACACACACACAAACTCTTCTAATTTTTTTACCATTAGCAAGCTAATGACCTCACTGAAGAGCAGGACAAAACCCAGCTTTATCCCTTTCAACGTCAGCCACTTCCCACACTTCTTCTTTCCACTCCTCGTCACCTAGACTAGGTTTTCATTCCCTATCCCTCTCTCCCTCTCTCCCTCTCTCTCTCCCCCTCTCTCTCTCCCCCTCTCTCTCTCCCTCTCTCTCTCCCCCTCTCTCTCTCTCTCTCTCTCTCTGCAGTAAGAAAGAAGGGCTGGAAAAGTCTGATTTGGCACGTTCTGTTTTCTACTCCTCTCTGAGTCGCCCACATTTTTGCATCTTGAATTATCTTTCTTTTTCTCTGCCCACCACCACTCCCCTCTTTCTTTTTGGATATTTTTCTCTCTTGATTTATGTTTCTATTTCTATCCTTCCCTCTCTCTTCCCCCAAAGTTCCCAGAATTTCCTCATTCCTCTCTCCAACTGAATGTGCTGAATATTTAGGTTTTACACACCACGGTAACCCTCACACTCACACTCGCACACGCATGTACACGCACACGCGCACGCACACACACACACACACACACACACACACACACACAGTTGTTGGGAGTTGTTACTTGGCCTGTCAAAAGAGTTTGATTTGGTAGGGGGCCGTGGAACACAAGGGAATGCACACACAAAAACATACACACACACACACACACACACACACACGCACTGGGATGGAACGCCTGTTACATAAACATTCCCACCTCGCGGAAGAAGAACACGAACTCCAGATGGATACGCTAGCTGAGCCATGGCTGTGTCGTCATGGATACAGGAGATTGTTTCGGAGGCCAAGGGTTTTTCCCTAAGAGGACCCAGGAGGTGTCTGAGGATATGCTGCACCCTAAGCAGAGTTGAGGCCTATGGTTGAAGCGCAACATCTTCCATGATGAAATGTTACATAATGGTGGACTGTGTAATGTGGTCACATTACTGCTGCATGACAATGGATCAACACCCCCCCCCCCCTCCCTCCCAGCAACAATAACATATAGATGGCTGAACACAACACCTTCTGTGCCTTATTGCAGAAGTGGGAGTTATACCGATCCATATGATGCATATGAGTTCATCTGTCCATCTTAGAACAAGCGTTACATAGGCCTGAGGCTAGGCCTGATGAGTCACGACTGAGGGTTGTAAACGGGTTAGCACGTTGACTGTAAGGCATGTCATGACGTGTTACTCCTTACTTCATTAACACAATTGTGTCGTGCGACATGAACCAGGCTTAATCAGTTCAGTCAGCCGGTGCTAGCTGGCAACTTGTGCTCTGAGGAGGTTAACGATGGGGGACAGGACTGAGGGCCTGAGTCTTAGTCTAACCAGTCTCCGACAATTGACTTCATGTTGCGGTCATGTTGCAAGTTGGTAGCGGTTTGGCTATCTATATTTCCTTGGTCTTAAAGGTCCAGTATGTAACATTCAAGCTTTCTAAAAGCTTCTTCACGGTTGTAATGACTACGTTTCGTCGGTAGCAACCAGGGAATGAGATCCCTTGAAAGAAATATTTTGCTTACGAACGCTGTTTTGGTCTGGAAAAAGTGCTTTCTGAAATGGAGTGTCCTACCCGACACTCGGTTTGCATGTAAACATGTTGTTACTGCCCTGTTGTTCTAGTGGAGTGGACCCACTGATTTTCGCCTTTCTGTCTCTGGTGGCTGCCTCTTCAAATCGTGCATGCATGCAGAAACACAACAGCTAATGTCACACTGCAAGTCCATTTCTGGGGTGTTATATTATTGCAACTTCAAAGTGAATTTCGCCAGGGTGGCCAGAGGTGGCAGATTTCCAACAAACTTACTACAATGATAACTATAACAACAGTTATAACAACTATAACAATGCAAAACGTTGGGATTGCTTTCAGAGCGATTTTCTTTTATATGCCTTCAATGATAAAACACTGACAGCCAATCAAAAATGCGTTCTGCCAAAGGGTAAGCTTTCCTACTGTCAGTCTTCCTTTCAGCATGTTTAAATACATAGGGGGGTTTATAAATAGGGAGACTATACAGATGGCAATGACCGGCAGTTTGCATGACAACCCTCACTGACTGTTGCAATAATCAGAGATTGGGTATATTTCCCCTTTTTATGTGGGAAGCAATAACTGCACGAGCACAATATGAATCAAGGCTTGGCTGGTACAACGTTTTACTGGATCAATGGCCTAACTTTAAGCATCCTGGCTTTTAGGCTATTCACCGGCACGCACATTAGAACAAGAATAGACTTACAGAAGGTTTCAAGGTTTCTAATCAAGTATCTTTTTGAGATGATGTGAGGGAGACCGCAGACGCACAGACGGATTTGCGGTGACACTTGAAATCCCTTCAAAGCACACATGTAGTTACATTGTTTATAGTCTATTTATAGTAGCGAGAGCTATTTTTCAGTCCACTTGATCATCTTTGCAGTTTTATTCAATAGGCTACTGCTACATTTCATTAAGAGATTTTATTAAATCAAATTGCTATTTTAACGGATAAGACATTCTTTAAAGTGAATGCTCACCAACAATGTATAGTTCATCATTCTAGTTACAGTTATAGGCCTTACAAGGCTCTCATAGGAGACATCACAGACACAACACAGAGAATAGCAGGTGGCTTCTCCAGAGCTCAGCAGTCATGCACGAAGCAAACTCTGCTCATGCATAAACATACACACACACACACACACACACACACACACACACACACACACACACACACACAATCTTTCCCCTTTCTCTCTCTCTCTCTCTTGCTCTCTCTCTCTCCCTTTTTCCATTCCTGCACCATGCCAGATCTTCTGTCTAAAGGATGACCCCCCACAGCTCAACGACTCTTCTTCTCTCTCTTCAGACAGGAGGACAAAGAGAGCAGCCAGTCCTCCAAATACCACTTCTGTCTCAGGCCGACGTCTCCACCTCCTTCTCTCTCCGTTTTCCCAGCATGCACGTGGGTTGACTGATGAGAGGAAAGGCCAGTACTGGACTGGGGTAGCTAGCATCATCATTTAAAAACAAATAATTCAAGAGAATAGCCGTGGATTATTTGACCATTGGGGTTTCAAGACATGTTCTTAGACAACATCACATGATGTCTTGACAGCCATGTTGGCAACTACTGGGCATCACTGACCAATGACAGAGCGTGTAGTTTTCAAGAATCCACACACTCATCATGAGGTAGCAACAAGCTGCCTGACTATAAACTCACTAAACCTGTGGTAGTCCAATACGGCCTACTGATGTTCTGTATGTTTGTCCAGTAATACTACGGCATCCCAATAGTATCCAGCTGCAGCATCAAGGCCCTCTCATAAACTAGGTGTTATATCCCATGATGTGTAACTTTCATTCCCAGATAATAAGTACTTCCCCAGGGGGCCCACTTGTTTATACTGTGCGGTGGGTCTTGGCAAATGGAACTGCTTACCACTTAGTTAATTCTGTGGTAACCCCCTCCCCCGCTACAGGAGAAACACAGTGCCAGGGACATCTACATGTCTAGGACATGGGCATACCTGTGCGATCGATTGGATTTGAACCCGGTTCCTCTGCTCACTGCTGTACATTGCCTAGGCATTACCTGTAGGAGTTGAACATGTCTTCAGGTCTCAGTTACTCATCACATTGAGTGTTGTTCATTGAATGTTCAGATATACTTGCTGCTTGTTGCAGCTGGCTACATGTTACTTGTGGAATCTCATTGTATGCCCTGGGCTGACACATCGTGAATCACCGGAGTTGACAAAACAAGTCTCACAACATCTCTGACGATGATGGCTCAGGTTGTCCGTTTTTTCACCACCAAAGCATTCTATTTGTTACAGTATATACATGACTCAACTGGTCACACGTACCCTACAATGGGTTTAAAGGTTGAAAGTATCATCAGTACTCCAGAAAGTGGGTACGACAACAGTGTGGCCATTCTCACTCACAGTGTCCAAGAGGTGTCAAAAGTCCTGAATACTGCCCCCACCCCCCCTCTCCCTCTCGCAGATACACACAAATACACACTTTTCCCTTCACATACACTATTGGGCCCATTCTCAAAGGTTTGGTTTTCTACAAATCTATTCTTGCAATTCTTCTTTTTCAACTAAGTGAACTGATCTGCTGCTCACGGAAGAATGTGCAGAATGTTCTGGTCTTTGTTTCTGTCAAAGACCTATTGAGACCTCTGAATATAATGGGCCTGTTACGTAAGCTAAATCAAAACCATATAAGAAAGATTAGGCTACCGCTGCAGTGTCTCCACTTACTGAAGTTATTACTATTATTATTATTATTATTATCATCTCTGGTGGGTAGTCTTTGACAACTGTTTGTGAAACACAGTACACATTATACAGTTTTTGTTCTGTAACAATTTATGTGAAAGGGGTAAGCTATGCCTACTAGAAGTGCCTACATAGGTATTCAACCAAAACATTCATGTCAAGGAACTTTTATACTGTAGGTGTTTACCCAACATCAATTTCAATTACCCAACATGCAATTTCTGACATGACAGCTGGTGAAATTATAGGTAGCCTCAGGTGTTACAGATGCCTACGTCTCATCTACTCCCTTCAAGTGTTTATTCGTCTGTATTTCACACACACACACACACACACACACACACACACACACACACACACACACACACACACACACACACACAGCTTTGATGTCACCCGACACGAAGAACTGATACAAGACACTATCCCAACTTCAATCAATAATTCAACATCCACTGGTCCAGTCACACAGTCCCCTCTCAAATGATACCAACAGAGTTGTAGTGCCTGGTAAGAGCCATAGGCTACTATACTGCTGTACACACTGCAGTTTCTAGCCTAGTATATGATATACAATAGTAGTATACAGTATGGGCAGGTAAAGTAGGCCTACTTCAAACCCAGTGACCTGATGCAACAACATCATCGACAGATTGGAGTATCTTGGGCACTGGTTTGGGGGGAATTGTGTTCCATTGAGAGCACTCGTTCATGAATAGAGAACATGAGGTTCACGAATAGAGAATAGGGTGAATATGGAATATAGAGAACATGGTTTAGAGATGGTGTGAAAATACACCTAACCTACTGAAGGTTGACAGGATGCCCTAGACATGCACCCATGCACCCACCAGCACAAAACGTGGCAAACCGCGGTCAAGACCCCCTGATCGAATCAAGGATTCAAACGGTTACTGTGTATCTGTATCTCACTAACGAATGACTATAGCCGACCAATAATGCTTTTAGTGAGTAGGTATAGTCTATTTGAACCATTTTAAGGAGGACGTTTTAACAGCTGTAAGTCGTTTAACCGACTTGGGTCTGCGTGAGTCGTTCTTCTCACGTGACGTGAATCTCGAAGTATCATTTTTTCGTGTTTTTTTTTGTAAGTCGTTCTCTGAACAACTGGCGCCAAATGACATTTGACAGGTGACTGATGAAGGGCAACCTGATCCTCAGCTCTCAAACTTCCACAGTTTTTCCTCGCTGCAACGGTGCTTTATTGACCCCCCACCATCATATATATATAATGAAGTATTTCAGCTCACGTTCCTTGTTAAGTCATCACTTGTTAAGCAGCAGTAGTGTTGCCATGGTTGTTTGAAGAGCTAGGCAGGCCTATGGAAAAAGTGACCCCTTCTTCAATGGATTGCTTTAACACACCAATTCTAGGCCTATGACTCGTGTGTGAACATCATCGAGAACGTTTCATGGCCAAAGTAGAAAGATATCTTTCTTGTAGTGCAACAAGAACAAAAAGTATCTTAATGGCTGTAACCTAGAGTCGAAGGTAGACTTCAATCCATTGGCAAGCAAAACTAGATACAATGTAGCATAGGCTACATCCTATCATGGACAACCGTACGCGAACTGTTAGAAAGTAGAAGAAAAGGTAAAATAAATGAGACACGGTTTTACTGTGTTGGTTCTATCAGTGCGTTTCGAATGAAACTCATCATCATGTGACTGACAATGCGCTATGCTTCTTGCATGAGAAAGAAAGACAAAATGTTTTCTAGCATACGTTTCAAAACGTTGCCAAACATGTTTTTCCTGTGTGTTCCTTACCTGTTAGAATTACCCTCCGAAGTGGATCAACTGAGCCGTTTAAATCCAGTCTGATACAGCTATTCAACTTTCGGGTCGGAGTTGCTCTCCTTAGCTGTCCCTCGGTTATACTAACAAGACTTCAGCAGGCAAACAGATTCATTTGCAGAAAAGTTACTCACACAGAGAAGGAAGAAGAAAGAAAAAAAAAATCTAAATCAGTAATAGTTTGTGATGTGATGCACGTAGTGCCGAAAGTCATACGCCACACACACACTACGGTGTCACCGTCTCGGTAGAATCAGCTGTCATCCCGTCAGAAGTTGGAATTACAGGACTGATTCTCCGTCCTCTCCATGCTGACATCAACACCACCTCCCCTCTCCCACACGGACCCGAGGGCTGCCTTCTCTATGCCTGAATGAAAAGATCAGAAGGGTTGATAATGTGAGGGAGTGGAGGATGCCTAGCAACCAAAAGAAGTATCATTGGACCTTGGCTTGGTCCGCTATAACGTGATCATAACCAACATAACCTTGTTTACAACCCTTAATGACATAGTAATGACGGAGGATACATAACTGGATGTATAGCCCATACTGCACAGTAAGCCATGTTGTAGGCCCCTGAATGAGGTCTGCGAGATTGCTTTTATTTGTCTTATTTCAGGTGAATTGGATTTATAGACCGAAGAGGAAAGTTGCACATTTGGACTCTTTTAAATGTACCTTCGGAAAAACTGGCCAGCCTGAGGTGACAATGACCACAGTTTAAAAAAAAAAAAAAAAAAACATTTTCTCTCAGACCCCTCTCTCAGCACTGACTGTGCTAGTCAACAAGTCAACATGGCCATTTGCTTTAGGAACAGGTCAGCACATGTTGAGACCGACCACTCCACCCTTTTCCCTGGATTCCATGAATCTCAAAACAAACAGTTCTGTTCAACCAATATCTTTAAAGGACAGTTTTCCATTTCATTGGTAACATATACATTTTGTATAAACATAACCACCATTGAGCAGACGTATTCAAGATGATTCAATCATCAACATCATGTCGTCAATTAGGCCTATGAGCGTATTTATTATTTATGAACTAAGATTAGGATATGTTTAGTCTCCAGTCTCCACATCAGATATCTGCTACTATGCAGTTCGAGCAGAGGGTTATGCAGACAGTACCTCAGGGGGTGTGGGGAGATGTTCTCACTGAAATAAGGAAACACATAACTCCCACTGAAACAAACAGGAAGAGATGAGTATCTTTGGGCTTTTGTCTCTTCTCGAAAGGCGCTCTTGCGAGGGACAATTACGACTAAGGGACAGATAGTTTTGGAAAGACAGAATCATAGTCATTACTGCTCTAATGTGGTTTTCAAGCATTTCATTTAGTTAGACTGTGTGTGTGTGTGTGTGTGTGTGTGTGTGTGTGTGTGTGTGTGTGTGCGTGCGTGCATACGTACTAGGCCTACAGTATTTGCTGTGTCTGCAGTAATGACAGTTAGTTTCCTCAAAACAATAAGTGGAAACAGAGTTAGTGGACGCCTAACCTCATCCCCAGGCTATTGCGCACAACACATATATGCCCTGAATAACAACGACTCAAACCTGGCCTTCGTGGAATGAATATACTGAGTAAAGTATTTCTTATTATTTGATTACAGTGAATCACACAGCTGTGGGGCGTAGCTTTGAATCAGAAACATGTGGTGTGCAGGCACTGGGGGTAAGTGCTGTGGCAGATGATTGGTGCAAAGTAAAGCCAATGGCTATGCACCGTCAATTTTCAACGCTCTTTCTATTGGCTTAATGAAGGCCAAGTTTGATGCGTTGGTCCACCAGAACTTTCGCAGATTTGGGCTAAAGTGTCTGAGAATGAGACTAGTGGACGCCTTACTAGTTAAGTGCTGAAAGAGCTAATAAGAAAAAAGACAGACAGAAAATGTACTCACACACACGCACACACACACCCACACCCACACACACATTAATACATGCACATATGATGGACTGGATGCTTCTGTGATGAGTAATCTCGCCTGAGACCTGAGGACTAATACAGTATTTGGAACATACAGTTTGTCATCACATGGTAATATGAGTGAAATATATCAGCGGTAATTCCTACAATCACGCAATGTCACAGGGAGCAAGTAGCAACATAACGGTACAGTATGTGATTTTTTTTGAGCTGTTACAAAACCCAATTCCCTCTCAGTATAGTCCAAGCACAAGCTATTAGGTATACTGAACGTCACAAAGTGGTCTAACACAACCTTTGACACTAGCTGACCCACCCATTCCCTTATTTCAGCTGACACACAATGTGTCCTCTGTTGATGCTCTGTAGTACAGTATTGTAGAGTACGGTAAATGCTGACTCAATGAGTGTGGGCTATATAGTGGGGTGGGGTTTGGCTGTAAACTGGCATAGCGGGGGCCCTATTGTCGCATTTGTGATGCCTGACAGAGGCACACACACACACACACACACACACACACACACACATACACACACACACCCACACATTCACACAAACAACCCACATGTCTGAGAAAACTCCAGAGCACTCAGTCTATGAAATCTGTTGTCCTCTCAATGAGAGCAATGAGAGAGAGCACGCAAGTTCCAAGCCTTTTGTTGTCATTCAATTTCACTGACCTGTTGTTCATCACTATGCCCTCTGACGAGAATGCATTGTGTGTCATTGCATTGTTTTCTGCTATCATCTAGCAGAGAATATCAACCGTGACCTATGAATAGGCCACTGAACAGTCAGTTACTGGACTACTGTGAATGAACAATCAGTTTGTAATGGTGGAATTACATAGTGAGTGGGATTTGCTTTATATTGCACCACAGATTTGAGATTGTTTGAGTGAAAAACAATGTGTGACTCAATGTGAAACATATTCTTCCTCGTCCAACCTGTAGCTTTGTAATTCATATGACCACCAACAATAACTTGTCCGACATAGCACACAAATTGCACTGCACTATTGAACCATAAATAGTAGATAGTAGTATCTTGAATCGGGTGTGTATTGTAACTCACATTACAGTATTCTAGGGGTTTCTAATTTTACCCTTGCCAATGTGGTCCTATCGGAGATACTGCGGTCACATGTCCACAGACTGCCCTCTGAAGTACGCTTTTCCTCTTTCCTGTTCGTCAGAGAGGGCTATTGTTGCACTACTGTTCATGGTTGGGGAAAGCAAATGGAAAATCCAGTCCCTTTTAAAGGAAGTTATGTACCATTGTGAGAATTCCCCTGCATGTAGCCTATTACTGAGAGGTTTTCAGTGTGATAGGTAGAGGCCTTATCTGCCTGTGTCTCAGTCTTCTAAATTGGCTTATTTTACTTGCCTCCTCCCCTCAAATTCCTTCCTTTAGTGGCCATTGATCTGCTTTCTGTTGTGACCAATTATCTCTAATATCATCTAGCCTATTAAAATGATAGAATGATCCACTAGTTTGATATCATTCAACCATCCTGTCCTCTTTAGCTCAGAGGTCAGGAAGAAGAGAAGAAGAAGAAGAAGAAGAAGAAGAAGAAGGAGAAGAGTATTCCGGCACCACCCCTGTCTATCAATGATTGACAGTGGTGGTTGTGGTTGTGGTTCTAACTGTGTTGGTCTGACTGAAAAAATGCTCCAGACACATCGAGACCAAATAAGATACATCTGCTATAAATCTGCTAAGCACTATACATCGTTGTTGCTTCCCTAAATCAAACACCTCTGCTGATGTCCTAAAACTTACTGCAGCATTGTTTATGAACACTATGACAGTATTTTCTTTGCATTTTTATATCATTAGCTAAAGTGTGACTTTCCAGTGGCCTTTTGATTTGCTCTACAACACTGACATCTAGTGTTTCAATACTGGTAACAACAAAAGTTCAATCGAGCAAGCCAGTAGATGTGTGCCCATGGTACCGTATCTACATAAGTCACATAAGACAGTTACAGCACAGGTTTTCAATTTAAGGTTTGAAAGATAACAGTTGATAATGCCTGAAAAAAGAAAATATACACACTGGAACCTGCTTCTGTGTCAATTTATTGCAACTTTTCGACCGTATGGTCTTCGTTAGGCACAGTTTATAAGAGACTAGGCTGTCATACCGCGTCAAACTTGGCCGTCGTTACTAAATAGACAGATTGCCTTTACCTCCCATCAATCATCTCCCACAGCACCTCCCCCCAGTGCTTGCACACCACACGTGTCTGATTCAGAGCTACGTCTCGTAGTCGTGTGATAAGCTAAAATGAATCATGACAAACACATGATTCACTAAATTCAATCCCATGAAGACCAGGTTTGAGTCAATGTTATTCCAGGTTTATACGCGCTGTGCGCAATAGCCTGGGGGCCGAGGTTATATGTTACAATGCATAGGCTTTGGTCTTGTGATGGGGAGACAACACCTGCTAGTAAATCTAACCAGTCCCGTGAACATCATCAAACATGACAAACTGACAACATACGTGTGGCCAGAGTGAAAAAACTATTTAAAATAATCCATAAATCATCTATATAATGGGTACAATCATCAAGACTTAAAGTTGTGGCATTTGATGGACTTTATTTTGTCATCATATAGCATCATTTCATATAATTTCATTGCATTATTACTTTAACATCATTTAATTACGACATCAACAATATTACATTTTTACTGATTGAATATCAAATTGATGTCTTATGCATTATCATCTGAGATGTAATATAACTGTATCATAAAATGTATACAGTTTATAAACAGTGCAATGAGTCAAACATTTGTCTTCATTGTAGTTATTTCATTTTTTTTATCAAATTACTGTCAATTCATGTCAGCCTTTAGGGACTCAAAACGAATCTTGAAACTGACCCTGAAAATTACATTACAGTGCACATACAAATCAAGGCTATAAATACATAAAACTTGCAAAATAGGTATTTCTTTAAGAAAAGCACACTTTTATATCTATACAAACAACCAAGGTTTGAATAAACATGGCCTCTGGCATATAAAAGGTGAGGTTTATTACACATGTTGTCGCCCGCCCGCCCCCCCCCCCCCCCCCCCCAGTGTGTGTTTGTGTGTGTGTGTGTGTGTGTGTGTGTGTGTGTGTGTGTGTGTGCGTGCGTGTGTAGATTAGAGTCTGTGTCTCATCTTGGGCCCAGGTTTACGGGGACCTTGGTAGAGGGGAGGTGTTTCTTGACGTGGTGGTTCTTAATGTTCAGGTTAGTTTCTTTTGGTGCCACTTTCAGGTAAAAGTGCAGCTGTAGAGAGTGAGAAACAATGGATGACAAATAAGACAAGTGTGAGTGAAGGCCAAATAAACTCATAGGCACCCAGACTAGCATTTACCATTCAAACTGTTCTCCTACACATGGATACACACACACACACACACACACACACACGCACACGCACACGCACACGCACACGCACATACACTCTGTGTCTCACCTGTATGGCCTCAGCGGGTCCCACTGTCACTGTGCTGGTTGAGGGCAGGTATCCTGCTGCGGTTGCTGTCACAGTGTAGGTTCCTGGCATCAGCAATCTGAAGTAGTCCCCATCCACACCTTTACAAACGCATACAAGGTACACAGGGTCAACATACAGTGCCTTCGGAAAGTATTCAGACCCCTTCACTTTTTCCACATTTTGTTGTGTTATAGACTCAATTTAAAATGGATTAAATTAAAATAATTTGCCATCAATCCACACACTATACCCCAGAATGACAAAGCAAAAACATGCTTTTAGAAATTTAAGTACATTTATTAAAATTGAAATACCGAAATACCTCGTGTACATAAGTATTCAGACTCTTTGCTATGACACTCTTAAAATGAGCTAAAATGCAAAAATGTCATCAAGGAATCACTCAAAAAGTTGAATTGAGTCCATCTTAATGCAAGGATAATAGTTAATGTAATTTTGGAATTAATATCTTTGTTTTTATAGGGTCTCTGAATTGCATAGAAATCAATTGGGGGATTACAAAATCACAGTGTGGATTGAGGGTCCTTGTCCATAGATTCATTTCAAGGTAACAAACCAAATATGTGATTTTGTAATTTGGGTGAACTATCCCTTTAAAAAGAAAAAGTATATTCATTTACACACTTTATTTCAGTGTGTTAACCTTTGTTTTCCTTTTTTTGTTCTACTTCTTTTTTTTTTAGGGATAGATCAGCTTTGACCTGGTTCTATAACCTTTAAACTGAGGCTTCAGGGCAGTCCTTCTGGATTTATTTTCACCAATTGCACAACTGCCAAATCACCTCTAGAGGGAGTTCCTACATTAGGATGTGCCATAAGTACAAAAGAAACCCTTTCTAAAGTGTGTGCACACAAGTGTGACAGACTCCACCATGACATTTGAGCATTAGTTTGAGGATCTAATGCAAGCCTTCAGGTCTCAGGAAAGGTTACTAGTCACATGTAATCACAGATCCATCTCTGTTTCAACCCCCACCCCCCTCTCACCGGTGGTCACGTCGTGGTCAATGCCAGACACTGAAATCTCAGCGGTGCCAATGGGGTTGTTGTTGTCATCGTACACCATGCCTTTGATCCCATGGTGCACCTGGGGAGAAGGAGAGAAGGACAGGTGAGGAGCTTGTCACAGAATCCGGTTATGTACAAAAATCTGAGGTTGTTTCCTAACTTCTCCAACAAGAGCACAATAGGTAGAACTTTCACATCAAACGGAAGTTGTTGGTTTGAATTACTGAAGATACTGTACTGACCCTTATGTGGAATAAACCACTCATTTGAACCTGCTGCACTTTTAGTAGGAACAGTAGCTGACAGAGTGTGTGTGTGTGTGTGTGTGTGTGTGTGTGTGTGTGTGTGTGTGTGTGTGTGTGTCTGTGTGTGTGTGTGTGTGTGTGTGTGTGTGTGTGTGTGTGTGTGTGTGTGTGTGTGTGTGTGTGTGTGTGTGTGTAGGGGGTACCTGTTCCAAGTAGGAGACCAGGGCCTCCCTGTTGCCCAGCCACTCTCTGGACAGAGCTGAGGCGGGAGGGAATTTGTCACAGCTCAGCTCCAGTGTGATCTCAAAGCAGTTGGTGTAGAGGTAGTTGAAGTCCTGCATGCCTGTGGAGAGAAACAACACTGTGAATATACACCGTCTAAATGAATCCACACAGTTATATGCATTCTTATCTCTGAACTTGTCTCATCTCTCCACTGAAATTCTGGAAGCAACCCGACCTGCATGCAAAGCACGGAATGAGAACATGGAGTTAGCAGAAGGTGTTTTCGATGCTGTCATTTCACTGGTGAGCAGTGTGCATTGAATTCCCTAACATAATTCCGATTAAAATCCCTGCCTCCAGTTCAAACCACCTCTGTCATCAAATCCCTGAAGCTGGTAACGTTGCTGGAAGGATACCCCCCCCCCCCGCCCCTCCCCCATTTCACTTAGAGAGACTATATGTGTACATTTATTTATTTGTGAGAAAAGAAACGTGGGAACCAAGAGGTTCACTTCCTGACAACATTTGTCTCAAGATCACTTTTGGATTGAATGGATTTGTTAAAACAAATATGACACGTTCCTGCTGAACGAGACCGTGGGCGTTTTTCACACTGTCTGATTCCAATCCTGCATTGGGACGCCTGATCTGTGCTATAATAACTCAAATTTCAACAAAACTAAACAAATCCTCTTCAAAAAGTAACTAACTAGCCAGCAAACTGAACAAATGTATATTTTGCTCCTTGTACATTGCCCTGGCACTGTCTTTTTTAGTTAGCATGAAAGCAACCCATAATCTTTGGAATTTGCAAATTGGAATACATTCAAGGCTTCCCTAGCAGTTGTAAAGAAACCTATATACCCTTTATAGCCTTGTAAACTAAATAAAATGCTATGTAAAGCCTTGAATGGATAGAACTGACATGCCAAGTTGCAATCCGACCTTGTGAGTCCCAATCGAAATGATGTGGCAAGCCTTATTCAACCTCAAAAATCATCCCCGCATCTCCTGCTTTCCAAACTAAACATAAAGTGAACAACGTGTGTTTTTGGTGGAGTTCCCTTTTAAGTTTTAGGTGTTGTTGTGGAGTTCCCCTTTAAGTTGTTGGTGTTGTAGTGATTCCCCTTTAAGTTGCTGGTGTTGCTGTTGGCCTGTAGCCCCAGAGCTGACTGAGCCTCACCTTTGGACAGGGAGTACCAGCTGGCTCCGTTGGTGATCCCCTCATCAAAGAAGTCCCCGCAGTTCCAGCCTTTGTGCATCCAACTGTGGGCGTACGAGTAGGTCCTCGCCAACTGTCAACACACACAGGCACACACACACAGCAAAATGATGCAGCCATAATGTAACTTGCCCGACAGTAAAAATATGAAGGGCCAAAACTGTCCCACAGTCACAAGAGTTCTATTCCAACTATTTACCTTTTTGAAGATCTTGTCATCTGCTGTGGCGGA
>NC_139670.1:15307144-15309644 GCF_951799395.1 Argentina silus | reverse complement strand
TGGTAAGTGCAAGAGGTTTGCAGAGATTCACAAACTTCGCAAGACTGACCTGAACTTACACAGAAGAAGATATAAATCTGCCCTCAAGCACCAGAGAGATTTAACGCGACATTTAGAATTAACTGCATACTGGAAGCACCTGTGAAACCACTCAGCTTCTCATCTTAAGTGCTTGAAATGTTCTCCCACAGATTTGTACAATTTATTTTTTCTCAGTCTAAGGGAGAGTAGCACAGATATCATATGTTCAAAAATAGAGTTATTCCTATTTTTTACCCTAAAAAACTGCACTAAATGTGCGATATATGACCAAAAAACACAACCGCTTCGAAATGATGACAGCTTATATTTAATCTCCCCAGCAAACCTATAACGCCCCACAGACAATGGAGTCTCCAACCAGCAGTGTTCTCACTGGTGTCTTTTTGCAATGCCCTGAGAAACATTAAGCTCTTCTACAGTAAATGTACAGCCAACAAGCGCATGTTGGCAAAGAGAATGGAACCCATTCTGACATCAACAACCAATGAGAAGTTGCTAACCAAAGCCTTACATTTCCATAACATTGCAGAGTAATGGCAGTAACTGCTAATTAAATTAGGTTTTGCAGGGGGTAAGTAGCCAAATGTTACACAGACCATGTAGCCTTGTGATGTCTGAAGGAAAGGCTGTATCACTTCCAAAAGGAAAAACCCACACTCACTGCAATTACATTTGGTTCCAAATATTAAATATACGAATGAAAACAATTCAATTTAATAACTACAATGTGCTTTCAGTGAGTCTTGCTTTTTCCCTTTCTTCTTCTATGTCCTTGCAACCCACATCCGAATAATCTCTATAGTCTGAAGGTTGTATCACTCACATGCTTCATGTATTCCTGGGTTGTCACTAAACTCCAGTACATAGAGGTGGCGTCCTTCCACGCTGTGCCCGATGCTGTAGATCCGTGTGACATAGGGACACTCGTTCTGCACAGCGAACAGTGCCCTCACTAAGTCTTCATAGCGGTGGTGCTGGTATTCAGAGCCCCAGGCTAAGGTCCCAGCGAGCCCCAGGAGGAGAGCCCAGAGCCAGGCATGATTCCACCCCGGCAGCATGGTGCCTTTACTGGGAGCAGAGGAGTGGAGAGGAGAGGAGAGGAGTGGAGCTTCACTTAGCTGGCGACCCTGTATCTGTCTGCTTGCGTACCTCTCTGTCTCTCTCTCTCTCTCTCTCTCTCTCTCTCTCTCTCTCTTGCTCTCTCTCTCTCTCTCTCTCTCTGTCTCTCGCTCTCGCTCTCTCTCTCACTGTGTCTCTCTCCCTCTCTCCCTCTCTCTTTCTGTCTCCTCTTTCCTCTTTCTTTTTCTGTCTCCCTCCCTCACTCTCTCTTTCTCTCTCTCTGCCTCCTCCCACTAGAGCTCCCCACACTCACACACTTGAGAGCAAGTAAGGACAGCCCCCTCTTCCTTTGTCTCATTCTCTGACTCCCTCAGCTGCCTCTTTCCTTTGGTCCCCTGTCAAGTACGTGCTACTTTGCTTTACTGGCAACAGGAGTGCATTAGAGGAGCTGGCTGCTTTTTACTATGACAGAATTCTCTCTCTCTCTCTCTCTCTCTCTCTCTCTCTCTCTCTCTCTCTCCTCCCCCCTCTCTCTGACTTTCTCATTTTCTCTTTCTTTTCTCTGTTCCTCTCTTGCCAAATGTGGGAGATCAGATTGATAGTTAGCTCCTCGCTGGGGTTTGAGTCTCCCTGCCATCATCTAGAGTACAACAACAAACATACTCATCTAAGGAGTAGGTCAAGGGGGAGAGAGAGAGAGAGAGAGGGAGAAGAGGTACAGGTAGTGTGCCTTGCTCCCTTTAAGGGAAAAGGTTTGTTTAAGCAATCCCCTTTCCCCCCTCCCCCCTCCCCTTTAACCCCTCGATGCCTCCTTGGCTCATTCATTAACTCCTGAGTAAACACTACCGGGGGCATATGTTTCAACCCCCATTTCTAGGAAACAGGGCTACACTGGTCCAAAGGTTCAAAGACAGCAGTGCTGATTCCTCAGAGGAGAACATACTCACGGACGCACACACACACACACACACACACACACACACACACACACACACACACACACACACACACACACACACACATAGACACATAGAAACAGGAGTTGCTGTCAATCAGCCAGGGTCTGTAAGGCTGGGGCTGTCTGTCAAAGTCTTCAGCAAGACATGGAGAGAGAGAGAAAGAGAGAGAGAGAGAAAGAGAGAGAGAGAGAAAGAGAGAGAGAGAGAGAGACAGAGAGACAGAGAGAGAGAGAGGCTCCACCATATGGGCTGATATGCCCCTCATGTTCTAGATTTTACATATGAATATAATAAAAATCAAATATGGACACACTTAAGAGTTGGTCACAATGCATTTCCAATACCTAATCCCGAACAACATGTACCTGCATTATGGTTTATGACTCACAACCATAAGTGGAAAATCCCTGCAATGCGTGTCATTTTCAGAAGGGGTATAT
>NC_139670.1:15289644-15302144 GCF_951799395.1 Argentina silus | reverse complement strand
TCTTGACGGTGCTCTGGCTTGATGACGAGGAGGTGGTGGTGGACTTCCTCACGGTCTGGATGGTCTTCTTCCTCTTCACCTGGAGGATCTCCATGGCGTCCAGGTTGACCCCCGACTGCTGGAACTCGCTGTTTTCCACCTGCTCAGATGACTGCTGCTGTTGCTGCTGCTGCTGCTCCTCCATCTGTTGTTGACGTTGGAGCTGGTGGACAAAGGGAAGGAGAGAGTGAGTGTAATTAGTGAATTATTTTGACGAAATAATTCTATAGTAATTACTAAATAAATACCTGTCGTAGTAATAGGACTGTTCAACTAAACTACAGACTCTCTCTACCAATTCAACTCAATTCAATTCAAATGGCTTTATTGGCATGATAGGGGAACCCAGTGATGCCAAAGCAGTTGTGGGATCGCTCTCACCATCATCATGTGTTGGTACTTGGCGATGGCCTCGTCCGTGCTCACGCCCTCCCCCAGGCCCAGTTCTGCCGCCCGCCGGGCCATCTCCACCTTATGGGAACCTGGTGGGGTCCAGCCCACACCCCTGATCCAGTTCAGGTCCGACTTGTAGTTCACCTGCAATGAAGGACACCCACAATTCAGTTCTTTCTAAGAATGAGTAAATAATATTACACTTACACTGTGTACTACTGTGTAATACACAGAATCTTCTTTGTATATGAAATTGTAATCGACCACAGTGCCCTTTCTGGTGACATGATTATACCATTATGTCCAATTTACCATGCCCCCCCCCCCAACACACACAACACACCAGATACCCAACACCCCACCCTTCCACTCCACTCACGTCGCTCTGGAGCTTGTAGGCTTGCTTGGCGTGTTTGACATTAAGCTGTTCCGGGTCGCAGGTGTAGTCGTGGAGCCTTGTCCGGTAGGCTGTATTGCTGACCTGGGCCTGGCTCTTTTTGGCCTGCAGGAACTCAGGCTGATCAGTGTGCATCTTGAACTGGGAGCGCCCCTCCTTGGACTGCTTCTTGTACTCCAGGCTGCTCTGGAGCTTGCTGGCCGCCAGTGAGTGCACCATCTTGGGGTCGTCCTCCACGCAGAGCAAGCCCACCTGCTGGCCCTTCTCCTTGGCAAAGGCCTCCTTGTAGCGGAACTGGTGGAGCAAAGGCAACACTTGTTATACCAGGACCAGTTACATCCCCTTTTGTATAGTACCAATAGTACTTTCCCAGGAAAAGTACTTGTGTGCTTCAGTCGTAAACATAACCACTCAAGCACAACACCGCCACAGTTCTGTGTTCAATTTAACTGGAGAAGGAGGAGGGTTTTTCCAGTGTAAACTCACATCGCTGGCAATTTCCCTGGAAGCCTTGGCTGTCTGGAAGGGAATGGCGTCCAGCCGCAGGTCGAAGCCGGCTGACCTTACCTGTTCCCCAGATGCTTTGTAGACCTTCTGCAGAGGTAAAGAAATAGAGGAAGATAGAGGATAGGCAGGTGAGAGAGGTGTGTGGCAATGGAGCACAGTGAAAATCATTCCATGTAATCAATGTTTTGACCCTAACCCTAATGGTGCATTCAGGTTGTTTGGTTGAAGCAGAAACAGACAACCAGGCTAGGGATAACACAACCAGTTTTGGTACAACTGCTTACTGACTGTTGTAACAATAATTACTAAGGAAATAGTGACAATAATAGAGACTCACACATTAAAGTATATTTAGCTAATTCCAAAATGAAAGTGTGTCAGATGTTTTCAGTGGCTTAATGTCACATCCAAGTTCAACACCATCCATACTGAAAATCCAGGAATATGCATCGAGAGATCCCTTGTAGAGGGTGCTCATCCTTCTAAAAGCATTTAACCAACTTTGATTTTGGACTGAGCTCTACATTTAAATATGTCTAGCACAAAACAAATCAGATTTCACACTGGAACGATTTTCTTTTCGAGATTTGGAGAAAGAGTAAAAGCATGGTCACTTACATCACTAATTTGCTGGGCGTTGATCTTGGCTCGTACGAAGTCAGGGTCGTCAGCATGTAGGGTGTATTTGTGCATGGCCTCAGAGTCTCCAGCATGGTACAGCCTCTGCATCATGGATAAATTAGCATTTACAGTGCCCTCCATAAGTATTGGAAAGAGAAAGCATTTTGTATTATTTGAGCTCTATATTCCCACAGTTTGGATTTGAAATCAAACAATTACTATGGGGTCAAAGTAGAGATTGGCCACACATGCCACTACTCTGTATAGAGCATCAGGGTCAGAAGCCTGAATCAGCAGGATTCCTGTGGGGAAGAATAACCTAATGCCCCGGGGAAAGCTGTTTTCTAACTTGCCTGTGGAACAGTTAAGCTAGGTAGCTAGGTTCTATCAGAACACTGCAGACGGGCTTGTGAATAAGCGAGTGAAGAGTAAAAATAATGAAATGGCAGTGCATTGCAGTAGCCTTTATAACGTGGCTGGGGCGGGGTCAGCCATGCAAAGCACTGCCAGCCTGTAATAGGCATGATTGAATAGGGTTGCAACCCATAGTGAGATGTTGAATCGAATTGACTGAAAGAGAACTGCCTGAAGTCTGCGACCCATTGACCCCACTAGACGCTGGGTATAGTCTTTGGTGATGCTCTGCCAGGCCTGTACTGCAGCCATCTTCAGTTGTTTTTATGTCTGTTTGCCTAAAATCTTATCATCAGGAAATTAAATGCATGTTCAATTGGATTTAAATCTGAAGATTAATCAAGGCCAGTTAAGAACTTTCTGCTTTTTGGCCCTGAAAAACTATTTAAAAAACTTTAGGTGTGCTTGATTTAGCATGCTCAGCAGTCCGGGTGGGCACTTTTGGAACTATTCCGTTGGTTCTATTTAGGGTTAAAACAACTCTGTTTTATAAGTGGCATTCCTCAGACAGTTTTCTCAACTACAACAGTTTTCCCAGATTTCCCAGGGATTATAGCACCTAGGGAGAGTATTTCAACCTTTTTAGCAACTTATTCCCCACAAACTACAAACATATTTGGGTCAATTCTAGAAAAGTGACGTATTATAGACAATACAGTAGCAAAGATACCAATGATACACATAAATGCAACTTGATAGCACTGACAATGTGAAGCACAGAGTTTGAAAGCAAACCTGTACCTCATTGCACTGTAGGTAGCTGTTTTTAGCATGGACCATGTCTGGAGTGTCGGCCACAGAGGTGAACTTCACACTATCTGGCAGCTGACGATACTTCTTCTGCAAGAGTCACACCATTTCACATGAATTTCAGCCACACACACTTCATTCATTTATTCACTTATTCATCTACCTTTCTAGGTAGGTTGTTGGAAACACATTTTACAATGACGACCTGGCCATAAACAACTTTATTTCAAAGTTATTTCTCAGGGAACATGGCTGCCGGTGTGTACTCACGTCACTGATGAGCTCCCCAGCTTTCTTTGCGTACTCCATCTGTGGCGCTCCCACTCCATCCCAGGCCACCCCCTTCATGAAGTTCAGATCCGCCTTGTATAGTTTCTATACAAAATGAATATATGAAGAGAGAGTATATATATGAATATACATACAAAATGTATTTATGGTATAAGAATAATAATGTATATTCATATATATTACATATTATAGGTAAAATGAATATCTTTTCACATACAGTATGTATACATATAAATATGTAATATATGAATATAGTATTTATATATAAACTATCATGCATTTATAATTGTATAAATAGTGGGGGAGAGTGATCAAGTCTAGGTGTTCTTATAATAAGAAAATGTATATTTATCGGCTGAAAACGGCAACCATGGAATTACAGTAAGCCTGTGTGATGTTGAAGAACATGCCTCCACCTTTCCCAATCTCTCCCACCTCCTTTTCCCCCTCTCCTCCCCTCCCTCTCTCCTTCCCTCCCTCTCTCCTTCCCTCTGCCTTACCTCGCTCTGCAGGTCGTAAGCCTTCTTGGCCCACTGGACCTTCATGTCGTCAGGCAGGACCGTGTACTCGTGGAGTCTGGTCTTGTAGTCCTGGTCGCTGGCCAGGGCCTGGGCGTTCTTGGCGGTCACCAGGTGGATCATGTCCTGGGTGAGGTGGTACTTCCCGCTGGTACTTAGCGCATCCTTGCGGTACTCCTGCTCGCTTGTCAGCTTGCCCATCTGAATGCAGCGGAGCAGCTGCGGGTCGTCCAGGATGCTGCGAGCGCCGATGTGTTTGCCCTTGTCCATGACATGGTTGTGTTTGTACTGGACCTGATAGATAAGATAGATAGATAGATAGATAGATAGATAGATAGATAGATAGATAGATAGATAGATAGATAGATAGATAAATAGATATAGATAGATAGATAGATAGACAGACAGACAGACAGACAGACAGACAGACAGACAGACAGACAGATAGATAGATAGATAGACAGACAGACAGACAGACAGACAGACAGATAGATAGATAGATAGACAGATAGATAGACAGATAGACAGATAGACAGACAGATAGACAGACAGACAGACAGACAGACAGACAGACAGACAGACAGACAGACAGACAGACAGATAGACAGATAGACAGATAGACAAATAGACAGACAGATAGATAGATAGATAGATAGATAGATAGATAGATAGATAGATAGATAGATAGATAGATGTGCAGTCGGGCATCAGATGCTATATCATACAGCATGTAAGAGTATGAGTGCATGTACTGTATGAGTACATGACTGGCTATATCCCCTGTAAGAGTTGTTCTGTATGTGTGCATCACTGGCTATGTCCATTATAAGTGGTAGCATGAATACTCACATCACTGGCTATGCCCATTGAGGTCTTGGCGGCCTGGAAGGGGATGTCCTGCATGGTGAGTTTGTATCCCTGAGCTCTCAGCGTGTGCCAAGACTCTCTGTACTTGCTCTGCAAAAGAAAACAAACATTTAGCACGTAGTATAGTCCAATCTACAGCACAAATGGAATGTAGCTGTGTATAGAATATTTTGTAGATACAGAATATTATAAAGGGTGACCATGTATGTCTTATTCGTACTTTGTGTACAAATGTTTCTATCACACTCATAGTGTATTTGCCATGCCATAAGTGTTCATCAGTGGAGGCTGGAGGAGGCTGGTGGAGGCAGAAATTGGAGGACGGGCTCATTGAATCATGGAATGGAATCAAACACGCGCGCATTCATTTCATGCATTACAATGAGCCCATCCTCCGATTTCTACATCCACCAGCCTCCATTGCATATTGACGTCTGTGACATGTTCATAAGGGCATATACACCTCGCTGAAGTTCGCGGCGTTGATCTTGGCCTGTGTTAACTCCGGTCTCTCCGCTGTCATGGTGTAGCTGTGTTGCGCATTCACCCCCTTCTCCTTGTACAAACGCTGAGAGAGAAGAAAATGGCAAAAAGGTGTAAAAAAAAGGAAACATCACAAAAAAGTACAAAAAAAGTAGCGTTGCAGAAACGTACTTACTAGCCAGGGCTTTAAGCACGTATGTACTGGAAGCTTAGTACTACAGTATAACACTGCTATTACAGTGCTATTACAGTGCTATTACAGTGCTACTAGAGTGTATTACATGTTTATCTCACCTCGTTGGTAAGCTTATTGCTGAATTTGGCATGGACAATGTCCGGAGAGTCGGCCACGGACGTGTGCTTGAATGAATAAGGCTGCTGACGGTATTTTTTCTGTTGGCGAGAAAAGGAGTGAGGGGTCAATTAGAGCATGATCTAGTAGTTCAAATGTAACATCTTTGTAACACATGACTTAAAGCCAACAGGTATAATGCATTATTACTTGTCATAAGCATGTGTGAGCCTTCATAATGTTTTAACATCACAGGGATGCAAGCACCCAAAAGGGTCCTATGGTTACACCAAATGGTTGGGGAAGTCGATGTAGGCCTAACAAAGAGTTTATGAAGGCTTTATCAATGTGTAATTTGTTCAAAATGGGACACTCACTTCACTGATGAGGTCTGACGCCCTCTTTGATTCCTCAAACTGGAGAGCCCCAGTGCCTATCCAGGCCGCACCACGCAGGTAGTTCAGGTCAGAACGATACGATTTCTGAGGACCACCACACACACACACACACACACACACACACACACACACACACACACACACACACACACACACACACACACACAACACACACACACACCACACACACGCACACACATACACACACACACACACACACACACACAAACACACACAGACACACAGACACAGACACACACACACACACACACACACACATACACATACACACACACACACACACACATGCACACAAGCACACAAGCACACACAGACACAGACACAGACACACACACGCACAAACAAACAACTCAGTTCAATTACTCTAGCTATATATCTATCAATCTATCTATTTACTGTATCTACAGTATGTACTGTATCTATTTATTTATTTATTTATTTATTAATCTATTCATTTGTCTAATTGTTTATTCATCGAACTGGAGGCCATTGATAACAACTTGTATTTTACAATAAGGACCTGGGTTGTTTCACAAGGCTCTTACATCACTCAGCAGGTCGTAGGCTCTCTTGGCAGCCTGCACCTTCATGTCGTCAGGCAGAGAGGTATACTGGTGGAGGGTGAGCCGGTAGTCCTGCTCGCTGGCCAGGGCCTGGGCTTTCTTAGCATGGGCCACCTCCATCATGTCCATGGACAGGTGGTACTGAGAGCGTACCCTCACAGAGTCCTTCTTGTACTTGATCTGCAGGGAGAGAGTTGGACTTTGATACTCTTTATTGGGACATTGTGATTTAATAACGAACCCATGTAATAGTTACACACGCAAGGAACAATGTTTTCCACATTGCAGGAGAGGAGAGGAGGGGGGAGAGAGAAAGAGGGCTCGAGAAGTGGACAGGGAAGGGAGAGGGGGAGATGAAGGTGGGCCGGAAGAGAAAAATAGGGGAAATCGTTTCGGAGATTCTTTCCAGTAGAGAATACGGTGAGGACAGATCAGTTCATTGATTCTCCGCAGTAAAGGTGGTACATCTCAGGTACGACTCACGTCACTCTGCAGTTTGCTGGCATTCACAGAGTGAGAGATGTTGATGTCATCTTCCAGTCCCTTCAGTCCGATCATCCGACCCTTCGTCTTCTCAAACTGCTCCTTGTACTTGTGCTAAAAACAAACGTTTCATATTATTTTTCACACTGATTGTGAAGTGTTTTATAACAATAGATATTAAAGCAGGTTCTCCGCAACATGTTTCATTGATTATATACTGTCATGAATATCATACATTTTCTTTTCTTTCGTAAGACGTTTTACATCCGAAGCAAGGGAGTGGAGGAGTTAGAATGGATTCATAGCAGTCCAATAAGATGTTGAAATGTGGTGATGCAACATCCCCAGGAGAAATGAAATTGAATTGCACAAAAGGAGACTCACATCACTAAGTATGTCCCCAGACACTTTGGCGGACTGGAATGGAATGGCGTCCAAACGAAGCTTGTAGCCAGCATCCCTGATTTTAGTCCAAGACTCTTTATAACGGGTCTGTGGACACAAACAGATCACAAATCGTTAACTTAGGCTAAAGTGGAGCCAACCACAGAAGTGTTTACACTTCACCAAATCTCCCTACAAGATAGGTGGATAATGGATGAATAGACAGACGTACAGAGTGTTATAGACTTTACATTTGAACAGGAATGTGTTTTTCATTGGGTGTGTAAACAGAAGCGAGATGATGCTTGCCAGTGTGTGTGTGTGTGTGTGTGTGTGTGTGTGTGTGTGTGTGTGTGTGTGTGTGTGTGTGTGTGTGTGTGTGTGTGCGTGCGTGCGTGCGTGTACACACACCCCACAGAGTTTAGTCTTTTCATTAGAACAGGAATGTGTTTTTGAAAGGGTGTGTAAACAGGGGCGAGATTATGCTTGCCAGTGTGTGTGTGTGTGTGTGTGTGTGTGCGTGTGTGTGTGTTTACTGACCTCACTGATGTTCATGGCATTAAGCTTGGCCTGTACATGCTCAGGAAGATCTCCACTGAGTGTGTAGTTGTGCTTGACACTCTCTCCCTTCTCCCGGTACAACCTCTGAAAAGAACAAGGACAACATCCAATCAACTTCTCTTCCATCACATTTTATAAAATAAAGCATTAATACAAAAGAAAAAAAGTCATTCTCATACAGGGCCAGTTTCACAGACCCAGATTAAATCAAGTCCTGGACATTTTCACTTGCAAATGGAGATCCTCCATTGTACAATGATTTTTTGTCCAGGAGTAGATTTAATCTCAGACTAAGACTAGGTGGGTTTGCGTACATCTAGAGCCAGCTTGTTGCTCATCTTGGCCTGGACCATCTCTGGAGTGTCTTCCACGCTGGTGTATTTCAGACCGGTCACATGTTGACGGTACTTTTTCTGGAACACACCAAAGATAATATAGTACAGTAAGAGAAATGTGTGTCGGAGAAGTGGCGGCTCTGAATACACAGTGTCATGCACTTTACTGACAGTAGAGAGTGCTAGTGAACCATCAGTGAACCATCATCACAGGTCCCACTGTCTAGAATGGAGATGGCCAACTACAGAGTCTACGGTGGGTGTCAGATGGTTTTATCTCCTGGCACTGCATTGGTCCATCATCACTGGTTGCTAAGACCAGGGTACACACCTGGTTGACTTGACTGTGGGGTGATTGGTAAGAAAGAACAACCACTACAAATACTTTGGCCCCTAAGGAACAGCGTTCATTCTGATCTAAAAGCCACACAATCTGATTTATTTTATTTTTTTCATCAAAAATATTGTGGAGCCAACCAAAATGTATTACTGAGTCTGACCCACAAACTGTTGAATAACCATGAAGATTAATCCACCAGGGAATCAACATTTATTTGTTAATGAACAAACAAAGTTTGTTTCATGCTCCCTATAAAGTCTGTTTAGCTGGAATCATTGTACCATTTTCTAAAATTGAGTTTCCTTACTTGCTGACTGGCTGGCAGCAACTCTAGCCCCTGTGCATGTCTATTTCAGACAGTTCTATTTCCACACCAAAGCCATTTCTAATAATGGCCTTCATGCCAGGAAAAGAACAGGACTTCATGGAGAAGCCACTTATAATGATGGTGAATACAGAGTCTAGTACTGCAGATCAGCGCTAAGAATTACAAATGTTTTAGGATTTACACAATTATAATCAGGGATGTAGTGCAGCTTCAATGCATGTACTGTAAATGCCTTTTCAAGTACCCTTCTGCCTCTACCAAGGGACCTGGTGTTTTATGAACGAGTGGTCGTGGTCTTGCCCGCCTCTACGGGGTTGCTGGTTCAAGCCCCATTCTCAGCTGTTCCATCTCATATGATGTGAGGTTGCGTAAGTGTCTTCAGGACCCTGGAGAGCTGGACCAGTTCTACTTTAGTGCCTGTCTCTTTAAAGACATTGTAACCCCAACTATAAACCTATATCTGTATCTGTGCCAGGCCAACAACACTCAGTCGTAGTTATTAAACAATGATGCACACAGAAGTTTCACGTCTGGTGCTAATATATTAAGTCAAGTCAACATGTATTGGTCCTATTTATCTGTGTACTGTATGTCCTCTATACATACGATATGTAATATCTGCCATTTAGCTGACGTTTTTATCCAAAGCGACTTACATTGCAGTGAGTGCATACATTTTTCAGTAGATATGGTCCTAGCGGGAACCAAACCCACAATCTAAGCATTGTTAGCGCCATGCTCTACCAACTGAGCCACAGAGGACCACATACTGTAGTGGCCCTTGTTCAATCAGTTTCATATGACGGTGTTCCAATGGGTTGTCATTGCATTTGTGTGTTTGCTGAAGTTACATAGTCCATCTTGCTGTGCTCTCTTATCAGTTTGATCAGGTTGCCCTTAGATGCCGAGTGGGGCAGCTTACTGTATGTTTCCCTCGAATGGTTCAGACTAGTATGTGGGAGGAGTAAGCTGGTCTTAGATCTGTGCCGAAGGTACATTTCTGCTAGTGGGAAGAGAGCTGTGATTTGTGGGTTAAGGGTTCAAAGGTTACCTCGCTGAAGAGGTCTCCAGCCTTCTTAGCCTGCTGTACGTCCAGCGAATCACCCGCTACCCAGCCGACGCCCTTCATCCAGTTCAGATCCGACCTGTACTGTTTCTGAAAACACAAACAACGAAACACAGTTTAAAGGTGACGTCATGAAAATAATGCAGATTAAAGGGCCACTTCACAATTTTCAGCCTTCGTTATCTCCATTATCTCCAGACCTTACCAGTGTCTGTATGTAAAAAAAATATTTTCTATAAAGGCTGTGACTCTTCAAACTGATCTTCCCTAATCCAAGATGATTTTCAAATGTGTCCATGAAACCACTGATCAAAATAATGATTAGGTCTCGACTGAACATTGATTAAATGTACAGTTACATAGCCCCATGAGTCTTGGCTCAAGTGTTGGAGACTTACACACAATCTTCTTGACCTATTTCACCTTCATGTCACTGGGAAGGGTGTGTAGTTTTACATGCTGGGAAACGTAGTTCTACTTACATCGCTGAGTAGTCCGTAGGCTTTCTTGGCCCAGGCCACTTTCATGTCGCTGGGCAGGGTGGTGTACTTGTGCAGGAAGGTCCTGTAGTTGGTCTCAGTGGCCAGGTCCTGGGCCTTCTTGGCGTGGGACATAGTCAGCATGTCCAGGGAGGCACTGGAAATGGATATGATTTAAACGGACATGTTAGCTTTTACATGACTTTTTTATTTCAAAGCCCATTCACACACTGATGGATTACAGTCCGCATCTGACTCTTCATCATTCTTTGTGGCAGTGTTTCAATTGGATTCTGTCTTGAACACCTGTGGGTGTGTGTGTATGTGTGTGTGTGTGTGTGTGTGTGTGTGTGTGTGTGTGTGTGTGTGTCTGTGTGTGTGTGTGTGTGTGTGTGTGTGTGTGTGTCTCTGTGTGCATTCGTGCGTATGTGTGTGTGTACTTTATAACACAAGGGGGTTCTCCCCTCATGCCTCCCCCACCGATGCGTGGCACTGACTCACCTGTGCTTCGTCTTGGTGTCCTCATAGTCTTTTTTGTAATGGCGGCCACTCTGCAGCCGGGTGGCCACAGCAGAGTGGGCCATCTGAGAGTCATCAGTGACCGTCTTCACCCCGATCATCTTCCCTTTGGTCTGCTCATACTTCTGCTTATACTTGACCTGGGGAGAGGGAGATATGTAGAATGTTAGAATGGATCCTTCGGAAGGACATTGGCACCAACCCTCGAACCTCTATGCGATTTAGTCACACCTACTACCTACACCCTCTACACGGTCATTTGGCTCGCCGCATCCTTTCTACCAAGGATCTATTCTAAGAATGACCACTATGCGTTAGCATTAGTGGGAATGTTCCTGATCTAGTTGGTTAACGCATTCATGTATGCCATATGACTGATTTACAGTATAGGGACATAGCATGGCGTAATGCTAACCAGCTAAACCATTTCTCAGACAAACAGACAGGGTAACACTAACATTATTGGCCTTACAAACTGTGAGGATGGATAAACAGACACACACACACACACACACACACACACACACACACACACACACACACACACACACACACAGAGTAACTCACGTTGCTGGCCAGGTCTGTCTTGGCTTTGGCAGTGAGGATGGACAGAGCGTCCATGTGCAACTCAAAGCCTTTCTCCCGCTGTTGCTCATACTTGCTCTTATAGACTTTCTGAAATAAAGGAATGAGCAGTAGATGAATATATAATCAGCAAAACACAGATATGGACTGTATAAACTGCTGTTTATCACGGTGTACTGTCTATGAATTGCAGAGACTTGTGTTCCAGCTCAGGACTAACACACCTGATTCAGCTCATCAACTGATCACGGTTTAATTTACTCTACAACTCGTTGAAGGGGAGGACACAACATTGTGGGGTGTTCAGATAGAAATAAATAATGTAGATAAACAAACATGCCTCTCTAACATGTAGAGTAAGGAATTCTCTAGTCATGACAGATCTATCTGCAACGTTCCACAACATGGTGTGTGTCAGAGGTGAGCTGAGACAAATGGCACCACATCAGTGGAGGCTGATGGAGGTAAAAATCGGAGAATGGGCTCGTTGTAATGCATGGAATGGAATGAGAAATGGTCATTTGTACCTCTACCAGCCTCCAGTGCTATACATACAGTGCTCCTTAGGGACTGGCATTGCCCCCCCCTCACCCCCCCCCCCATGTACCCACTCCCCTGCGAGAGACCTTACCCCACTGAGAAGGTCCGCATTAGCCTTGGCCTGCCTGAAGAGGGGCTCATCGTTTTTCATGGTGTACTGGTGCATCGTCTGCTCTGTGCCCGCCTTGTACGCAAGCTGAAAGGAGAAACAGCCAATCAGACAACGGCCTGGAAAGGACCCGGCTGACGAGATGCAAGCGGGACGTGGTTGCGTTGCTCACCTTGCTCTGCAGCTCCTGACTCTTCTTTGCGTGTTTGATGGAGGG
>NC_139670.1:15097144-15287144 GCF_951799395.1 Argentina silus | reverse complement strand
ACATCGCTGGCTAGGTCCCGAGATGTTTTGGCAGCTTTGACGTTCAGCGTCTCCAGACCGATGTCACATGCCTTTGACTTGGTCCTCTCCCAATCCTGCTTGTATTTGACCTGGAATCATACCCATACGCAGCAATAATTCAATATTACAATTCATACTCTATTGCTGTATCAACTTTGTGATAAACACACATGTAGACTATACAGTACTGCCTGCAATGGATAGACATATGCTTAAGTTGTTCACTTACACCACTGCACAGTTCAGCATTGGCCTTGGCTGTTTTAATTTGGGGCAGGTCTTGGGATAAGGTGTACTGATTCTTGGTCTTCTCGTAGTCTGCTCTGTAGTTCAGCTATGGACGAAGACACACACGAACACACACGCACACACACACACACACACACACACACACACACACACACACACACACACACACACACACACACATTCACATTCACACACACGCGCAGACAAAGACGCATGCACATACACACACACACACACATACACACACACACACACACACACACACACACACACACACACACAGTACACACACATTAGAATCAGTCTACTGCTCTTGAGCTCTCATTGGCATATAATGGTCATCCAATGGGGCTGCATATACATGACATAGAGGGGACATCAGGCTGCATGCTCTATACTGTACATGACATAGAGGGGACATAGGGGTGGTTTGAGCTCTACTTACACTGCTGAGTTGTTGAGCATTGATCCTGGCCTGTACAATGTCAGGGGTATCAGTCACTGAGCTGTACTTGACCTGGTCAATGTGCTGCCTATAGTTCTTCTGCATGGAGATACAGGTAAAATGTACATATAGAGTTACAGATACAGATACATGACAATCAAACATGCTGATGTGGTGCTAGAGAGTAGATGAATCCTCTTTTGGCTTAGAAAAGCTTATTTTTAATGGTTTTGGTAAAGGAGCCACCTGAATTCACTATACTGGTTTGAGTTATATATAACTATATGCCATTTAGCTGACACTTTTATCCAAAGCAACTTACATTGCAGTGAGTGCATACATTTCAGTATATATGGTCCCAGCAGGAATCAAACCCACAACCTTAGCATTGTTAACACCATGCTCTACGAACTGAGCCACAGAGGATCACATTTAATGATAGTTAATGGTGGAGCCATGTTACAATGGGTTCACGATCAAATGAGACTTACATCCTTGAGGGGGTCCAGTTTTCTCTGGCTCTGGTAGGCTGGCGTCATGGTCGCTGGGTAGTTATACTCCCCCTGTTCAGTCTTTTCCTGCTCATACTCCTGCTTATAGGCAATCTGGAGGGCGGCACAAAATAGTAAGTTATTGTATTGTTAAAGAGGGCATGATCAAGCTTCTTGATGAATCTTGTTAACTACTTACACAAGATGTTTATGGAACAATGGTTAATTGGATTTTCCACTAAAAGATTTCTGGGTCTGGGCACAAGCTAGATTTAGGACTGTGATCAAGTGGTTTTTATGACTGTTGATGTTTCAGAACTGTACTGTCACTTGATGAAAAGGTCAGGCATCGATAATGGTCGATTCAATAAAAGCGATACATAACATAACAGTATAATCTTAATATCTCAATTTTAAGAAACCTCAAAGCATTTTTATTCCAGGTTTGTCACAGATTGAGGTTCAGATAAAAAGTGAGGTCTTACATTGCTGGCCAGTTTGCGGACTTTCATGGCGTGCATCGTCTTCTTGTCCATGCCCGAGCCTTCATAATGGCCCTTCATGTGGTTGGTGTACTTCTCCTTGTATTTGTTCTGTGGAAAAAACACCAATTGAAAGATTAGATTATTCAATTCAAGTTGTGGGTAGGTTATGTTGTCCATTCTTGTAATTCCATTTCTGTCTAGCCTACTGTAGTGGCACGAATTGTGGTGTGTTGTCTGTTCTATAGATGTATGTGCCCATTGGTGACCAAAACCCATAGTAGTGATTTACACACGCAACTCAGACTTTCATGTAAATAGTGACACCATTTCAAATGGAGATTTGAGCAAAACAAAATGTGATCATGCATGTAGATCTAAAATTAGGCAATAATTAGGCAATATGCTTTTATGCTCATTGCATAACCCCCTAGTCTGAGGTACTTGGTTTTTTGTTGAAAGTTGAAACTAAGGCGCATGGGAGAGCACTACAATGTGTTTGTGTGAGTCTATCTGGCATCGTCGACGAGCTACACTGGAGTGTTCTGGGGTCTGCTGTCCTCACATCGCTGGTGTACTTGGCCATCTTGGAGGCGCTCTTGAACTGCGGTGTATCACAGTAGTTGATGCTGTGGCCTTTAGTGTTCTCAAGGTCCTTCTTGTACTCAACCTGCAGAAGTGGAGAGGAGAGAGAGAGGGCGTGTGTATGTGTGTGTGTGTGTGTGTGTGTGTGTGTGTGTGTGTGTGTGTGTGTGTGTGTGTGTGTGTGTGTGTGTGTGTGTGTGTGTGGTGGGGGGGAGGGGGGGGGCAAACAACAGTTTTTTTTTGGCAAAAGAGTGATGAAATACTATTCATATCAAATTCATTCCCACAATACTTGAGGCACAATTTACCTCAAAACCTCTCTTTTTGTCCATGAGAAATGTCACCCGGGAGAATGTATTACAATAGATACTGTAGTCCAAGCCCAATAGATATATAGACAAGCTGCTATTGCGAATATTCTTTATTCTTTACCATAACCTTGAATCTCCCTGTTTGGGGATGATGTCATTCTGTCCGCCTCTAGCCCCTCAGTGAGACCCTCATGGCCTTTGACCTCATTAGAACGACAGCTAGATGATTTGCGAGGGGATGAGGGGATTTGCCTACAGTGTGTACAGGTCAAAGGCCTCTCTCATTAGCTCATCTCTTCTCTACAGTCAGTTCACTGGGCATGTGAAGGATCCTGGGAATGCAGGTGGGCCGACTATGTGTCTGTCAGAACCCATGACTGCCTGCTCACACACACACACGCACGCACACACACCCACACGCACGCACACACACACACACACGCGCGCGCACACACACCCACCCACCCACACACACACACACACACACACACACACACACACACACACACACACACACACACAGACACACACGCCTCTCTGGTCCTTGACCTCGGACCTCTCACCTCGCTGACCATCTTGTTGATGTTGCGGGCGCTCTTCAGAGCCAGGTTGTCTTCTGTGCTCAGGCTGTTGTACTGGGACAAACCCCTCATCTTTTTCATGTCCTGCTTGTATGTCAGCTGGGGGGTTAAAAAAAGAAGGAGAGAGAGAGAGAGAGGGAGAAAGATTATATAGGAGGAGAAAAACAAAATCCACACATGCCTAACCCATGTCAGGTTGCATAGCTCCTGAGTGAGCACATACAAGCAAAAGCACTCATGCTCACTATGACACACTGTACATAAAGACACACACGCACACAGTATGCACGCATGTACGTATACACACACGCGCACACACACGCAAACACCTCACACAGTCTGGTCTAATTTGGTCTTGTGGAGAGTTTGGGGAGTGACAACATGGGATTCCTGGAGAGAGTCACAGGAGCACCATAGGAACACCATTCATCCCTGTGATCCTGGCCTGACTTTTTGTCCAGGAGACAACATGTGAAGTTGACGGATGACGGTGTATTTTGACAGACCTCCTTTCTCTTCTCTGGACTAATACACTGTGACTGTGGTAGCTCATACTGTCAGTGTGGCTCCAGTCATTTCTTTTAAATATGTTTTTAGGGCATTTCTGCTTTATTGGGATAGAGACAGTAGAGATTGACAGGAAGGATGAGAGAGAGAGAGAGAGAGAGAGAGAGAGAGAGAGGAGGGATGACATGCAAGATAGGTCGAGGGTCGGAATTGAACCAGGAACCTTACGATTATGTGGTAAGCGTATTAGTGTGCTACGCCACTAAGCACCCCCGGCTCCAGTCATTTCAATGACATTTCAGCACATGAAGTGTAATTGGAACAGTGGAAATGTAATATCTTTAAGAATACATTTAAATATTTGTGAAATTACATTGGAAATTGAATTCCTACTGTCCTGATAGGTGATTCAATTCAATTCAATTTAACAGTAGAAAATGATTGTTTACCGTCATTTCAATGACGATCTGTCAATCCTTAGGGCGATGGTCACCTCCTTAGCATGGGTCAAGCCCTTTTTGTGCTCTATATTTTTGACATATTCAACCTATAAGTTATACCTTAGCCCTATTAGCTTTACAAACAGCCCTTTTAGCATCATGGTATGAGAAAGGTGCCAGCTGTTTTAAATATCTGTTATTAACAATTATTGGATAATACAAAGCAGGGACCATGCATACAATAACAACATGTTGATGCTGTATTTACATCGCTGGCGTGGGCCTGGGCCTTCTTGGCCAGCTGGTAGCCAGGAGTGATCATGGCAGGGAAGCTGCCCTTCCCTCTCTGCTGTTCATACTGCTCGGTGTAGGCAATCTACAGTGGGAGGGGGGAAAACACACATCAATACAAAGCAATGTCAAATGACCTCAAATACAGGCTCAAACATACATAATCAAGTTTGGAGCATCCAAAGAGCATCGAATATGAGGTAAACCATAAAGGTTTATGATAAGTGCAACCCAAGTTAGCATCGGTAGCATAAACTATAACTGTAAATCCAGTGTCTATCTAAGAAATGTGTCATCAGTCTTCAAATGGGAGCTCTTCAGGGATATGCTGCTCTAGTATTTCTTTCTAGATTCAACCATTCCAAAAATCTGTTTGTCTTGGATAATCAAAGCATGATACCTGGTGTTTCAGAGGAATTGTAAAGAGGAAAGACAAGGACATGAATAAATAGGGTTTTTTTCCAACCTGGCTGAAGTTCTCTGCATTCTCCTTGGCAAAAGCCAGTTCTGCTGCCCCAGCCTCTGTGCAGGCCTTGCCCCTCATCTCCTGCTGATACAACTGACGATACTTCACCTGGAACACAACAACATCTCTGGTAGTCAGCACAGTGTGTGTGTGTGTGTGTGTGTGTGTGTGTGTGTGTGTGTGTGTGTGTGTGTGTGTGTGTGTGTGTGTGTGTGTGTGTCCATCACTCACATCACTGGCCATCGCGTTGGCTTTCTTAGTCACTTGGTATCCAGGGGTGAGGTGGGCTGGGAAACTGCCTTTCCCCCTCTGTTGCTCATACTCCTCCGTGTACGCATACTATGAGGGGACCAACAATATGTTACATGCATTACAGGGTTACATATAATTATTAAAAGGATTTGAAATGATGGAAGCAATGCTATCGGATACCATTTGAATTCTATCTATACCAATTCCGAAGCTGATCCATCCTGACAGTTTGTTTTAAATAAACAACATTACAGGCACACAAAAAGGAATCTAACAACAAATCATAGGTCACGTCCCAATAGTCTTCCCCATTCCCTCACATCCTCCCTCCTTGCTTCCTTCTAAAAAAGCACTGGAGGAGAATATCGAAGGGGAGGAACCTAAGACCTTCTCCTCCAATGTATTTTCAGAAGGGTTAGTGAGGAAGGAGGATGTGGAGAAGAGATGACAGACTATTAGGACGCACCCATAGTATTAACTCAGTGTAAACAAACTAGGAGGACACACGTAATGTCACAGACACATGAAAAGGCCCGTACTGTAACAGCATGCTCCTACTGAATGTGATTGGTGGTGAAGGACTTACATCACTGCTGATCTGTCCCTGGTTTTTGGCAAGAAGCACCTCGGGGGTATCGGCCACAGTAGTATACTGTGACACTCTCTCCTCGTGTCCTTTCCTGTACTCCAGCTGAACCAAAACAAAACAATGACACCTGATTCGAGCCCCACGATTGTGACAACTGACTAAGCACTGTGGTTACACAAGCTATTATCAAGTTGAAAACAAAGTGTTGTTAAAAAAACAAGAAAATGTTAAAAGAGTCAAATGCTTATCATTATGTCAC
This sequence comes from Argentina silus, assembly GCF_951799395.1. NCBI lineage: Eukaryota > Metazoa > Chordata > Actinopteri > Argentiniformes > Argentinidae > Argentina > Argentina silus. The sequence goes on along the minus strand of NC_139670.1, from coordinate 15,281,175 downwards.
AGGTCAGTACTATTGTTCATCTGTAGGGGAAGCCCTGTTGGTAGGTCTACTTACTTGGCTAGCCAAAGCGTTGGCTTTCTTAGCCAGCTTGTATGCTGGTGTGATCATGGCTGGGAAGCTGCCCTTTCCTTTGGACTGCTCATATTCCTCAGTGTACTTCACCTGTCAATCAAAGCAGAGGGCAAGTCCCCACCTTAGACTTAACCTCTATGATTTACAATGTGTGTCTGTGTGTGCGTGTGTGTGTGTGTGTGTGTGTGTGTGTGCGGTATGTGTGTGTGTGTGTGTGCGTGTGCGTGTGCGTGTGCGTGTGTGTGTGTGTGTGTGTGTGCGTGTGTGTGTGTGTGTGTGTGCGCGTGTGCGTGCGCGTTATCCATGCAAAAAGTACCAGTGTCAATCAAAGCAGAAGGCAAGTCCCCACCTTAGACTTAACCTCTATGAATTAAACTGTGTATGTGTGTGTGTGTGTGTGTGTGTGTGTGTGTGTGTGTGTGTGCGTGTGCGTGTGCGTGTGCGTGTGCGTGTGTGCTGACATGTGTACTTGCAACGTGTGTGGCTGAGAAGGATATAAAAGTTGAGGGTGTTGTGTGCTTACATCACTGGCCAGGGTGCCTCCAGACTTGGCGTGGAGAATCTGGGGGGTGTCAGCCACGGAGGTGAACTGTGTCACCCGCTCCTCATGGCCCCTCTTATACTCAACCTGAAACACGGACATACGTATTTACATTTACATTTATGGCATTTAGCAGATGCCTTTATCCAAAGCGACTTACAACAAATACATTTGTTTAAGTAAGTGAATCATCTATCCATCAGTCATCATAAGATAAAGTAATCAATGCTCGGACCAGGGGCCATAGGCAGTCACAATGCTAGAAGAAGGAACAATTATTTTATTTTATTTAAATTATTTTAGTCTTTTATTTAATTATTTTATTCTTTTATTTAAATTAATTTATAATTAATTTATTCATTCATACTGTTCATTCAAAGTTGACCGGTTGACAGGATAGGTACTTACATCACTGATGGTCTTCTGGGCCTGTGACACTCTCATTATCTCCTGATTGGTCACAGAACCAGAGTACCAGGTCTGTTGTTCGGCAAAGTCTGCCTGGTAGACCTGCTGGGAAATCACAATACTCCGAATCAGAATACAGAATCAGCAAACGGTTACCTACGGCTTCCACCATGATGCACTTTGAGCTCAGTGACAGGCCTGTTTCAAACCTAATCACTGAGGGTGGTTTGGGGGGGGGGTGCAGTGGGTGGAGGGTGGAAGAAGATAGAGAAACGTTGATGATTTGGTCAGGGTACGCTGCTCAAACTTTTTTGATAGACAGCACAGCATAAATTGTGTTCCCTTCCCTTTTGGCCTTGTTGACTTCACTTTGATGAAATGAAGGGAGTAAGTAAACGACTAGGAGGGAGAAAGGGTAGGAAAGTGGTGGAGGGAGTCAGTCTAGGGTCAGGTTGCCCGAAAGCTTTGTAGCTAAAGTAGTACTGTTGTTGAAAATCAAGGCCCACTCCTCCTACACCTGCAAAGTTCTTGATTTAACAAATTTCACACACAGAAGATAGATCTGCAAATATTGATTTTACACTCTTGCGGCTTTGCTGCAGGGTTTTGGGAGAAATTGAGCACAAAGCTTTTGGGGAAACTGACCCCAGGTCTTTTAAGATTGACATTGTATCCTGTATACATGAATTATCATATCTCTCTCTATCTCTCTGAGTTACTATCTGTGACGTCACACCAGATTGGAATGTCCCACACACAGACATGCCTGACCGTCCTGGTAGGGGGGTCCCTCTCTGAGTAGCCCCTCCCAAGGTTTCTTCCATTTTTTATTTCCTGTAAGGTTTTATGTGGGAGTTTTTCCTTGTCCTCTACGAGGGTCTCAGGTTGGGGGGTGTCATGTGCCAACACTTATTATGAAACCCTTTTAGACTGTAACAGTGATTAAGGGCTATACAAATCAATGTGAATCGAATAGAATGGAATTTAATTTTATTATCTATTACCATTATTTGTACCATCCTAGCATGTACTATTGTCTTTCTGTTTCACTATTGGCCTGTTTTGCTTGGGTTTTATTTGAATAGTGCTTTACTTATCTATTACCATTGTTTGTATCTGTTTAACATGTAGGCTACTGCTGTTTATTTATTGTTATAATTATTTATTGCTATTGTACTTTTCTTATATAGTATTATTGTTTCTTTTTTTACTTGATTTTTATGTACAACACTTTGAGCTGCAGTCTCTGTACGAAAATGTGCTCTATAAATAAATGTATTAAGATCTTCAAGGGTTGGTTGGCAAGGCAGAATGGAAGGGAGAGAGTATATGGTTTAGAATCGAGCCCATTTTATGAACTCCCAATCCTATTGAGAGGCTGACTATCCAAGTCTCCTCTCTTTCATGACCACTGAAGGAAGAAAGCTAATTACTATTGGGACGTGGCAGACGTTCTGAAGCTCACCTGGCTCGCCATCTGACTGGCTAGTCGAGCCTTCTCCAGTTCCATGGACCTCATGTCATAATGGAACGTAGACATGTACCGCTCCCCATCCTCACGGTACTTCAGCTATGGCAAACACACACACCACACACACACACACACACACACACACACACACACACACACACACACACAAAACAGTAAGCCCAGCACAGTGACCACACACACACACACACACACACACACACACACAAAACAGTAAGCCCAGCACAGTGACCACACACACACACACACACACACACACACACACACACACACACACACACACACACAAAACAGTAAGCCCAGCACAGTGACCACACACACACACACACACACACACAGACACACACATACACACACACACACACACACACACACACACACACACACACACACACAAACACACACACACACACACACACACACACACACACACTTTCAGGTGAATACCAATTTTGATACGATGGATTAAATAAGAAACAATGGTCACAAATTCAATTGAAAAGATTTTCAAAAACAAAAGGATCTTGTGTCCAAATATACGCAAACACACAGTCAGAGGAGCACTCCATCATTCATCCATTGATCTTAAAAAGCAAGCTATAATTCTTCCTCTACTCTACTACTTTAAAACTATCTGGCACTCCAGGCAGGCTGAAGCAAACACTTTGTATTTGAAAGGATTTGAAATACTATTTGACCCAGGTCTGTTCTAAACTAGTCATAGAATCCTGACATTGCTCTGACTCTCTGAAAATGCATGCTTGGATGAGTGATGTCACAGGAACATTCATCACTAAGGTGTTGTTGGACAGACTGACCGTTTAGATAAGAATGACAATATCAGGTTGCCCAACCATTGTTTAGCTAAACCAGGCAGCATCGACTAAACAAGGTGACTGTGTGCCTTATTTTGAAAAGCCATGCGTTGGTCAGATATTAATACTCTCTACATATCTAAGTATACCCTAGCTGGAATATGAAACCTCAGTCAAAGGATGAATAGTCTTATTTCAGAATATCTTTTCACATGTGTAGCACGGGGTTAGGAAGTTTGCTCCCACTCGCCTTTAAAGGGGTAGTTGACCATGAAATCAAAGTTTGTCTGATGTGGTCTAATGATTCCAGATGATTCCATATTCAATCAATGCTATCTACATATTGAAGCATCCATGTGCCACAATTCCAAGAGAGGCACCATCTAATCAGATGGAATTAGACTTTGATTTCAAAGTGAACCCTCTCTGTATTCACATAGCAATTACATAGGCAGGTAAGTGTGACAATACAAATGAACACAGTATTTCCGGTGAATAGTTAGAGGTTTATGTAGATTTGCCTGTAAATAAGGGCCATGTGTTGTGCTAGGAAGAGGTGCAAAGGTGAGTAATCCTATAGCTCTCACTAGCAGGTTTCCAGTATGTAGGAAGAAGCCCTCTGTAGGCTACTGCTAACATTAGCAAAGTGCACTGAAGGGGGGCTCAGGCAGACAGGCAGACAGACAGGGACAGGTGGCGCGCTGAGGGTGGAGGAGAGGAAGGGAGGTAAGGCTGTTTTTCCTGAGGTACAAGTTGAACCTGCTAAAGCATAAACTGGGCCAGCGAGTGGTGTCGTGTCTCTGTCACAACTACCAAAATAGACAACGGCGCTCTCTCCATTCCAGACTTGTGCTGTCACCATGGGCCCTCAGCTCCTACACCCAAGCTTACGACCCTCTCTCTCATAAAGAGGGAATGGGGTCTCTCCAATTTTACACGAAAAGTATATTTGTACTACTCTGTATATCATGTGTAGGCTACATGTGACCACTTAGTAATCAATTAAGGTAATCAGAAAGTATTTAGTATTTTATTTAGAGCTACAGTATAACGCCATATGGAGAGACACCTAAAGTATACAGTATACCTACAGTACATATATATATATATATTGTCAATAGCAATAAAAATAGTACATGATAATACTGTTACACCCAATAGCAAAGATAAAAGTAAAGGCCCTATACTCAATCAAGTTTGGAAACAGGAATTCAGGAACGTAAAACATAAGACGAAACATTGGCCCCCCCATAAAAAAACTATACCTGTAAAATGTGAAACTTACAGATGCTCAACGTAAGTAATAAATAACGTTTTATATGACTCACACAGAAAACTAGGTTACCGGTTTTAAATAAATAACCTAATGACCTACTACTCTGAAATAAATGTCATAACTGTAAAGCAACTGTAGAGATGACAACAAACAAATAAATGTAGTCCCATTATACACCCTGTAACCTACCCAAGCGACATCATCCATGTTGTCAACCTGAATATGAACTCATTGGTCCAAACCATCAGAGGTGATGAAAGCTTTGTAGCACTAACATAATCTTTATGTGATGTCAAATGGCTACAACGGACTTATGATGATCATAGTGCTAAAAAAATTTCAGGAAACTCACCCCCATATTAATAACAAGATGATGCATAACATGACATCCATAACTACTGTAAAACGTATCATGATAAAGATGTGAACAACTGATATTCCACAATAGACTATGAGGGGTGACTGACTGTAGTGACTGACTAACTGATGTAAAATGGTTGGTGACAGAGTGTGTGTGTGTGTGTGTGTGTGTGTGTGTGTGTGTGTGTGTGTGTGTGTGTGTGTGTGTGTGTGTGTGTGTATGGTTGTGACATACCTCACTGCTGGCCATGGCTTGCTTCTTGGCATTGATGTTGACGGGTGTCTCATAGACGCTAGTGAAGGTATTGTTCCTTGGATTGTGTCTGAGGGCAGGATGAGAGGTCTTTTACAACTCTATCTCACTAGTTCTGGTACAAGCATTGCTTTTAGCCATTTCAACAATATCAATCCATCAGAATAGGAAGACTAGTAAATATACTAGTGAATGTGATGCTGAATTACATAGTTTTAACATAGACATTTTTACTTCTTTTTTTTTCAGTGATACAGTACACACAGAGAATTTTGGTGCCTGGACCGTACCTCGATGTCTCAAACTGTGAGAAGATTGTATAGCCTATCATCGAACACACAAGTATCATGATGTTGCCTCTGACGCTGATCTGCGTTCAGTTTCACAGTTCCACATCTAATGCTAAAGGCATAAACTGAACCTAGATCTGTGCCCAATGCTTCCCAGAGAGTACATCTGATATACTTACACAGAGCAGTATGGCCTCTTCTTGTGGCTGACAAAGTTATTGGCAGTGAGCACCATCTTACAGACATCACAGTGAAAGCATGCTTTGTGCCAGTTCTGACAGGAGAAAAACAAAACACACCATGTCAGTTTAGAAAAGTGTTACACACATCATATTATAAACCCTAATCTAGAAGATATGACTCTAATCTAATTCCTCATAAAAGGAGACAGTGTTTTAAATTGACCCAGATGGGTCTGGATGACATCATAGACCATGAGACAGCTTTACGGAGGGCTCAGAGATGGTTTTAAAATCTGTGTATGCCCACAGTGGAGTCCCAGAATTGCCCAGAATAACCAAACCATACTTGCTTTACAACATTGTGTCGGGCGTACAAAAAAAGGCCAAATATACATTCAAAAATTCTAATTAAGAATTATGGGGAGGCCCCATATGGTATGTGGGACTAAGTCTCTCTTTCTCTCTCTTACCTGATCAATACAATTGATCTTCTCCGCTGGGTAGACGACAAACCCACACCTGGCGCAGGACTGCATGTTCATACTTTTCCCCTTTCCACAAAGCCCTCAGAGAAGAACCAACAGGTAGACAGAGGCGATTGAGACGTAAAGTAGCCCCAAACGAGAGGGATAGCCCCAGGTAGCACCAACAGAGAGAGGTGGCAGGTTTCTCCCAGACAGTCTCTGGAGAAAATACTGTGGTAGTGCCTCCCTGGCTGTGATAAACTTAGATCTCCACTGTGACAGACAGACTCTGTCTCTTACATGGCACCAGGACCCGGGGTCCAACCCCCCCTTCGCTTGCCAAGGTCAGATGACTGGATCTGTCCAGCTGTCTGTCAGCTTGGGGGATGGAGGAGAGGGAGGGAGTGGGAGAGAGGGGGTGAGAGAGAGAGAGAGAGAAGAGAGAGGTGGTGGAGGTGGGGGGTTAGGGAGTGTGAGTAATGACAGTCCTGAGATGAGTGGTTTAACTTTGGGTACCTTAGTCAGTGTGGCCTTGGGCTTTAAAAATAGAGAGATGAACTCACACCATTGCAAGTGGCGTGTGTAATAATCACTATTGAGGGCTGTAACTTACTAATTCATAATGAGAATTTAGGACTAGCTTGAGTACAATCCTCATGCTCATAAAATGAATGTATATCTAACATCAAAATAATTAATGTTGGTATTTCCAACAAATGATGACAATTAAACTAAAGGGTTGAGGACCACTGGGATAAATGTATAGCATGGAAATAGTCTACAATAGTACAAGTATCTGCCCTTAAATGTTATAACGTACACTCACCACAATGTGTATCAACTTCAGCAAACAATAAAATGATAAAACAATAGCAATATAATAAAGGACTTTATTTTGAGTGAAAGTTCCTATATATGTATCTATATATTTTTTTCTTATTATTTTTATTTGTATTTTTTTTTTTACAATTTTGAGCGGAAAAAAGGTGGAGTTGCTAAAATGAGACGATGAAGAGGAGATGATGAAGAGTGTGTTGCTGATACTACCGCTACTAGAAACCCGTGAGTTCGGAGGTGACTGTCCCCTTAAAGAAAGAGACGATTCGACACAATACCGAAAGTTCGACGACTCCTAACTACTTCCACTTTCTTCTAAGTGTGTGTGTGTGTGTGTGTGTTTCACTAACCCGAAAGTTTCACAATAACACACACGCACAATTGAGCTGAGCGTAACAGAAGTAAGTTTACCTATTCCACGAGTATGTCGATATTTTATGTTAACTTCTGCAACTTTCGCTATAAGTCGATATCTTCATGGACAGCTAGCTTGCTAGCTAATGGTTAACATGCCAATTAGCTAACACATCTAAATTACTTTCTAAGTAACTTTTCACATCTAAGTAACTTTAGTAAGATCGGTTTCTTTGAAAATATTTCAATGAATAGTATCAAGACATCTTCGAGGAGACGGTCACCAATAGGAAGCTTACAAGTCGCTAACATAAGTAGCTAACTAGCTAGCTAGCCTTTCATGGTAATTGACTGTGAACAAATAACATCCTGGTACTTTATTTTTTACGTTATTCAACTTCTTCTTGCAGGTGCGTTGGACTGTCCAGGACCCCCCTGGGCCACACACAACTTAAGGTGTGTGTGTGTGTGTGTGTGTGTGTGTGTGTGTGTGTGTGTGTGTGTGTGTGTGTGTGTGTCTGTCTGTCTGTCTGTCTGTCTGTCTGTCTGTCTGTCTGTCTGTCTGTGGCCAAAGTCGACCCCACAGGCTTCTGTATAGGGTCTACTTTGGCTACTGTGTGTGTGTGTGTGTGTGTGTGTGTGTGTGAGAGAGAGAGAGAGAGAGAGAGAGAGAGAGAGACATTGTCTGTGAAACATGATTTGTCACTGGGTCTGTGCAGAACAATGGTACAATTGGCTTAATATAGCATTACCTTAAGTACTGAAATGACTCATGAGACTAAGACAACCTCTGAAAGACCTAAGGCATATCATTAAATATAAATAGAAGCTTTTGAGTGGGAGATGAAGTAGGCTAAATGAGTACGCTTATAGTCAAATTAAACTGCATTTCAATATTCATGAAGAGAAAGTTGACATTACCAAAGGGGATTTAGGCAAAGTGGAGTTGTTGGCATGGTAAATTGACATAATTGTGTGGCCACAGATGGCTGGAGAACCTGAGGTTACCAAACTTGAGGGAGATTTGGAAAAGGAGGAGTTTGACACAACAGATGCCAGACCAGACCGCAAGGGAAGATTCCTCCTCTTTGGACTGTGAGTGCATGTACAGTAGATAGCCTTATTCCATTTCCTCCCAAGGTATGCACGTGTTCACCTTTGATCGCTCTCACTGAAGGAGACATCTTTGACAGACAGTCTTGACAGATTAGTCTACCACTAATTTAGGGAGTTTTCCGGACAATAACAATTTCCCATATTTTGTCAGTGTTCCCTTTTTAAAAAGGACAATTATGCAAACAGAGGATTTATAACTGCTGGCAATTTTGTGGCTAGAAATGGAAATAAATGAATAAAACATAATTTAGTCACCATTTGCTTATTATCTTACTGTCTATGAGAAATAAACTGCAAATAGTTAGTTGAGAATAGTCTACCTTGAGGGTAAGGCTACTTCTTCACAACTGTAATTATTGGGAGGAACCTTTTTGTCGAAGCTGCCCTTGTTTGGTCACCTCTCCATCTCCTCTTCATCACAAGAGGGCGCTGCAGACCTTATATTTGGTAAGAGACCTGTTGTGTGTTCTGGTATATGAAGAGTAGATCTCACATATATCATTGAATCAGTAATAAGTGACAAATGAAACAAGCAAGTGATAAATCAGACTTCAAATCCTGTCAGTCTCTTGAATTTACTAAAAGCTCACCTTTCAAATCAAACGAACAACAGTCATATTATATCATGTCATTAAATCAAAGATACATTCTGTTTACTCAGCTCTTGAGACTTTCACTTATTCACTGTCTGTTTCATATGAACGGTGCGGACTTTCATCCGAGTCCTACCTGTCAATCAAGTTGACCGATCCACTGCTTGGCTATCTCACTGTTCGGTCGGTGGACCCGACATCAGCTCATAATATGAGACGAATCAAAAATCATCCCATGGGAATGGGAGCAGTAGGCTCTTCCAAACCTACTTGTAGGCACCTCCAAACCAACTTGTAGGCACAGAAGGTTCAAATCAGCCATACGTATATGCTGATTCTAAGTGCATTTAGTACACCATGTCACCCAGGTGTGCATTTCATTAGACTAAGGGCTTTTCATGAATAGAATCATGGTTATATGCTTTAACTGGTATTTGTTTGGCTTGAAAGCAGAGCATTTGTTCATTCAAGAGAATAGACTTTAATTTGAAGTTTGATTTAAAGCTTTCTTATATCATTCACATTTCTGTGAGTTTCACCCCCCATACTGGTAGCCCTCCTTTGAAGAAGAGATTTCCCAACGTCCCTCCAAAACAACCTTATATATACCTAACCTTAAATATTTAATCCGATGTCTAGTCTGAATGTATCGTGTTCCTGATGAGCGCTTTGGGTGTCTAGAAGGGCGCCCTATAAATGCGATGAATTAGGCTCGGAGTAAAGTGTTACTACTTATGACATCTGTCATGTATAGTAGTGTACATATCCTGACACTGTTATACCACGACAGATTAGTCCAGTTAAAGTAATGACTTCCCCTGCCATTGTTACTAATGCCGTAGAACCTGTTGGAAATGACAATAGGACCACCCTCACTCACCTGACCAACCTGCCAAAAGGGATGAGCAATGAGCATCACACAAAGACACATTCTGGGTTGTTGGACACACACACACACACACACACACACACACACACACTGTGTTTAAATATACAGTATAATCTGAGGCCACAATCACATTCACAAGCATGTGCAATGGAATCACTACTAAATGCATTGCAGAACAAAGTATATACTGTAGTGCACATGCCCAGAATGGTTGGGCTTCAAGGCCCAAAATCCTTCTGTAGTAGTAGTCTAATGGCAATATGAGTGGGATGTCCTATGCCATTGGTAGATCCAGCTAGCCTGTAACCTTAACTCCAATCCAATGGCAAATATTGGCACGAAATAAGATGTAGAATTTACTGATCTCAGTCTGGGCCGGTCTTTTCCATTCAGGATACCCTGTACTGTATGATCCAAGATGGTATACCCCATGTAGCCTAGTTTTCTTTGTTTTAACGCAGATAAATAGTAGTTACGTGTTATTGCAGCTTGCCCGACTTCATTGAAAAACACAGACCCTAACCATAACCCTTAGTACAGTATAACCCTAAGGACAATGTTTGTACAACAGTGGAACAATGAGTAGTCACAATAGTTGTTTTTGTACTACAATAGTAATTACACTGTAATATAAGCACTGTAAAGTGTGACCCAACTGACCTGTCTGGGACATGCTGATTATTTTGTGACGTAATGTTTCCATCAACACTCGTGTAGTGTTGGGAGAGCCTACCATAGGAATACAGATCTGGGTAATAGAAACGCATGGCCGCAGATACACTGGTGACAAAATACCAGCGGGAAAGGTGAGCGAAAGAGTTAGCTGTAGGAGCCTTCTTGCGTCAATTGAGGGAAACCAGAGCAAATCATAAGCAAATAATATCATTTTGCGTTTGACCTGTGCTACATTTAAACTACATTTAATTTATACTTACAAAACTGTTTTTATCATAACTTATTATTCCAACACAAAATGTGCCTGTCAAGTTTGCCTGTAAAATGTCTAAATCTCCTCTATTACAGTATTTAAAAAATAATAATAATAATGTTTCTCTTTATGTCTTATGTCTAAAAAAAATATTCCCCACAGATGACAGAGATTGATCACAACATATACGCAATTTATGATGTAGTTTCTCAGATGTTAAGATTTTAGAAGTTGTGTGGTGTATGTATGGCCTTACCTAAACCTCACGCCCAACCTTAACCTGCATTACCTGATGAACCACTCAAGCCCACACCAGCTCCTTGAAAATTAGCCATCACTCATGGTTGGTAGGATAAGGAAGTTACAACTCAGTAACTTCGACCGGGCGACAGGAAAACGGACCTCACCTGTGGCCTCTATATGTGTCTTATAAGCATACAAGCCTTTATAATGTCTTATTATCAGAGTCATACTGTATGTTATGCCTCCATGTGGAATTTATTTGACTGATGATGACTCACTAGGATCACTATGAGATGCTACTGCTCCCTAATTTGACCTGTTGGGATAAAGTAATGTGTTACCTTTTATACCTACTGTATATGGCTGAAGCCTCCCTGTTCCCAAATGTATAGCTTGTGGCTCCTAACCACACATATGTGGATACTGTATGGGTGATTCTGTGCCTGTCAGCAGAGGGGCTATGCGCGCGCTGCCCTGCCTGACCTCGGTAGCGGGTGCAGGGCCGTTTGAATAGGCCTTTAGAAAGCTCTGGCCAGGTGGCGTGGCTGCTGACTCAGGGGGCTAGAGGCGCGCCCCGCCCCTTGTCCCCAGCACACGCCGGCCCAGTCCAGTCTACACACAGTACAGAGAGCATGTTGGAATCCTAGCGCACGCTAACCCGCACACCTAACGACACCTGGAAGAGGCAAACCCCCAAAACAAGCGAGACGATAGGAGCAACGCATTTCAGATGCAGAGTGGCGTAGCGCTTAATGAGGAACCTAGGTAAGGGATCCCCCCCTACCCCTCCCTTTGCTCCTGCTGCTCAGCCCCCCTCAGTGCCACAGAGGTAGGCTCTTTGCCCACTCTCGGACCTCTGGTAGCCATGGTGGCAACGTGGGGGGGGGAGGGGGGGGGGGGGTTGGTTGGGTGTGTGTGGGGGGGGGCAGGTGGAGGAGGAGGGGGGGGGGGGGGTGCGTAAAGTTCTGGATCACATGTGAAGCACAGTAAGGCCTGGTTGGCCATTTGTGTGTGCGTGTGTGTATATGCGTGCACGCTTGTGTTTGTATGTGAGTGTGTGTGTGTGTGTGTGTGTGTGTGTGTACCTGAGCATGGGGTACCATTGTTGCAGTGCTTGAGTAACCTGATGACTAGGCTCTTCTGGACCACGTGCTGATATTGTGAGCTCCAATGGGCCACTGTGGCCTACTGATCTGGATGGATCCTTTAAAGAATGGTCTCTGAGAATTGTCACCCAGGCATGCGAAAGATTTACTCGGTCGTGGGGATATACTTTGATTGGCTTATGATTTCTTAATTCCCGCACTAGCTTTAACATGTTATAGCTTTATCCTTCACCAGCCAGTGTATTCCTGCAACAGCGTTTGGCCATGACTTTAATGCCTCATTTGAAAATGTACGTGCAGTATGGTCTCTGAGTAAGTGGTTCAGGATGTTTTCGGTCCTAACTAATTCTGTACGTTGTGATGGGTGCTGGCATACCTGATGTTAAAGCAGCAGATTATATCTTGAGAAATGTTTGCGTATTTGATGTCGAGATACAGGGTTAGGGTTATGTGTAAACGAAAGAACCAAGGAGTCGATACAAGTGTCACGTTGGTCTACTCAAGAAAGTTTTATCTTCAGACTTAACACTTCTCTCGAAGATGAGTAAAGGACGCAAGTAACGATGTCTTTTTGTTGTATCACTCCAATTTTGAAATCCTCTTTTGGTTTGATACCTTGTTGAATACAGTAAATTAGAAGTATTAATGTTAGCTTTTTCTTAGATTTGTATTCCATGAATACATAATGACTTAAAAGAAAGGTGTACGGTCATATGTGAGTATTACTGTATATGAAGGCTTTGTTTAGTGGGTAAAGGATGATTCTTTAAAGGATTATCTCTCTGAAAGTGCAACTAGGCAAACGGATATCTCTATTTTTGTTATTTTTCCTCTGGTTAGCGTTTGTGTAACTGATCAGGTCTGGGCTGTTGGTGCCACGAACAATTGTTTATCATATGCTCTGCTTGAGAATGCTCTTCACTGAGACTTAAATCAGTTTATTACTTGTCAGTCCCATAAATGTAACCTGAAATAATACCACCTACCTTATTAGCTATTCTGTTCCGATGCATTGTTGATGTACTCTTCTTTTTCTCCCGCTGTCTCCGTCCTCATCTCTCCCAGTAAGAAGAATAAGGATGGCCAGACGCGGGAGCAGGACTACTCTTCTGAAAGCCATTACAGAATCGTTTCACCAACATTCCAGTATAAGATGAGCCACCAGCGAGTGGGCAAGTGCATCATCATCAACAACAAGAACTTTGACGAAAAGACGGGTACGGTATTATTCACATGGTGTTATTGTGGTGCATTGACCAAAATAAATATTCAAACTAGCATTAGGCTTGCTGCTCCACACAATAAAAAAATAAACAGTTTATTTCAAATATGTATTCACTCAAAAAGAGTTGACAAAAAGCAAACTCTTCTTGTTTGAGTGTGGAGCAGTGAAGCTAATTGGAAGATGTCTTGTGCTCCAAAGCATTTTGAACTTGAGCTTACTCCTAGTACAATCTCAAATATCCTATTTTCATATTCTAATATCCATGTAATATTTTATCAGAAAATAAAACCTGCAAGAAACTGTAAGCCTATATGTTACACAAAGAATATATTAGCATTTCAAATTCTCTATGGGAAAAATGATTGGGAACTTTCGATTTTAAGCAGAAGTAAGTTTAACTAACTACATTTGCGGTGTCCTATGTATTGCACGAGGTGCCTTGTGTATGATGCAATTGAAGTTTTGTCTTGTCTATCAGGGATGAATGTACGCAATGGCACTGACAGAGATGCAGGCGAGCTGTTCAAGTGCTTCAAGAGCCTGGGCTTCGACGTCTGCATCTACAACGACCAGACGTGTGAGAAGATGGAGCGTCTTCTCAGGGAGGGTGAGAAACATGCCTCACTAGTGCACCCTGCTGTTCCAGTGCTTGCACTGCTTCCACTGCTACTTTCTAACTGTCACCGTCAGATATACTTATATCACCTACTTGCTTTTTATCGTTCCCCATTCATCTGTGTACCTAATTTTGCGTTTTCTCTTTTGTCATTAAAAACCCTCTAAGGGTTGTGATCATGTAACGATAGACCTGAAAGAAGATTTGATAATGGCAATATAAAGGATCAGTCTTTCAAAGCCATAGCATGACAATGTGGACTGGTCTAGCATTATTCACATAGTAGGGGGTAATACTTCTCCAGATGTGTCGGCTATAGTCTAAAAAGTCACACAGTTGTCTAAAAATGTGTTTGTGTGTTCCAGCCTCGGAGGAGGACCACAGTGACAGCTCCTGCTTCGCCTGTATCCTGCTCAGTCACGGTGAGGAGGGTATGATCTATGGCACAGACGGAGCCATGCCCATCAAGAGTATGACCTCACTCTTCAGGGGTGACATGTGCAAGAGCCTAGTGGGCAAGCCCAAACTCTTCTTCATCCAGGTAAGGAGCAGGAGCAGCTGTGTACATTTACGCCAATGGTTTGAAGTCACATTACATGGAAATAATGAATGGTGTTCCACAGGGCTCAATTCTTTGCCCTTTTCTTTTCTTTTTTTTAAAATTATATAGATTGTATAGATTGTTAAAGGGATTGTTAACTATTTTGACACTTACATTAGTTTTTATGCTGTCGGTCGTTCCAGATTGTATTTAGGTGCATATCTTTGTTATTTATCCCTGTCCAGCTAAAAGAGCTCTGAAGCTCCTATATTGTATAGATTTTATATCTCCAGGTGTAACACACAAACATATCTGAGTTTACACATTTGGGTTCTGACTGTAAAAGTCTAACTGGGATCCTTGGTACTCTTTCTCAACCAGAGTCTTGCGACTCTCTCAAGTATCGCAATGTCGACATGGAAGTTGCCACAACTTCTGGGTGAGTTTCAAACAAAGTAGAAAAATAAACATTTTGCAAGAAATATCCGGTAATATGTTCACTCCCAACCTTTAGAAAATATATAGTGGCTACACTAGTTAGCTTTGGAATTTCTATAAAGAATGTTATGTGGTTTTTATAAGTTACTTGCCCGGTTTCTCACCGAAACAACATCTGGATCCATCAACATGTACATGTAATGTAAGTGTCAAACTAGTGAACCATCCCTAAGATATTTATGTGTTAGTGCCAGTATCCATTTTATACACAGGTGACACTGTTGTTGGTTCTTTTTCTTTGTATTAGTTAAGATTTGTTGCTTCACCAGGTCATCAATGAGAAAGATGTTCCGGACCTCAATGCAACTACTAGGTCAGTAAAAGATAACATGTCATTTGATTTGATTCGCCAGGCTTGTCGGGGTTCAGAGTTTGACGATGGCATACAGACGGATTCCGGGCCTCCGAATGACACCCTGGAGACGGATGCAAATCCTAGGCATAAGATTCCTGTCGAGGCAGATTTCCTCTTTGCCTACTCTACCGTGCCAGGTAACCCACAGCGCCATTCCAAAACATTCCCAGGTAACCACATCCCACTGCTCCTAAATGTACCCTGCACCGATAGTTGGACTGAAACAGAAACCCCACAGCCAGTGTCTTCTCCGCTTCACAGTCAACCATGGTAGCTGGTAAAATGTATCCCTCCATCTATCCACCTAGGTTCTTTTTTTACGTCAGTCTGTGTGTAAGAATATCTGAATGTGAATCTGTGAGAGAGTGTGTGTGTGTGTGTGTGTGTGTGTGTGTGCGCTTGCATTATTGCCGAATGGAGAGAGTGACGCTCCGCGGCTGCTCTTCCAGGGTACTACTCGTGGAGGAATCCCGGGCGCGGCTCCTGGTTTGTCCAGGCGCTCTGCAACGTCCTCAATGAGTTCGGCAAGCAACTGGAGATCATGCAGATCCTCACTCGCGTCAACTACATGGTGGCCACCAGCTTTGAGTCCTGGTCCGAGGACCCGCGCTTCAGTGAGAAGAAACAGATCCCCTGCGTGGTCTCCATGCTGACCAAAGAGCTGTACTTCAACTGACCAAAAACCTGATCGCATATGACCACTATTGACCACCATAGGCCGATCGACTGACTGACTGACCAGACTGACTTAACCACGCACTGACCGAGCGGTCAAAACATTCAGGGATGATCCAGGGCCAGCGGGACGCTGTGCCGCTTTGGGCGAGAACGCCGTTTTGCACGTGTAGCGTAGCTGGGCACAAAAAAACAAGCTCTCAGAAATGAATTTCTACAGTGGCACTCCGCGTTCATGTGTTGGTGGTGATACTAGCCTCTTCTTCTGGAATAATGGTGTCACATTTGATCTGATCTTTGTCGACAGGCAGTGTGAAATATCCATGTTATTTTACCGACCTGGGAAATTTGCTGCCATTTTTGTTAGGTTGTTAAAGGGAGGGAATTAGTTAAGCAGGATCTAAAAATGCTCTTTTCCGTTTTCCAGCGTTTCCAAATATTGACATGGGTATAACGGTTTTATGGACTGACCAAAGGTAATGTGCCATCAAGCTAACAATATTTGGTTATCAGAGAATATCTGGTAGGTTAGAGTCTACGGTCAGAGCATTTCTGGTACCTGAGTCTACTACCGTCAGAATCTTTAGGTTAGTCTCAGTGGTCTGAGAGCTGTCATTTAGACAACATCCCAGGAAAGCTCTTGCAACGCTGTCAGATCTCCAAGGGGATATTTCTTGAACATTGAATTATGATTATGAATTCAGAATGACTGACAGAACATTACCGTTTACTCTAAAACATTTCTTGTTGGTTGGCAGAACCCTGTTCCAATAAGTCACGATTCTTTGATATGTAAGGACAAAGCACTTTACATTGTGAAAGGTGACTTGAATAGACTGACTGTAAACTCACAGTAAGTACATAGTAAGATAGCCAGCGACTGAAAACCGGATGACTTCATTTTGGATTATTTGTATGTTTTTATATTGTTATTAATCCTCAAGAAACATCACAGAGGGACGAGGTCTCACTCTAAGAGCAAGCACTTGTCCTACAATGCTCATATTCCATAGGCTCAATGTTAAGTACAAAGAATTGAACTACAATACCCTTAATGCACTCATAGCAGTGACTGTTTAAGATGACATTATACTGTCATCCTCAGGTTTCTTTGTAAGTGGGACTTATACTCTGTTTGTATATTTTTTACCAGGCTTCACCGATGCACCAGTCAGTAAAAAGTGATTATCTGCTGCTTGACAAAGAGTTTTACGTGGGTTTGGGTCAAGGGCACAGGGAATGTTTAACCACAACACACGCAAGGAGGACTTGAGATTTTGCCATTTTATATGTGCATACATTTATTCAGGAAGTTGAAGATTACGAAGCTGGCAGTAAAAACAAAACACTTCACTTTTATTGCTTGTCATTGTAACTTTAACCAGTGGAGTCAATGTATTTACATATTACCAATACATGGGCTTGTTATCAATGTCTTCTTATCAATGGCCTGGGTTCAATTAACTTCTTATGGATGACCCCTTTATGTTGACCAACAAATTCAGTCATTTCACAGTTTTTTGTTTCTTGCACAACATTGTTTGTGAACCTTTACCAAATAATGTTGAGTTGGAAGTAAAATGTGCCTGAATTTGTGTGTCAAAACTGGGGGAAAAACATATGATAGCTGAATTGATTCTTGGCTCAAAGCACAAAATGGCCACATTGTTTCACTGTATATCAGTGTGGTAAATCGTCACAGTTTATAGCATCACTATGGTTAAAGGCACCTAGCGTTGTCCTTAAATTTCACAATCAAATGCATTAACATTGTAACATGTATTACCTTTGAACTGACAATAACACGAAAATCTATGAACAATTATCAAACAAAAAAACGATACATTTGATTAAAAAAGTGAACGCTGTTGAATTCCATTCTTACGGCCTTTGAAAAATATGCTTTGAGTATCTAATATTCACATACACACATTTGAGCATTTTGACCTTCAGTAGACAGTGCCTTGGTGCCCTTGAAAAGCACACATACACAGGTTGCTGTTGCAGATTCACTGCATGTTTGTCCCAAGTCAGAAATACTCTTGTCTGTCATCTACAGAGGCAGCTATTACTGGTGTTGACAAGTCTAACCATTCACAATCCACCTGTCCCAATTCGCACACTGCATTTTCCCACCGTTACTGCAATGTTCTAAAGTAATTTAGGATATTGCTATCACTTGGCAGTACCCCTGGGAAACACTGGGAAAACGTTCGGTGCTAGCTTGAATTTCTTTGCCATTTTCTTTTTTCCAGTCTTTGTATTTTTGCATCAGTCAGTTTACTTTTTTTTTCTTTTTTTCTTTCTTTTTTCTTTCTTTTTCTTTTTTTTTTTTTTTACACAATTACACAATATTTCTAGAAGCCAGAGTAGTAGTACTCTGGTAGCCGAGTAGACATGTTACCCATTCTACACATACCTGCACCTGTCAATCACACAGATAGCACTCTTGAATCCTCTCCACACATGAATCTCTTCTCAGTGGTGTAGTGCCCAACCTGTACTGAAAGGAGTGTTTGCTCCACTTGTTTTGGAATGGAATTGAAGGGAAAAAATCCTATTTTTAGAGGTAACATTTTTAAATGCTTTCCAGTGTTAAATGCTATTGTCCTCAGGAATATATTTTAAATGATTTGGAAAAAATGAATATATAGTAAAGGGAGAACAATTCCCTAAAAAAAAAAGAAGAAATATTGTGAATTTACTAAATATTGCCATAATCTATGGCCCCTTTTGAATCCGGGGCAATACAATGTTTAAATTACTTCACATCAAAGGAATGCCTATGTAAACATTATTTTATTGTATTAAACATGAAGAATATATTGTGTAATGAATTGTGTGGTTCTTTTTGTCATCTTGTGTCTCATGTTACACTCAGACTAAACCTGGACTGCATATGGTAGCATTTATTAATTTAATAGTTTAATTCAAAACCGAGTCAAATCCCTATGGGCCTTTGTACACAGAGTCCGCTTGGGTGTTTACTGTCTAGTGTACAAAATACTACTCTTCTTAATACTGTTCCGGCATTATGGTGTTTGCAAAGCTCAAAGAAAAGTGTAGGTTAGTCAGGCAAACATCAGCAATTTGTGCAAAATGTGGTCAGTGAGATTTAAAAGCCCATGAGAAAACACAAAATCTGCTGAAATGTCGCAACACCAGATGTTCTTATCAGGCGTGTAGTTAAAAACTTTCTGCTGAATTTCGATTGTCTTCCATTCTCCTTTGTTGTGCACTAATTAAAGGGACAGTCAACTCCAAAGTAAGTTTGTCAGACCTCAAAATGATTACAATGTTGAGATGAGTCCAGGTCCCAAATAACTGGAAAAGATAAGCAACGCATGAAATCAGAATTCATTTGGTGTCTATCTTTGACATCCATTTGGTACTGGGATCTATGGATCTACGCACACATAACCGCACACATAATCATAATCGGTGATGATCGCCAAACTCCACCCCAACTGTTTTTAGGGCAAGTAATAACATATGAACTTTGGGAAATTAGGTAGAGTTTCCCTTTAACACTAAACCAAATGATGTTAGAGAGTCGGGGCTGACCGCGAGGCATCGCAGATCTGCAGGGGCTTCCAGTTGGTCCCCTGGTTGTCATGGCCGGGACACACGGCCTGGTGGAGGACGTCAGTGAAGGTGCCGGCACAGAAGCAATGCAGCGGGGTCATGGTGTCGGCCCCTAGGAAGCACACCAGTCCTCCGGGGAAACTGCAATACACCCCAATGCGGGAGAAGTGCTGGCTGGCCACTAGGGGGAGCTTGTGGGACACGCCACTGTGCCAGGCCGTGTAGTCCCCGTTGAAGAACTCCACACACCAGGACTCCACGCCACGGCCCAGCCAGCAGTCTTCCTCGCGGCCCTTGCGTGGAATACTGGGGTAGGTGAGGCCCAGCTCCCAGTAGGTCTTCTCTGCCACGCCTACTTCCCAGTAGTGACGGCCCTCCCGAAAGCCCTGGCGGCTGATGGCATTTAGGGTGGTGTCGAAACGTAAGGGGGTCTCCAAAACCTCTTGCCAAGTCTCTGTGTATGTGGCCAAGTCGCCCTCTGGAGATATGATCAGTTTGGGATGAGCAGTGTTGGGGTCAAGGACGACGTTGGAGGCATCTGAGCAAAACACAGCTCATCATTTCAAAACTCTTTTGGAAATATAGTTTTTTTTAAAACGAAATGATATACATATGTATAGACATACTTTATCAATATTTCAATATAGATCATTTGGTAACAAACGGTTATAACGTCTTCTTAGAGCATTATATGATTGTTATCAAGCGTGTATGACTGCATTATAATGTCTTATGCCATCTCATAATAACTGAGCTATTATAAGCCATTTTCCGTCAGATGGAAAAAAGTTTCTTACAGACATAACATATTATATATTATAAAGACATTCTAAGGCATCATACACACCTATAATGAGTTAATGCTTTACAATACTTGTTAAGGCTTATAACTTAGAACTTGAGGTACGTCATTTTCTATTATTCTACGCAAATCCTGCATGTACTCGATGGACCCTTGATCAACTCACAGCTCTGGAAGAGTTTCTTGGTGACGGGAACCTGTGATCGGATGAAGAGCAGGAGGTTGATGGTTAAACTCAAGAGCTGTCCGTTCTTAAACTCATCCACCTGAATCAGGTCCGGGTCGGTACTCTTCAGCGTCTCTGCAATTCTGATGACAAGGAAACAGACATATTTATACATGGCAGCAGTATGTGTATGCTAGTGTGAGCAAAAAATGTCTCTCAGTAACATCAGTGTTATCTAATCATGAAGAGAGCTCATTTCAGCTGGGTTGTTTTCTGCTGTTGTGAAAACAGACAAGGAAGATCATATCTTTGACGGTCTTTAGTGCTACAATGCTTTCGGTAAACTCACCCATGAACACTGAAGAGACTATAAGACTACATTGTGACTGAGGGGAAATTGCAAAATAGCAAGCTTTTTCTACAAATCACAGTAACACAGTAACATTGTTTAACCGTTTTTCCTGATTCATTGGTGCGTCACAGGAGGTTGCATGTGTGAACATACCTTCTCTCTGTCTCAGCATCCTGTGTGGGGAAAACACAAAGGTCAGAGGTCATGGATTGGAATTAAAGGGCATTTCTTTGAATAATGAGATTGATCGTGGACCCAATTCAATCAAACAAGCTGTAGTAATGTTAATGCGACTTCGTTTGTAACGTATGTCTTTACACATGCATGCCTTATTCTGAAAGGAGGATGCAAGGGAGTCAATCTAGTATATCTACATTTGTAGTACCCCTCAACCAAGCTACAGTCACAATATGACCACAAGAAGGTACAGTACAGTATGTTTCCTTGCCGTATTGCATGTTCATTTGAGTGCATTAAATTCTGTGTTTCAATGGGCTAAATACACACTTGAAATCAGCATGGTTAACTTGAATTTTTGCCTTCCAATCATTGAGGTAGAAGTTAACATTCCAGGCGGTCCTCACTCTGTCATTGGCCTGCTGTTTGTCTTTCTCCTGCTGGGTGCTGAGCAGAGCCAGTTCCTGGTCCAGCTCCTGGGTCAGGTGGTAGCAGCACTCCATCCGGTCCTCTAGGAGGCGCTCTGTGGCCTCAAACTCCATGTTCAGCTGGGTCAGGGTGATCTGCAGATCTTCGTCCAGAACCCTCTTCATGTCCTCGTATTTCTTCTTGATCTTCTCCTTCAGCGTGTCGGTCTTCTTCTGGAGAGAGGGAACGAAAATAGGCTGAGTGATATACGATTCACCAGGTGAGCAGAGGTTAGGGGTTTCATTGAAAAAATACTAGCTCCAGCTACATTTGGCCAAGATTTACAGAGGTGGGTCAAAATGAACTGCACATTCAATTCTTTTAAATCTTCTCTGTAATTCAACTTCCCAATTTGAAATCCTACTGTACATCAGAATGAAGTGCAATAGAGCTCACCCCAAGGCTGCCGCCCAATGAAATAGAATGAAATCATCTGACATCATCTGACGAGCGAGAGAATGCTTTTCAAATGTACCAGAAAACACACCAAACCAAAGTGTCGCTGACTTACTGTAATGTCCACCTGCTTTGCTGCTAGTTTCTTCATTCTGTATGCAACAACATCTCTTTGTCTCTGTAGGTGCTGTTGATGTTTCACAATGGTATCCTATGACAGAGGGAATAGAGCAGAATAAAGAGAGGACAGATGACATTAGACAACAAGGTAGAAGAAGCAGAAACCTAGGACTCGTAGCTTCGATCACGATATCGTATGTTTTTGAAAAGAACTATGAGGAGCATTTACTTGAGTTTGGCCCTTCATGACGACTCCAGTGTTAAGGTTTGTCCTCCTTCCACAAGGTTATTGTATCTCCTATCCCGGTGAAAAATAAACTCTACTCACCCGCACCACTTCTATTGCCCAAGCTCTTATACCCAAGCATTGGATGCCAAGGAATTGTTCGTGATGGTGTGTGTGTGTGTGTGGGGGGGGGGGGGGGGGGTATAGTAGTGGTATCTGTCCCTCCCCCCACCTCTCTGCCCTTGTGCCCTGGGAGGCATGTGCCTTGCTCTCTACCCATGGAGGGGAGTGTAAATCTGAGCTCTGGAGACAAGAGGGTGACTCCTAAGGCCTTAGAAAGGAGCAAGGGGGCCATGCTTTACTACTTTACTACTATGGACTAGGGCAGTCAGGCAGAGGGGAATATGGGTTGCCGTGTGACCCAGTGACTGAGTAGTCAGGGACAACTCTATTTATATCAACCTTGGACCAGACTCAGGGCCCTTTGTGAGGTTTGAGTAATTGTGTGTGTGTGTGTGTGTGTGTGTGTGTGTGTGTGTGTGAGAGAGAGAGAGTGTGCCTGCGTGGTGCGTGCATGCATGCGTGTGTGTGTGTGTATGGAATTGAGTGTGTAGGCATGTGTTCAGATCAGTAACGCTACTAGAAGCGCCTGTCATAAGGACTACAGAGTTGCATAAGCATCATGTAGACTGTCATTGAAGTGTTCTGTTATTAGCTAATGACATAGTATTGTGATATATCTGACATAGCCATGCAGAAGCATTCGCAAATGTTTACAGTGCTCATACTGTATGTTCTATGTGTCATTATATAGGGCACATGACGCAGCTGTGTTCATGTTCAATGTCTATGTATGTTTGTCCACCGATTTGTATGTTTGCATACACAGGAGATGCATACTATAAGCATGTTTCTCCTAAATGTTATTGCATCAGGCAGATAGAGTGCGGAGTGATCTGCTGCCAATCCCAGACTGTGGGGGTTAAGTTCATTCCCGGGCGTTCCAATTATAAATGCCGTCCCTGACCCTGTTTGCGCCAGTGAATGGCGTGCACACATGCCACAAATGGTGCATGCATACATACAACTGTTGAAGAGATGTCAAATGTACTACATCTTCCAGCTGCCTTCTGTCCCTCTATTAAGCCTGACTTGTCATGACCAATGTTCCTTCTAATCTGCTTACAAACTGAGCAAAAGAAATATCTAATGAGAAAAACTTTTGCACTATGAGCAACCTGGTGTGGAATCAACGTGTTTACCATAGTCAGCGTTTATGAATCATAACCTAATGGTTGATCAACTATATTTGGTTGGTTTTAAAATGATATTTGATAGGATATATGTGGCTGTCTGGTAGTGAACATGTTCTTGTGTTTGATCCAGAGTGGATTTTGAGGGTGGTCAATATGGAGATCAACATGTGAAAAGTAATCATTCAAGCAAATTAGATACTAAAAGTACCTTGGCAATGTAGAATATGAGCTAAGCAACCATTTCTCTACAGCTGCTTCCTAAAATGCACGTAATCACAGGCCTAATGTTGCTAAGAATCCATTGGTAATAGGAGGTAAACCAAAGTGACTCAAAACATGCGTATTGCGTTTTGAAACCATAAAAAGTGGTGTGCTTAAGCTAAGATGTGGTGTTTGAATGGTATTTGAATGTGAACCCAATACAAGTGTTATCCCCATGGGCATTTTTTATGATATCTAAAAACTGATGTTGCATTAACATTGTTTTTTGGTTGTATCGTTGTATATCCATCATGACGGAAAATGGTATGGGTCAGCAATGTCTCAGTCCAAATATTGTGTAAAGGTATGGAAAAGGATGTTAATTAGCTGTTTTATGCCAACCATAAAAAGACAATGGAAGATAACTGTGATACAACGTTAAACCAAAACATTGCACAGACATGTGAAGTAGGATGTGCTAACACTGTTTCATACAAGTCATTTTAGGATCATAGTAAGACAGTCAGAAAGTGTCATTGAGGCAACTTCTCATACCAAATGTCAACCAGATATTATAATGCTAACTTCCCAGAGATGTTAGTTTTAATATTAGTACACACTATTCCACTCAGATGTTGCCCTAACATATTCTCAGAAACATTGTATTAACATGTGACAAGGGTTACTTTCAGATTATTGCATTGTTTCCATTTCCATTTCCATTTATGGCATTTAGCAGACGCCTTTATCCAAAGCGACGTACAACAATACATTTGTTTAAGTAAGTGAATCATCCAACAGTCCAACAGTCATCATAAGACAAAGTAATCAATGCTCACACCAGGGGCCATTGGCAGTCGTAATGCCAGTAGGCTAAATATTTTTTCCACCTGATGGCCTCAACACTGTGTTTGTACTCATACAAATGCCATCAATATTGATTGATTTCAAGTGAATTTGTTATTATGAAGTTATTAATGGTAGAGACCTAGCCCACCTAAGATACTTTCACACAGGCGATGAATGTCTCCCCATGAACAATTTAGTCAGTGTCCAATGAATTATAATCAAATAAAGCTCAATAGTCACATCAAAATCTCTCTCATCAGAATTTATGGAAAATATTCTCAGGTCATATTTCTGTCTAAAGGTGGTGCTGCATTTACGACCAGTCGGTAATCATTGTTGATTGTTTACGGCACAGCTTTCAGAGAAAGTGCCAACGCAGGTGCTATCAATGCCGCCAGACAGCTTTTTCAGATAGTTGGGGTAACTGTCAAGGTTTGCAAGGTTAGCTTTGCACATTATTGCCAAGAAGGACATGAACATCATTGTCGTTTACCAGACAAGTACTTAGCTAACCATTGTAGTTGTAATCAATCATTGAGGCTATGTCCTCAAGCAAACATTCACCACACAGATCAAATCTTACATTGGTAAAATATTGGTATCCAGATATAAATGAAAGCTCTGCTTGAATGTGAACAATATAACTAATATGTAGGGTAGTGGAACTCACCCAACACAACAGACAGAAAAGACGAAAAAGCATTAAAAACCATCACTGTATGTATGTTTTGACTATGCAGCAATGCCTAAATTATGTTATGACTGTTACAGCAATGCGTAAATCCAAACATTGTATAAACGTATATAAAAGGATGTTGATTCACTGTCTTGTGCCAACCATAGACAGTAAAATAACTGTGGGATAATGTTAAAACCACACGTTGCACAGTAGAATGTGGTAACCCCATCATACCATGTTGGTTTATGGTTGTCATTTGATGGTCATCATCCAACATTGCTACATTGTTTATCATGGGTTGAAAATTAAAGTTGTCTTCACACTGGCTGTTGACAGTCAGCATCAGACCATCTCACAATTGAAAATAATACTTTTTTTTAAATGTTGCCTATTTACCTAAATAAAGGTTTTCTTAATATCTGCATTTGACGCTCAACACACAACATTGTGACAAGGTTGCATGTGGATCGGAAAGGAACGTTTTCATGTCGTCATTTGACAGTCATGACCCAACATTGTAACAAGGTTGGCCATTAAGACATTCAACTGCTCTACGCGGCCGTGCGCAGTTAAGAGGGAACATTGGTCATGACATGACAAACCCCTATTCAGCTCTCCCATATCACAGAGCTTGGCACTCCAAAGGGTACATGGGTGGAGGGGTCAGGAGGGCACCAGCCTGACCAGTTGGTTTCACCAGTGAGCAGTGCCAAAATGGCAGCGCTGGACGGACCTGGAATCAGAGGGCTGACGGACGCAGCGGTGCGCCTCGTGTCCCCGAGCGACACTCCGTTTACGATGGCTCTGACAGCCCATTGACTGGATGTTTTGGAATTAGGGCACAGGTGGGGCTAATGAATAGGCTTGCCTTTGTCAACTGGTTCATAGGGCCTGTCTGGTGATACATGATCTTCAGAGGTTTACGGAAGTAAGATTAAGATTAATCAATTACCGTATGCCTTCTCAAATCACACATCAGAATTTCCCTGGAACATTTCCCTCCAAAAGTTTCCCTCCAAACCTTGATGAAAGGAGAGATAGAGAGAGAGCGGTGTGTACGTGTGTGTGCGTGTGCATGGGTAGGCGGGTGCCTGTGTATATACAGTATGATGCTTTCAGTCATTTATTTTTTTCCACCTTATGATTGAAGTTCTGTTTCAAAAATAATTGAAGGCACAATCTACCTTGACATATGCATAGCTACATTTCACACAAATACATGTATTCCACAATCTATTTTCAGCAGTGTTTCCAGTCATGGGATCATCACTCATCACTCACCAGTGTACACTACCTGGAACGTTTTCGGAGTGAGGCAAACAGGAAACTACAATCGCATGGAATGTAGGATTACTTTGTAGTATCCAAATGACGCAATGAGTCTGAATCTGCCAATAAACTGCTTTCATAAATAACCAGAAAGTCTGCTTCTCCTTGATGGCACCACCTCTTACACAGTTTATAAGACTCGAGTGAGAGGCTTTGCTCACCTCAGGTAAGGAGGATCTACTTTTTAACAGGTGAGCATCAGGTAAGCACTACGACATTTATCAATATGGTTGAGTTGTGCAAATATTAGTATCATGCACATCATTAATGGACATGCTGTACGCATATCTTTCATTATTTCACACCATGCTGGATATAGCATCCAAAAAGTATACAGTATAAAGTTATCACAATTTGTTCACACAATGTTTTGTGACCTTGGGCTTTTAAAGCTTATTTTAGCCGGTTGACACTCCTCATAGTAGCAAGACTTATTTGTGCTTCACCTGTCTTCACCGGTTCACCGGTCTCAGTATTTCCTTAAAAACTAATTTGACAAAGAAATGGTCGATCATGCGAGATGTCTAATTGGCATGGCTTGGTCATGGTTTTCACGTTTCTGCATGCCAATGCGCGTGGCTCAGACGGTTTGGCGCTGACTGGAACGTGTGGTGAACAGTCGATGACCGTCTCATTGTCTTGTACACTGTATAATGCGTTGACTAAAACCTACAATTACTATTTTTGCACGATGTACTCCTCTAAACGTTCACCTTTTGAAATTAAACGGTTTAAACGTCACAACATATACCTGATGGACCTAAGGTTGTATTTATTTTTGGAACAATTTATTTGTATTAGTTTTATGGTATTTTATGTATGCAGGCATGCAAGAGGAAAGGGAGGTAAATGTGTTTTTAGACAGTAGGAACCCAGAAATATTATTTTGAATTTAGTTGGCTAATATAACACATCGATACCAACCTGCAAGTTGTGCTCTGCCAAGTCCTTGCAGGAATGTCTTTGTTTATGTGCCTAGCATACGATGGTGTTAGTGTTGCCAGGATAGGTTGTTCAAGCAAAATTAAAAGTGCCCTTAGGTGAACCAGTAAGATTCCATGTTCTTTGTTGACTCTATTAATACACCCAGGGTAGGATTATGACTTATCGGTGGTAGTTAACTTTGGCTTTTCCCAGTACCACACAAGGCATTCTTACGCACATGTTCAAATGGCCAATGACAGTGAATGGAGCCTAAACTCATACACGGTAGTTTACTGAGTGACAAGGCTATTTACAGTTCAATCACCTTGTCTTTTTTTAAGGCAAACTATTGCTCTCACAACTTTGTTATTGTTTTGACATTGACTGTGGGGGTGTAACAATGTAGCTGTCATCTTTGTGTTTCAGCGCAGGAGTGTCACAATGCTACGAGTCAATCAGAAGACCGCAGGTATTGTCCTTCTGTTAATCTGGAAGATTAGTACTACAAAGATGGACTCCACAGGCTAGCTGTGGGTGCACTGTACTGTAGCTTTGCCTGGGAGTAACATACTATTGTCATTCAATGAGTGTATGAATGATGAGCACACACATTACAATGTAAAATCAAGTCACAGAATCCTCCAGATGTGTTGTTATTGTATGAGCACTGTGACATCCAACAACTGTGATTTAAGACCCGGTCTCCCCTATATCAATAATTTAAATAACCAGTGAACCACAAAACAAATTCCAGATTGTGTCTTTAAACCAGGAAAGGCCAGTTAAAAAAAAAGATTTTTTAAATAAGAGGCTTTGGCTACAACAAAAAGGGCAACGCCTCTCGTGGAATGGGCCAATGTACTGATGGAATAGAACAGTTCAATAGATTCAATAGATTTACTGTCAGGATCTCTAAAACGTACTTCATTTGAATCACTTAATGACTTGCCCTTCCTGTGTTGGTGTCATTTGAATTGTGTCAGGCTGCGTTTCATTCCAGAAAGGTGCTCTTTATCTTCTGCCCTCGTTGAGTCTCCTTCTCAGTTCAAAGTAATATGATGGACATGAGGTGACTGCTGCTGTTTACACCAACCCAGCAATCGTAGATTGGTAAAGGAGTGTGAACGAGAGCAGAGGGAAGGGAAGAACATTCTGGAATGAAATGCCGTCTTCGTATGTCTTTTGCACCAGGGCCCAATGCTGTGTTCTACAACCATGAGGGGGAGGTAGTGAGATCTGGGTTCCTGCAAAAATCTCCTCCCATTACCGCTTTGAAGTCTCTGGTGGGTTCTTCTAAACGGACATTTTCACAAACACGATGAACATACTGTACGTTGTGTTCTGCAGCTGTATCTCTTGTCAGCATTGGTTTTATTCCAAAGCAGTGGTCAGCATGCTTGGCCACAAACCTGATTCTAGTCCTCAATGTTGTTGATATATAGTAGTTGATTGTATGAATATGGTGAGAATGGTCCTCCGTGGCTTAGTTGGTAGAGCATGGTGCTGGCAATGCGAAGGTTGTTAGTTAAGTGGCATATATGATACTATATATAAAGCATTGTTACATAAACGTTATTATCCCCCAATGGGGAAACTGGGCTAGCCATCCCTGCACATAAAAACAGGCCAATAAATACAAGGGGACATAACAACACTAGCACAACAATACAACCCTATCCAATACAATATCATCATAGTTACGGGCAGTATATATATATATATATATATATATAGAGAGAGAGAGAGAGAGAGAGAGAGAGAGAAGTAGAGGGAGAGAGAGAGATACGAGAGATACATATATACATACAGTATACAAAGGCTTTCTCTCTAGAACTAGGGTTGAGGTCTTCTGTTCTACAAATTGCAAAATGTCATATCTCTCCTTGGCAGAAAACGTGGAAGAGACGTTATTTCGTACTGTCCAAGAGGAGTGAGGGGAAACACCAGCTCAAGTATTTCAAGAGCTCAACAGAGCTGGACAAACCCCTCGGAACCATAGAGCTATCACAGTAAGTTCTACCATCATTACAATGTTAAAGCAGTGTTGCTACAAGGGGTTATCTTTATTTATTTAACCAGATGAGTCAATTAAGAACACATTGTTATTTACAATGATGGCCTTGCAAGTTAAATGGGCAATACTTTCTGCATAAAGCCATTGCATGGCTAATTTAACATACAGTAACAGCTAATGTAACCCGTATTACTTGCCAGTAATGCTCCAACTGCCATAGCAGATTGTTTGGACCAAATCTATACCAGTCAAACACAAAGCTGGACTCACTTTAAAATACCTCATATTGGTGAAAGCAAAATATTCCAAAAGAATTTTTTTTTCATGGACATTAGACAAGTCTAATCAAGACTGCCCAGGAAACAGCCCATTCAAGTCTAATTTATTTATAAATATTATTTGTCAGTCACTCCTGTGATTCAAAGCACTCTTTCTTTGTCACTACCTGGTAGAATTTC
Source organism: Argentina silus (assembly GCF_951799395.1). Lineage (NCBI taxonomy): Eukaryota > Metazoa > Chordata > Actinopteri > Argentiniformes > Argentinidae > Argentina > Argentina silus. The sequence continues at coordinate 15,251,047 of NC_139670.1, read as the reverse complement.
AGTGATGCTCTTGGGCCCTCAAAACCACTCCAAGTGGGAAAGGGTAAACAGGACCATGAAGTGTTCCCCCGACTGTGTACTCTACATCAAGGCTTCTGACCGGGACTACTTCCTCATTGGGGAAAACAGGTCTGTCCATATAACATTACTGTACAGTATGTCATCCCAGCCATTACTGTTTATCATTGTTTGAACAAGGAAAATGTCAGATGATACAGATAGAACTACACTTGATGTAAATAAGATATACAGCGTGACTAAATATCATGTGTCACTGTAACTTTACAAGTGAGCTGTGATATCTACACAGTGATTCTGTAAACATACAATACTATAATGGTGGATGTTTGTTCTAAGCACAGTTAAAGGGCCAGTTGTATATTCTTAATCCCTTGTGGTTAACGTTAAAGGAGTACTTTACTCAAAAATCATGGGTCAAAATAAAAAAAATGTTTTGCATACAAGTCTCATTGATATGTTAATGACAAGCCTATTGACAAGGCTACCACATAGAGCATGAATGATCAAAAAAAAAAATATATATATATAATTGACTACATTTTCTACATTGGCTACATAATGTAGAAAATCGCAGTTTTCACATTTCACATGTACTGGAATGACTGGAGTACTCAGGCAAGAGACTCAAACGCACAAGTCGGAGACAAAAACTTAAATCTAATGGAATAGTCTTTACTTTCAGAAAGGTTCGGTACACAGGTAGGCAGTCAATGGGTAGGCAGATAATCCAGGAAGGGGGTAGGCAAAGCAGGGTTTGGTACACAGGTAGGCAGTTCAAAAGGCAGGCAGATAATCCGAAAAGGTGTCGGCAAAAAGACAAAGTCAAAAATACACATACATAAAAAAAACAGGAATACTTATCACTAGGAAAAATTACTGGAATGCTTGACACAAGGTACAAAGATAAGCTAGCACAGAGATAAGGGAACACACAGACGGGAAGGATGATGCTCAAGGATGATGCACAATACAGGTGAAGCTCAGGGCAGGGTCAACAATCACACAGGCAGGAAACACACAAGGGCAGGTGGTGAAGTGTCTGAAACGAGAGACAAGGTGAGTAACACAGAACAAACAGGAAACAAAAAATGAATCACATGAAACAAAGACAAACATAAACTAAGAAACCGGACGAGACGTTACAAATGAATGTGATGTTGAATGTGAAAAATGGGTGAAGTGTCCCTTTAATACAGGATTAGATTGACTTATGGTTTAGTTAGTCAATAACTAAATAGTACAGTATATGATGTTATGAACATCGTTAAACCATGGATTAAATGCCTGGAATCAGGTCTAGAATACTTTTTAAATGAAGATGCACTATAGTCCAAGAATAGTGTCAGCTATTGGTACTGAATGGCAAACAGTGGCATAACTAGGCATAAGTAGGTCATGATCAGAGGTTCCTTCTTCTTTGGGTTCATATGACCACCAGCTGGGTTGGCCGATCTCCCTTCCTGTCTCTTAAAACGGTTGGAAGGCCTTCGCTGACACTTTCACAGTGAGCAATAAAACACTTTAAGATTCCCCTCTTCACGATGCCCTACTCTACTCTCTGGCTATTTTTGGTGGTCTAACAATCAAAATTAAATTGCAATGTTGCACGTTTGTTAGGCATCAATTTATCAGTTGAAAATGGCCTTGGTATTTGTATAAAGGGAAAACTTCTTTTTTTAGCTCCTGTTTGCTTTAATGTTTATTGTTGTGGTAATTTTATTAGTGGTAATCATGTGAAAACATATCATCATCTCACTTTTCCAGGAAGTAATACGCCAAGTAATTTAAATAATATTTTGGGATCATACAGTACTTATGCTGGATTTATGAGAAATATACTCCAAACATTACATTGTAAAATGACAGTCATTCTTCTTGCTTCTGTTTTCAGCTGTGAAGTGGATGGCTGGTTCTCTGATTTATTTGACGTTTTGAAGTACCGCCCGCACCAAGTTCTGAATCAGGAGGTAATCCAAATTCACTTGGATTATTTGACAACCACATAAAATCACATATATTGCCAACAATACTTACACAATAGGTTGACCTATCTAAACTTTAATATAGAAAACTACTTGTTCACTACTGTGAAAATGGATAAGCAGTCATTGTTCTTAGTTCCAAAGGCTTAGCTATTTTAGGCAACAAGCAAACTTGTTTCTGTTCAGTGTGTTGTTCATGCCAGAAATTTCTACTTTTATCACTGAGCTATGATTTTGCAAACCTTTTGGAGGCAACATTCTTTTAATGATACTTCCCACATATTTTTTTCTAAAGGAGATGACTGCTGAACAGTCATTACAGATCGAGGTAAATATATTGTAAATGTTTGCCTAAATTATCAAATTGATAAAGCAGTTTTGCTAGGTATTGAATTGTTGATGATTGGAACTGTAATAAAAACACCTTTATGTCTGTAAAAATTACCGAAAGAATATCAGTAACAAGAATGTCTTGCCACTTTCTGTGCATTAGTCTATTTCAGATCCTATTCTAAGGGTATACTCCATTAAAAAGAGAGCAGATATTGCTACTCTGCCTGCCCAGGTAGGTTTTTAGTTACTATGTTTGAGTTCTGTGCCAAATCTTTTTATGATATAACTTATCTTGTGTGTGAAAACTTTATGAAGAAATATAAACAAATGGACTACATTTTCTAGCTGTGGCATAGAAACCGGATCTGGTCCACTTCTGGACTGTCATTCCAAGTAGTAACTGGGCCACATGTGTCTGGTGTAAGTGGGCCAAATTTGGCCCATGATATTTTGCTGACTGGGAATGTTTTGCTGCCTAAGCATTTTTCGATATTTTGCAGGAAAGTGATTATGAAGTGAAATCCATCTCTTACAACATGCCGGTAAGGACATCTCACGCTTACAGTGACATTTACTATATAACTTCAGGTTACATTGTCTTAACACCATATTATTAATACGAAACTATGATGATAAAACTGTCATACTACATAACAATATGTTCTGTTTTTATCCTCCATTAAAAAGAAACCGGATTTCTCCCCAGAGGCTGCCATGGTGAGCTCTTAGTGAAATAGCACCATTTCTTTAAGAATACCCACTCCAACTACTTCACACAATTCTGACTAATTATGTGATTTAGTAACTCTGTGTCATCTCAACCCAATGTATTGTATTACTTGCCTGCCTTATTGGGCCACATTCACTAGGTGTAAGTGGGCCAGATTTGGCCCATGATATTTTTTGCTGACTGGGAATGTTTTTGAAATATGTACATACCAAAGTATTTTTCTACATTTTGCAGGGACATGATTGTAGACAGAAATCGGTGGTAAGTACATCTCCCTATTACGATATCTTAACCCAAATTGACCCAAATTATCACTTAAAAAGAGATAACATTTCTCCCCAGAGGCTGCCAGGTGAGCTCATTTTTAGTTGTTGGAATACCCATGCACCCCAACTACTTTGACTAATTAGATGTTATTTTTCAAATGGAAGTGTAAATAACTCCCTCTTACTCTCTGAAACTCTTAGCACCACATTATCACCATATGGATAAATATGATAATATGTTGATTCTTTTCAAACGAAACAATATCTCTTTTCAGCCCCAAACAGTGAAAGCGAGGCCCATATCAGAGCCCTGCCCCCCTCAGATAAGGCCAAACTCCTTTGCCGAAATAGGCGAGGTGAGTACCCAACTAACAAGTTTGATACAGGCAATTCCTCCTGTCATAGAATGAACTGACTCACATACTGCTTTTTGATTTGCTGAAAGACGGCTAAAGAGACCAAGAGGCCGTCATCAGCTATTCCCATGCTCTCCCACTACGACTATCCCAGGAAATACTCACTGCAGGTAGTGCACATTGAAACACACACTCTACATGCATGCATGTACGCATACTGACACAAACACAGAAACACAGAAACAAACATTTTATACAGATGTACAAAAACACATCCCAAACAGGGCATTCATCTGTGCGCAAACACAAATGATTAACCTTTATGCCAGCTTCATGGACCACCGCCACATACTGTACCATAACACCACTTACATGTACAAACTCCATCTGAACTAAATAAAAAGTCACTCATATGACTCACAATTGTATGAGTATGAAGACGTTTTCTCACACCCGTAGAAAAGTGAGGAGGACGAGGTCGTGGCTGAGGATGACGGCAACAGCAACTACATGAAAATGGGAACAGTGTGAGTGTTCTCTCCTGCCTTGTCAACGTTTAATGAGTGTAACTATTATCTCTAAAAAAAAATGTCAGTCACATTTATTTTAAAAAGACTTCCAGGATCTAGCTAGTTGTGTTTCGTGAAAGAGAATGCTGTCAGTTTTAATTGTTTTGTTTTGTCTCACGTGTGTGTGGTCATAATAGGTATGAAACAGTGAAGAAGTCTCAAGAGAGAAAGGAGGATCTCTGCGCTCAAGTATTGTGAGTGTGGAGTGCATCAAAATTGTCTCTATTCTCTGTCAGATGAAAAGGTCTAAAGGCTGGTTTCCTGGACACAGATTAAGCCTAATCCTGCACTAAAATTGCACTTTTAAACCAGAATAACTGAAATGGCCAAGCCTTTTGCAAATCTGGACTTATTAAATCTGTTTTCCAGAGTTTAAATGGGTTCTAACTAAGTGAGACCTTGACAGGGGTAGATTTAACTTCAGATCAGTAAGAATTTGTTTTTTAATTGACCCGCCGTTATATAAAGATAAAATAAAAGTGTCTATAGCAAAGTTGGAAAATGCCCAATGAACACCACAAAGGTCATCATCAAAGTGCCATTTAGTTCAAGGTTAAGGTGTCATCTTCATTTGTGTTGATACATACAAAATGGTAGTCTTGGCTTTCTTTTACTTGGCTTACTTGGCTGGTTTGTATTTGTTGTGAATGTTTCAAGGGACACTGAGGTTGAGTGCTACTCAGGTAGCAGTCTGATGCTGTCCGTCACTCAAGTCTTTGACAAGCTCAAGATACAGAAGTCACCAGCGCCCCCATTGTCATTATGCGACAACAAGAGGTAAATACTCAAAATAGAATGCATTCAAGTTTTATTTTCTTTCTGTCTGGGCTTAATTGTTGTCTATTATGTAATTTGTTATCAAGGCCTTTACTTGTTTGCTTAGTAAGTGTTTCTCAGTGCTATAGATAGAAAAATAGCTCACTCACGTTACGCAACAAAGATGGAAGCTGCCTTGAACATCCTGACAGACATAAAACATATGGGTCTGGTGTTAGAAGGCATTGTTGACCTTGTGAAGCCAAGCAGTCATAGATCTATCGGCAGTGCTAAAGCCAGTTTAGCAGGTCTGCCTTCAGTGTTGCAGGTTTCAGACCCAGCGCTAAACTGGCATCTAGCTACAACCTGTATACTGCAGAACCAAAGTCCCACAACTGAATAGTATCTCTCTGCTATTAGATGTCACATTCAACAAATATACGTATACAGTATTTATAAAAGAAAAAACAAACATATTGTTGCCTTTGAGACATTAGCAATAAACCTGGTCTTATTAAAAAAAAAAAAAAAAACAATGCAACTTCCTCACTATTGTTGAAAATCTGCACAATTCGATGCATACAGATAGATATCCTTGTACAGTTAAATCAACGTCACGGTTGGTGTTTTGAATGCAAGTTCACCGGTTTTAACCAAGTTAAGGAAGTGATCGGTTGATCCTGGTTCTTCAGTGTGTTGGTCTTACTGGCTGTTTTTACAGGGATGATCTGAAGGATGCGGACACCAGACCGATGGAGACTCCCTCTGACTTCAGCAGCGGTTCTTCCAGTGAGCGTGTTTCCCCAGCGGACAGGCAGATGGAAGGGCAGAGCTCCACTGAAAGGTGATTTAGCCGAACTTGTTTTACAATGTTTTGAAGAATGTTACCTTGAAAATTAGGTAGAGTTGCGGAGAGTTGTGTCGGGACTTCGGTTACGAAATATTCTGTCTTAAATAGCTCCATACTGTACATAATCAGTTCCATGTGTTGATACATTGGACAGTTATGAGGAACAGAGCCAAGTGGAGAAGGACATCTCTGTGAATCTGGCTGATTTGAAAACACACCTGACACTTGGGAGGGGAACCGTGGGAGGGGAACCTTGGTATGTATTGTATCTCAATGACTATGTATTTATAGCTAAGCTATCAGGGCCACAACCTTCTCACAACCAAACCATTGTTCCTACATGTTTTTCCCATTTCATTCTGATACTCTATTGATCTCTGGCTCCCTATGGCATACCCCATCCATTTTTATAATAACCCCCCCCCCCCACCACCAACACCCTAAATCTCCCATGCCATGTCCTCCTCCTCTCCTGACCTCTAGCTCCACAAGATTAGTGTGGTGACTCAGCAGTAGAGACTGGTTCTGGTTCTTTGTCGTGTCCTTGTTGTGGAAGTCATGCAATGTGGTTTTACTGCAGTGTGAGTCAGTGTTGGATGTGCGGTAGCCTGTCAGTTATGTGACCTGTTAGCCACTCGACTAGCACGCACACACACACACACACACACACACACACACACACACACACACACACACACACACACACACATACATGCAGAAAGACTGGTCCGATTGCTTACTGTAGACAATTGACAGTGGCATGATACTTAAAAGCAATTAGTTTAATTAGGCATGATGCTGGCATTTAGCAGACGCTTTCATCCAAAGCGACTGACGACAAATACATTTGTTTAAGTAAGTGAATCATCTATCCAACAGTCATCATAAGACAAAATAATCAATGCTCAGACCACAATGCTAGAACAAGGAAGAATTACTTACTGGCATGGTTATTTACTACTTACTGGCATGGCATTGAATGCATTTGAACCATAGTGCCTGGAATTAACTCCTCCTCATTCCTGCCTGTGTGTGTGTGTGTGTGTGTGTGTGTGTGTGTGTGTGTGTGTGTGTGTGTGTGTGTGTGTGTGTGTGTGTGTGTGTGTGTGTGTGTGTGTGTGTGTGTGTGTGTGTGTGTGTGTTTTCTGCAGTGTATCTGATTGGACGGACCAGCTTCAGACCACATGTGTGTTCCATAAGGGAGACCAGATCCTGGCCATCAACGACCTGTACATTGATAGTTTGGAGGAGTTCCATAACTACCTCCGCAAGCTGCTCAAGAATCAGGTATATACAATATATCCATCCACACACACACACACACACACACACACACACACACACACAGACAGACAGACATAAAATACCCAGGTTTGTGTGTGCATGTGATCATCTGTATGTCTCTCTTTACAGGTGAAACTGACTATCTTGAGATTACCAGGGAGCAAACCTTTGCACTCTGACCAATACCCCTGTGAGTGAGTGGGGCTTGGGACCTAGGATAGATTTCTTGACCGTCTTACTGACTGGACTGTCAATTAACAGGACTGTATTGAATATGTTAACTGTCAGTGGCTTTGGTTAAACATGTTATGAAAACTCTCATTGACTTTCTACAGATCTGTGAGTGTATTATTCTCTGATTCAAATTCAAAGATGCATTTAAATTCATTCCAGACCCATGCAGCCAGTGACTGTCAGCACAACACCTTTGGGTATGCTACATTGTGAGTAATGTTAGTGGATTTCTAAAGCATCCTTTAGGGGCTTTTTAGTGCCTTGGGTAAAACCGCATAGTATGAATCTCTCCTGCCATATGTGGACAATGAGGACATAGTTGAATAGGCAACAAATGTGTCACTGTTGCTCTGTTGAGGTGAAGGTTACTGTGAAACAAAAACAAACAACAACCAAAAAAATAAAAAAAAGTGGGAAACCAGCTCATATTACAAGATAGAGGTTCCTCATACTTTATGAAACATCGTCAAAGACAAGTCAGACTCGACTTTATGTTGACAGGTGAAGGGTGAGATCATAATATTTGTGTTCTCTGGCATCCAAGCACAGCTGTCTTAAACAGTTTACATTTAGAATATCTATCTATAATATCTATAATATCTACAAAATGTTACTTAAAACTACCTGACTTTTTGCGCTCGATAATGTTAGATAATGTTAGATAATGTTAGATAATGTTAGATAGTTGCCTTACAAACTGCAAGATGAGTTAGATGAAGCTGATTGGCACACAGGTTGTGATAAAACTGTGACTATGTTAAGTTATGTTAACGACAAACTCTGTATTTGATTTATATTTCAATATTGCTGACATCTTGAGGATGTAGAATGTAATCATCCACACTCTGTAACTTTTTTTTTTGTCTCAGATTATCTGCAAGAGACCCTTTCAGTCAATTGTTTCTGGAACCAAATGTGTATAATGCATGAAAGGTGCCCTCCATCTCACAATATAGTTTGATATTGTTCTAAGTATTCAGAACTGGTGCTCATCACAGCCGAAACACATGAATACCTGTAAATGCATCCTTTTGACACCTGAGGTTTACATCAGCAGTAGTTTCAACAGCTGAGTCACAGATTAAAAAAATATGATCAATCTGTGATGGCATCCATTTGAAATGTCTACTGTGTGACAAGCTTGTCCTTGCATTTGTTTGTCTCTCTGGCGCCCCCTTGTGAGCAGAAACATGTGTGTCCTGCGGTACTTCATTGATCCCAGAGGGGAAATTAAGGCGTTACAGCAGCTCACATCATAAACAACCAAACAACAACAACAAAATAAAGTGACAATAGAATAATATAATAAAATAGACATCTGAAACATTCTATACAGTAGGAACAGTCCAGTATGATTTAACATCCCCCAGCCTGACTCTGATCGAGCCAGCCGGAGGAGGAGTTGTACAGTCTTATTGCAGCAGGCAGAAAAGATCTCCTATAGCGTTCCTTAGTGCAATATGGTTGTAGTAGTCTGTTGCTAAAGGAGCTTCCAGTCTATAGTCTATTCAGAACACTGGGGTTGCTTTTGTTTGGTTCCTTTTCTTTCTCTTGTATTGTTGTATACTGCAGGCTGTCCTCCATCTTCCACCTGTAGGTGTCCCTGCTCTCCTTCAGCTTCTCCTTGAAAAAAGAAGATACAAGGAGAGGAGAACCACTTTAGATTATTGAGATGCACCCACTGACCGATGTGGCTCAAGAAAGTAAATCTACAATATATTGTCCAAATCTTATCAGCTGATAGAACTATTTCATGTTCTCAGACTGTGATTAATCCCAAACAAAGTCTGCCCCCATTTAGCAATCCAATTCATTCCACTGAATAACTCGGAATCGAACCAGGGATGATATGGTATGCACCTTGCTACGCCACTGAGCGCCCCTTAAATGTCCTTTTTGCACATGGCCAAACTTCTTAAACTGAGCTGCTTATGTTGTGTATTGTAAATGTGTTCATAATACAGATTTATCATGGGATGTCAAAGGTTGTGTATATCTTCTGTATTTTCTGTACGATATGATAAAATGTAATATAAAGTGATAATTTAGAAAAGTAATTCCTAAAATCAAATCATTTATATTACCACATTGTTAAATCAGTACCCAACAGTACCCAACAAACATCTGTTCTTGGTTGTACATGATCTATACTCAACTGTGAGAACACATTTCTTCTTAGAATATTATCTTTGCATTTTTAAGGCATTCAAGTTCAAAAGAAATGTTATGTTTCATGTTTAAGAAAAATAAATATATTGGAAATCATTCACAGCTTACAATGATAAAAAGACAAGACAGATAGAAAGTCAGGCAGGAAGACAGACAGACACACAGAGAAAGCTGATGGGCTATAGAAACTAAGCAAAAGTGAATGTAAGATACTTCCAACACTATGGGCACTAGAGAAGCACAGCTAGTTGAACTGTTGAAGGACAAGAGCACTCAATAAGAGACTATGCGTGCGTATGCAGCCATGGGGGCATTCATACCCTGTGGTTATATATTATATAAGGTTGTGAAGGATCCACAAGGTCCTTCATTAATGTGAATAGAGATATCACAAAACATACATTTTGTTTTGTCTGTTTTATTTGTATTTTTATTGACAAGGTTTTCTCTTACAAAGCTATTCAGCACTGAGTGGCAACCCTATTATGATGAACAAATGAACATATTACAACATTTACAATAGAAACTGTTTGGAGATTGATTACTGTTACATAAGGATAAATCTGATTGTCAACAACATTACAATGATTCATTAATTTCACCGTTATGATTAAAGATGTGTTTAATACAGACTACTACTAGACTATTTTGCAGAGCCCAGTGGCTCTTTTGCTTATACAGTATTGTCACATGCTGCTTTTGCCCAGGAGAAAGAGAGGTGGTATCTTGATCCTACTCACTGTTTTTACCAGTGACAGTACTGTCCCTCGAGTCAGGAACACTCTTCAGGCCTTATTTCTAGGTTAGTTTAGTGACCTTAAAAGAAGAAGTGAACTGAGATGGTTTCATCTGTCTTTATAAAGGAAATACGTTTATTTTTAAATCAAAATATAATCACATGTAGTCTAGTAAAATCAATAGTACAATACAAGATAAAATGTTCACTTACAGAACAACAATTCAACATCAGCTAACAGCCATTCACAAATAATCAGTTTAGGCTTGCTTCCTGGTCCCCTCAAATGCAAATCAAATGCTTGCTGCTTCAAATTGTGAAGACAATTCTATCTCTCATTGAACTGCCTTCGTTTATACAACCATATCATTTCTTATTACGTCATTATCCCAGCCCCCAGAATTAGAAGATTCTTGTCCATATTGAAAAGAACAACCAAGAGGGCCAATGGGAAAATATGAGATATTCAATATTGTATTAATTTAGCACCTTTTCGCTAGCTGTAGAAATGCTTATACATTTTCAGGGAACTCATCTAATCCACTACCGATCTATAGCACCCACATGGGTGGTGCGCGGCAGACAATTTCACGCTGCAATGCTCACCACAGATCAGCTATCATCACAGTAGGGAGGTGAGGAGTGACAGCAAGGGATGATTAGGTGGCCATGACAACGTTGGGAGACCTGGTTTGGAATGAACAGCAGTGTTACCTTACTCTTGGGATAGGTGCTACAGGATTGTTAGGGACCACACAGAGTCAGGACCTTTGGTTAAACAGGCTACAAAGATACAGAGACAGAGCACTGGTCTTCCACACTAACATACATTTTGCTGACCTTGGTGTATTATGAAAACTTTCAACAAACCAAAATGCAGGTGAACCTGGAAACGACCCAATGGAGTGACAACACAACGTAGAGTTGGTTATTGTGTACTGTAGGGTTCTGTGCAGAAATAACACCTAGCCTGGACCCCTTAAGCAAGCTGGCTAAGGATTAACCCAGTTTATCAGAGGACAAGATAGAGCTTGTACTATCTTGCTTAGCTATACCTATCCAATCTTGTTATAGTAGATCTACACAAGTGTCTGGGGCAACAGGGCCTAATGGTGTCCTGCAGTATCATTCTTTGACCAGAGGAGGCCTCTCTTTCACAAATAAAAAAAGTAAATCAGTTTCAATACCTCAACCTAAAATGTGGAGGCATTCATATAGCATGAAATCGGGGAGGGGACTGTGGATCTGTCTCCGTCAGGTCGTATGTTCGTATGTCACACGCAACATCTCAGGCACCACTGGGACAATTTTGACAAAACTTGGGTGAATGATGCGTCTTGCCATAAAGATCTGTCATTTACAAAATGACACTGCTTGGCCCAAGGGGGGTGCTATAGCAAACAACTGAAATTCCCAAATTACACTGATTGGCCCAAGGAGGATGCTATAAGGACTCACACCGGAAGCTTTAAAATCCCGGAAATCTGAAGACAAGCCCCTCTTCTGGGGTACAGAAGTCGAGTTACCCTATTGTCCCCACTAGGACATGTTTCAATACACTTTTTCATGGGTTTGGGGGGTTTAGTTAGCAGTCATCACCATCACTCACCTGCATTATAGTTAAAAGACAATTATAGTCCACTGGAAAAGGCATTGGAAAACCCTATTGGAAACCTCACTTCCGTACCGCAATAGAGGGGTGTGGCCACTGTGGAACATCACCCTGTGAAGGTCTATAGTAACAACTGAAATTCCAAACTTTGAACAAGCAATTCACGCAAGGTGGGGCTACATAATTTGTGGGGATAACATGTTTGCTGTAGACTTGTTTGAGATGATATGAACAACACATAATTGCCAGTACTCTTCACAGTGTCATGGAATATTTGACTAATTTGTGAAAAATGTTGTGTCTGAAAACCCATAGCACCCTACCCAGCTTAAGGTGTCTGTTTGCAGATCTGAGGGAAAGTGGATAGGCATCAGCAATGTGGTTAAGGCACCTCCACCAAGTCTTCTATTGGGTATAGGAGAGTATTGTCCGTAATTGTTGATTGCACTTACAATACTGACATTCATACATCACATTGATCCCAGGTCATTCCGACATGTGTTGGGGCCAGGGTAGGGTATGGAGCAATATACACTGGTGTAATGGTGTGGGGAATGTTTTCTTGGCACACCATTAATACCAATCAATCATCGCTTGAATGCCACAGCCTATTTGAATATTGTTGCTGACCATGTGCATCCCTTCATGGCCATAATTTACCCATTTTTTAATGGCTACTTCCAGCATGATAATGCACCATGTCGCAAAGCAAAATTCATCTTAAACTGGTTTCATGAACATGACAATGAGTTCAGTGTTCTTCAGTGGCCTTGCCAGTCACCAGATCTGAATCCAATAGAACACCTTTAGGATGTGGTAGAACAGGAGATTCACAGATGGAAACTGCACCTGAAAAATCTGCAGGAATTGTGTGATGCAATCATGTCATCATGGACCAGAATCTCAAAGGAATGTTTCCAACACCTTGTGGAATCAATGCCACGAAGAATTGAGGCTGTTTTGAGAGCAAAGGGAGGCCCTACCCAGTATTAGTATAGTGTTCCCAATAAGGTGAGTGTAGAAATGCATTTTATAGAATGGAGAACACCACTCACCGCGTGAGAAAAATAAGATTTGTTGCTCTACTCATTACTTTTCTATCTGTGAAAACCTGCACTGCATGAATATCTCTAAGGGAAGGAACCTAGACATTTTCCTCCAATGTGTTTTGAGTAGGAAGCATGTGGACCCAGAGGGAAGGATGCAAGGAATCATGTCTCTAACAATTGAGAAAAGGCCTCCTTCAGATGTGTGAAGTATCTTTGGTATCAATGGCCATTTTTGTCCTCCAATCAGGATGAGAAACGATTTCCAATAAGTCCCCAGGTCTTAAACTTCAATGTATTAAATCTCCCCTAGATTCTAATAAATGCATTTCACTGGCACAGAGTGGATGGGTACAACGTGTTAATGAGAACAGTCTTGCTTGCAGTGGATAGGGTTTGTAATGGGATGGGACATCATATCGATCGGTCACCTTGTGAAATGTCTGATCATAAAAGAAAACAGGCGAGAGATGGACGGAAGAAGGATGAGAGTGGAACAGGAGAGGTCACATGACACACACACTGACACATCTACAAACACACACACACACTGACACATATACAAACACACACACACACACACACACACACACACACACACATACACCAATGGTTTCAGAGACGGACACAAATTTGAATGCTTTATTTTACAGAGCCAAATTCTTCACTCACTCTCTCTCTCCCCCTCCCTCTCTCTCTCCCTTCCTCACACACACACACACACACACACACTCCTACCCACCCATTCAATCTCAAGAAAAGGTCAGCTCTGATTAGTTTTTGATCCAGCCACATCCGTCCAGTCACGACAACGCCCACCCTGTCTGGATTTCAAACCCAAACATTCCCACATTTCTGTGACATTTCCATGATCGGGGCTACTTTAATTTAGCTCCATCATATTCACTTAATGTAATGCATTACTTGCGGCACATGGGTATCTCACCTCATTGCATCCACTAGCCTCTACAGTGAATCATAAAAGCTCTCCGATTTTAATAATTTAGAATGCATTATAAAATGACCTTCCTCAAATTAGATGACAAAGCAAGATGAGCATGGAGCCGTTGTGAAGTGCCAACTGACCCCTTAGCAGTTCTATGCATGGCTACTTTCGCAAACATATACACAGCTTGAGTTACCCTATAATGCTGGCATATGTGATTTGCTAGCACGTATCGAGAAACGCTAATGTATGGGATAATAACTGTTATAGGCCCATGTGGTGGAAGTGGTGTCACTGTGGCACAAAAAAAAGCTGTTCTCACACATGCCTGATTAAAATGCAGGACATTCATTCATCAGGGCCTTCCACTTCCACTCTTGTTCATTAGCATTTGGGGCTCACATTTTTAGATCTTATCCAACACAATGTGTCCAATCATTCCCAAATTCCTCACTAATGAGCACTAGGCTGAGGATGGTTTCCGCTCTTAAAACAAGTTAAGCAGCAACACCGCTGGACCCAATATTAACTATACTTAGAAAATAAGACGTATCGATTTCTCGATTTGTTCATTCAAATAAACATGAATGACTTGGCCTTATGGACAACTCTCTCTTTCAAAAGCATGTGCATTACTTAACATTAATACATCAGGTTTTTTCTTTAACACAGGTCTACCACTTTCCTTAGACCTTCATGTCCAAATAGATCTTCTGGGCAAGTAGGTTAAAAAAATAAATAAATACACATACACAGGCTAGCATGTCACCAATACAAACACATTTTTATTTTTTATATTTATTTATGAGACATATTAAAACATATTCCCCAACATTTAGTCGGACAGACATACATTGGTTATATGTTTGCGGTAAGATAACACTGAAATGTGTTGTATAGCCAACCATTATTCATTTCCATAGCCATCTTTTCCTGCTAGGCTAATGTGTTAGCCATTAGTTAGCACTGTAGTGACACATTGTGTGTTCTTTTAGTGTTAGCCTTGTTAGCCTCTGTCATCCACTCGCTGAAGCACTTCTCCATGGCCTTCCTGTTACCCAAGCTACCAACGTTGACTGTTGGGATGATCTTGAGGGGCCGCAGCCACTGGACGAAACGCTTCATCTCCAGAAAGCTGCTGTGCTCACTATAGGGGATATCTGCAGAAAGAGAGTTCATGTGTTAGTGAGACTGAAGTTCGGACCCAAACCAACACCAAACCCCTACCGCCTTTTTACTTGTGGAGATCTGATATAACTGGATAGAGTACAGAGGTGTGTCATCATTTCTGGGTCCGCACGAACGTTTCACATTCATTTTCTCTGTGTGGATTATTTAGAATAGTTATAATAAATTCAATGTTTAATGAATGCTTTCAGGAATTCTCCAGATTGTTATTCTTGCCAGTATATTCAAAATGTGAAAAAAAGAATCCACATGGCCTCGTAACTTTACCATTTTAACAGTAGCTCTTCAAGAATACGAGTCAAAACAAATTAGTGATTAATCTGGGAAGTTGCTGAATGGGTGGGTTCATGCCTTCACATTTTATAAAAATCACCACTGATACCATGCCTATGGCAAAATTCAAGAGAAATTTGAAAGTGGACACAAAAGTATGTGAGCTCCTCGGTCCTCTGTAGGTATAAGCAATAAGATTTAGTGAACCTTACACCTTCAAATCCAAGATTAGAACAGAGTGCTTTAGGCCAAGCAAGAAGACCAAAACAACATTTCTCATAAGAGCTCACACTCCTCATGCCCAGTACCTTCTAATCCCTGAGGCCATTGTTGACTCCCCCCTATCTGAAAGATAAGTATCAGCAACCTTCTGGTTGGCCATCTTGATATCCCGCCATGTTCATGAGGCCCACGGTGCTTTCAGAATCATGAAGGAGAAGTCAACAAGCCCCTAGGGCTAGGGACTCAGGATCATTTTGGAACCGGGCTCAGGGTTCTTCAGACTACTCAATTATGAATGCGTTCAGACGAGTAGCTAGAAGATCGCTTCCATAATTTCCCCATTACATGCCATCAAGTCAAATGAATAAAAAAAGTGTCTCTTTGGTTGGAGGTAAAAACCTGTCAAAAGGCCAGATGTCTAACATATTAAAAAATACAGAAAAGTAGTTTTACTACTAGGGGCTAAACCTCAATGACTCTAGACAGCAATTCAAGCAATCCTTCCCTAAGTGCAATCTGTTCCTCTCTGTGACTACACTGCTGGCGGGTGGACGTGGTGTGATTTTCAAATGACACTCCCCAAAAAACCATTAAAAGTGCAGTTTAGCTTCAAAGTAACATCCAATGTTGCAGTTTCAACAGGAACCTTCGATTGCAACCTCTTTTTGGGTCGGAGGGCAGGGAGGGGGCAGAATTTGTGAATTTGTTATTGCTATTTTGTAAATTTTTTGTTCGTATTTTCTTATCGTTTATGTTCCATGCACCAACCTCACCAAGTCAGTTTCCTGTATATGCAAATATACTTGGCCAAATAAAAGAATTCTGATTCTGAAGGGAAGGGTGACAATCTGGGTAAGAGTTGCCCTTGGGATCAGCTCACCCTCCCAAAATTCCAACCTTAAAAAGGAGCTACACACTGTACTACAGCATATAATGGCCTTGAACAATTGTGGAATGGTGTTAAAAAGTCATAGCTCCCAACAAATGTTTTGATTGGCTACAGTATTAGCACATTGACTTCTCCTGGCTGGTCTGGCCACTCGTCAGATCGTAGCTCGTTACAGACAGTACACAAATCAAAACTATCCATAACGAATATTTATTATTACCTGTTCACTTAACAGGTCGGGATCTTATCCGGATAGCCGATTTTGTGATGGAAGCTAGCTAGTACCAACGACTAGTGTAAACAATGCTCATTGTAATAGCAGTTTCAACATGGCCACCGGGGGGGTATCAGATTTCATATACAGCTCCATAGAGGGAGGAAACAGAGTCTGCCACCCACTAAGGAGAGAAATAGGAGCTCCTGTTAGCTGCAGCATCATACGATGGCAGAGAGGCGCAGAGAAAGAGAGCACAAGAGCAACATGGAGAGAGAGAATGCTGAGGAGAGGAAATTAAATCCTTGGGTTTGCAGTACTGCAGGCAGGTGTACTGTATGTCTCTCAGGGTCAAAGCCCACAGCTGCTGATGCTGGACGATGGGCCGGACGGCTAGTGTTGTTAATTGAGATATTCAGCAGTTTTAACAAGGAGAGAAAAAAAAAAGGCCATACCAATGATATCGGATGAAGTCACGGCCTATTTAACACAATGTCTGAACACGATACTTGTCCCGTGGTACTGTCCAATGTCAGAGAAGAAGTGTGTGTGTGTGGAGGGGTAGAACAGGATATATACACTCATCAAACACTTTATTAGGAACACCTGTATACCTTCTCATGGTGGAGGTGGTGTAATGGTGTGGGGAATGTTTTCTTGGCACACTCACGTTAATACCAATCAATCATCGCTTGAATGCCATAGCTTATTTGAGTATTGTTGCTTCCCTTCATGGCCACAATTTACCCATCTTCTAATGGCTACTTCCAGCATGATAATGTACCATGTCACAAAGCAAAAGTCATCTCAAACTGGTTTCATGAACATGACAATGAGTTCAGTGTTCTTCAGTGGCCTTCCCAGTCACCGGATCTGAATCCAATAGAACACCTTAGGGATGTGGTAGAACGGGAGATTCACAGCTTGAAAGTGCACCTGAAAAATCTGCAGGAATTGCGTGATGCAATCATGTCATCATGGACCAGAATCTCAAAGGAATGTTTCCAATCAATGCCACAAAGAATTGAGGCTGTTTTGAGAGCAAAGGGTATTAGTATAGTGTTCCTAATAAAGTGCTCAGTGTGTATATACACACACACACAACCTCCCACTGTCTCAACAACATCACAGATTAGGCTACATTACTGTGCAATCACATACATCACATACCAGTTATAAGTGCTCGCGTCCTAGCCGGTCCATAGATGTAGCCGTCCACATAAATTGGATACCGCAGCCCTCAACATGCCAAGGCCTCTCACATAACCCATAGATAAGGCCTAGTTTCAGTATACCCATTTACATACCATACATGCCATGTATGCCAATGTCCTCACAGCACACTATGATGCTGTTAGCAGAGGTGGACATAGACTGTGCTTAAACACAATTTATATCGTAGGTGACATTATGTTGCATCCCGGATGCTGCGGTACACTGTAGATAACAAACATAGGCACCACATTATAACTAGCATCCCAGCAACCTTACCTGCCGACACAGATTCCCTTATTAAAGGACCTCAAATACAATAGCTAGCTTCTTTGATAACCTTCCATGTCTAATGTCATCTCGGAACCCAGAAGCTGTTGATTGAGATTCTGGGGGCATAGGAAGTAAAACACAGGGGGATTCAATTCCATGTCCCTGCAAAATCCATGCCTCCATTTGCAGCACCTACTCAACTCCTCTCTATTCATTATTCATATATAGAATCCATGACGCTGGTTCACTGGATGCATCATCAGCCTCCCAGACCCACCTGCATTACCGTTCGCTGTACCGTTCGCTCCATTTAAACGAGAGTCTGACTTAGTCCCACTATGCAGATGAGTTGAAAACCCCATAAATACAGTAAACATAGGTAATGTACTATACGTACCATAGATGCTGATGTTGTCACGGACCTGTGGTCGGATGTTCTCCACAGCCTCCACACTCCGACTGAAGGTCCAACCAGTGGGCTTGAAGGCCAACAACTGGTCATATTGACTTGAGAACCTCCTCAGGTGAGCCTGAAGATTCTGGAAATCACAAGAGACAAAAGAGGGTTTACTGGTTTAGTTAGTAATACATCTGTTGTGCTCAAGGAATTCTATTCCCTGAGAGCAGCATTACTTCTTCAAAAAAAGATTGATTGGACAAGGTGATTTGAAGCAATACATAATTTGTTGAGAGAATCTCCTCCAGTACGTCAACAGAAAACAATACAGAAATAAGTTCCTATTTCTTTGGTTCTGCAAAAGTACAACACTTGTTCTACTCTGATGAAGGCATTTCGGAGTCATATTATTCATAATCAGGGAGTACATTTAATTTGTTTTTATTACAAAAAATTATTATAAAAATAAAAGAAATCACTGGTGGCTGCTTTCATTTCAGAAGCGAATAAGAACGAAATTACATTTCAACATGTACAAATTCTAAACCATCATTACCTTGCTCCACATCTTACACATTATTTCCCCTCAAAGAACAACTGCAAACTTTCCAAAAATGCTATGTGAATCTTGCCCAGGGATTGCAGAGACACCAAAACTACCATACTCGTACAATAACTCTTGACAGAAAATGAAACAATTAAGATGAAACATTCATATTTGACTTTTACTACATCAAATACAATTCTAATTAAAATGTGCCAATCTTACATTGGCGAACATTTGCCAAACATGAAAGCCTCTTACATACATCATTTCACAATACCAAATGAATATTCAGGAAAATGTGGAAGAGTCCCAAAAGATATATTTCAAAGCTTCTTTCAAATTCTATTTTGGGTAACATCTTTGAGAAAACTGCCACTATATCCAAGGGTATCTCAATGAGATGCTTATATGCAGTATGGAGATTTTTCTTTTTCTAAAACTGGTCTGGTTTCAAATCAGCACTACTGTGGAAAGTATCTCAGGTAATGTGGGTCTGGTATGTACTGCGCTAGCTTTGAGTATTATCACATTGTGAATGGTAGTTTTACTGTTTTAATCCTTGAGAGTAAGGATGCTGTGCTTGCACTTGGTCATTGTAATTAGCATCTTAATTATTTGCACTTCTGTCCTTGGATTTGCATACACAGTCAGACATACGCAGAATTGGATAAGGTTGTTTTGCAGTGACTGCTAAAATAACAATTAGGCAAAGGAGTAGCAATAATATATCATTCGCCTCTGGATGAAAACCCCAGAAGTTTCCTATTCTTGCTTTGAGCTCGTCCTTCATGAAGATAAAGCAATACAATTTTGAAAAGTAATACTTGTAAATAAAGTTTTTGGGGTAAGGTAAGGCAATATTATTATCTGTAATAAAGTGTGTCTGAGTGCCTATTTCAATTTCCCACCCTTTTCCAGTCTAGCAAATCAAACATGCACACTCACTGAGCAAATGGGACACATTTGTCCCAGCAATAATGTCTGGTCATGGCTATTGATTTAACAACACCCCTTTTGCACTGTAAGGACACAGAAGTGTTGAGGACTTTGTGACAAATGGATCTATAACATCTATAAAAGCTCCTTCTGATACATTTTTTGATTGAATTAGGAGCGGAGAGTGGTGACATGGGACAGGTATTTACTTTGAAGTTGAGTTGCATCATGGATAGCACGTGAACCTGGGCCGCCTTCAAGTCTGTGGTGATGAGCTGTCTGATCTGCTCCGACTCCAAACAACACATGGTGTTGAACTTGTCCCGAGACAGGCCCACTTTGGAACCCAGAACCTCTGCCAGAGCTATGGGTGAGAGATTAAGAATGTATTATTCAGGTCAGGAGTCCATTACAAACATGGACCTGGTCCAGAACAAATGTTCTATACACTCAGAATAACATGACAATGCATACACAACGAGAAGCCTATTCTAGTGAAGCAAGACATCGGTGTGTTTTCATACACAGCTAGCTGAGGCCCAGGTGGTCGGTTCAGATTTCATCAGGGTAGCCTTGGTTTGTCAAGTGTGTTTTTGAAGTAGAGAAATGGTTGTGGTTTTTTTTTTCTTACACCCAGGTTGAGATGGTCTTCATCAGTGTATTTAGTGTGTGTTTTTTTTCCCCCTTTTCAATACTCAAAAACAGTTAACACGGTTCTTTATGTATGTCTAACACCCAAGTAGAGATGTTCTGAAGTATTGTGTGTGTAGCAAGGCAACGAGGCAGAATTCTCACAATGGAGGACAGGATATAACTCATTCAAACCAAGGACATGCTAGGAGGAGGAGAGGCTCAGCTTTGACATTTTCCTCTAATCCACAAATTGTCCACACTCCTTTCAAAAGAACTCTCCAGAAGAGCAGAGAGAAAGGAGAGTGTGATGTACAACCACAAAGCTGTCCCTAGGCCAGAGGTGGGCAATTGGTGTAATCAGATGTTGATGTAAATGCTGGTGAGGAACAAAAGTATGACGACCCATCCTCCCTCTAGGACTGGAGTTGCTCAGCACTGCCATAGAGGCTGATCTAAGGTCAGTTTAGCATTTTCAACCTAATGGAGAAAATTAAATTCAGGTAATCCTAGATCTGTGCCCATGTAATATAATATACCATTTAGCTGACGCTTTTATCCAAAGCGACTTAGATTGCAGTGCATACATTTCAGTATATATGGTCCCAGCAGGAATCAAACCCACAACCTAAGCGTTGTTAGAGCCATGCTCTACCAACTGAGCCACAAAGGCCCGTGTGTCACTTCTACCTGGAGTGAAGAAACCACACTTACCCAGGAAAACCTTCTCTTTGCCCACTGAGTAGGAACCACAGACCACCAGTGTGCGAGGGTCAAGGGTCACGCACTCAAAGGCTGTGTTGGCCGCGAAGGTTATGACTTCCTGCTGGGTAGGGAAGGTATACTCAGGACTGCAGTAGCTGGAGCGGGGGAAAAGACGAAAAGATTAGTGCTTTTGTGTGTGTGTGTGTGTGTGTGTGTGTGTGTGTGTGTGTGTGTGTGTGTGTGTTGGGAAGAATAGTCACGCAGCAAGATGGGTTAAGGACAACAGTGGCTGTGGAAGAAAGATGAGTGAGAGGTTCCTTCAGGGCCACATCCTGTCTGTGTGTGTGTGTGTGTGTGTGTGTGTGTGTGTTCAGGAGAATAGTTATACAACAAGTTGCATTGCGGACAGCAGTTGCGGAGGAGGGAAGATTGAGTGAAAGTCCTTCAGGACCTTCGGAGTGTGTCAGTGTGTACATGATTGAGTATAAGAGGGGTAATTGAAGCTGGAATGCGTGTGGTACTAACGTGGTGTCTAGGTATAGTGTCTGCACCCTGCAACTTAGTAGTTCAGGGTATTTCTCCATGCAGGGGTCAGCTCTGAAGTCTCCAGTGTGAAGGACAATCTGTCCATCAGGCAGGAAGAACAGCAGCATAGCAGAACCTGGACAGCTGGGGACGAGAGAGAGAGAGAGAGAGAGAGAGAGAGAGAGAGAGAGAGGCTCATACATAGTACCCTGAAAAAAAACATTCATCCCCTTGCATAGTCTTCACATTGTGTTGCCTAAGTGAGTGCAATTTTAATGCATGAAATATTTAATGAAATGAAAATTGTATTCAGTGTAATAAACTTTGGGTGCCCGGTAATAGAACAGAACTTATGAGGCAGGTGAGGTGTAGCAGGTACTCACTGATTGGCCTCCAGCAGTAAGACTCTGACTCCCTCCACAGTAACCTCAGTGTTCATGGGGAGAATGTGGACGTACTGCTCTTCCACCTTCAGTTTACTCTTCACCAGGTTCCCCGTTATCTGACGATAACAGACATCTGTCAATCAACCTGGCTGCTCACATTCACACCAACAAGGTAAGGATTATAGTACGGTGAAAGGCTACCTATAGCCCATTGGCTGGGTGGTTCCATCACCAAATTGCACCCATCTAGTCTCTTCAGTGGTTCCCAAACATACCTGTGTTGAGATCCACCTGAGGCCATTTACGTTTCCCAGTGACCTACCAAATAATCAAATATTTTTAGCCGCAACCCAAAAGGGAGTAGCTGCGGGTCCCAACCCATTTTCTGGGAGACAATGACCTACATCCCATCTTATCCAGGAAAGACGGGATGCTTTAACCAATCACAGACAGGACAGGGATCTAGGGCAAAGGGAAGAAACTAATTGACCTTGTACAGGAACAACGCCTAGAAGGCGGTGAAAGTCCAACCTAGTGAATCAGAGGGCATATTGCTTTATCCAATCAGTTTAGAATCTACACAAGTGTCTAGGGAGACGAGGCTTCTCGGCTGGGCCCAAAAATATTGGAATTCATCCCTTTCTTAAGTGAACTCAGAAAACTTGGACTCATTACCTTTAGTCCATGCAGCGTGGCGAGATAAGGAGGAGTATTTACCAAACAAACAAAATGAATATAATTAGGCATTCTGAATGCATAGAGCTGACGACGGACTGTATCCATGTTGTGTCTGGAAATTCAAAACAGAGGCTTTTATTAAAAAGATCCAGCTAACCTGCTAGCAACTTAAGCTAACACAGGGCTGAGGAAACATACAGCACACCCCATTACAATACAAGAGCTATAGTAGACTTCATTATCATCAATATGACATGTCTACCATGATATGATCATGGCAGAGATAAATATACTGTAAGCATTTACATTTATGGCATTTAGCAGACGCCTTTATCCAAAGCGATTTACAACAAATACATTGGTTTAAGTAAGTGAATCATCTATCCATCAGTCATCATAAGATAAAGTAATCAATGCTCAGACCAGGGGCCATTGGCAGTCACAATGCTAGGAGAGAAACTTGTACAGGGGGGTAGTGGGGGTGAAGAGGTCTTTAGGAGGGACAGTTAAGATGTAGCCTGAAGAGATGGGTCTTCAATCTACGGCGGAAGATTGGTAGTGACTCTGCAGTTATGACAGCAGTGGGAAGCTCATTCCACCAGCGGGGCGCCAGGACAGTGAAAAGTCATGACCGAGTAGTGCAACTGCTGCATCCACATAGAGGTGGCGGTGCCAGGTGGCCAGCTGTGGTGGAAGAGCGGAGTAAGCAGTAGCAGCAGGTCTCCTCACCCCCACCCTTGTGTGACTAGCCAAACCTGGGGTCTTCTGACTCAGAATTCTTTTATTTGGCCAAGTATATTTGCACATACAGGAAATTGACTTGGTGACTCTGGTTCTGTGCACCAGAACACACTCAGTTAGCCCACTGAGCTAAAGCCCATACATCAGCCCACACTGACTTCAGGTCTCAGCAAAGAACTGATCAGGCAAGCGAACCACCTACGGTACATCAGCAGTCCTGGATGTTGCGTCAAGGGCCTTTGCACTTCCACCAAAGTAAAGAAATAGGGAACCTAAATAAGAGACTGGTTGACAGGCTTACTCGGTTGCAGTAGATGGGGACGGTGGAGCTCTTCTTCAACCCCCCGTAGTGGTCAGAGTGGAAGTGGGTGAGGAAGTAGGCCGTGATGCCCTCTACCACCCCATAGCTGAAGGCGTCCACGGAAAACTTGGTGCCTGAACAAAAAAAAAAAAAAAACATTATAAACAAGGCATGACTGAATCTTCAGCAGAGTGTCAGCAAAGTTAATGGCAGTTTAGCTATTGTCTCCAACTTAAAAAGGTGACTTGTACAGCATTTACAGATGCAAAAACAACTATAGTGCTTAGCTATAAAAGGTATTTCTGAGTTGGATTCTTAAAAAAAAAGATCAAGGGAAAGTCTCAGGTAGCTTTAAAATGCTACATACAGTAGTGCACCTTTCACAGCAAAAGTGGAGACAAGGGGCTTACTAAGTACTCACAATGGTCACACTCACCTGGAATCTTTTTATAGAAGGGACAGTGCTTTGGCTCTCCATCCGCTCTCCCCCTGTTCCACCTACTCCTCCCTCCACGTCCCCTCCCCTCTCCATGAGTGCTCTGCGTACTCCCATCACCAGAGGTCCCTCCTGCATTATTAGAGGCCTCAGCAGCATTGGTACGCCTGCCTCTCCACTGACCTCTTTGGCTCTCCCCTCTGCCTCTGGAGTTCTCCCTGGACACCGGAGCCTGCTGGGGGTTCACTCCGGGCTTTACACTTCCTGCCTCCTTCTCCTTCTCTTTGTCTTTCAGGGGCTTGAGCCCAAAAAACACCCCAATGTCTGTCTGTTTGAGCCCAGAGGCCGCAGCCTTGCCTTGGCCCTTCCTGGGCGCCATGTTGGCAAGAGAGGGTGAAGTGGTGGAGGTTTGGGAAGATGAAGGCACTTGTTGAGATACTGTTGAGGTCACCTTTGTCTTAACAGGAGTGGAGCACTCATCAAAACTGTTGGAATGGCAGATACTTTTGTTGTTTGGGCTGGACAAACACTTCCGGAGTTGTTCTAGCACTACACTCTGTGGGGACTGGAGTTGAGGACGAGCACTGGTGGCATTCAAACAAGCTTCTGTTAGCTCTTCTCTTGTGGCTCTGAAGGAGGAGTTGAGCTTATGGGGCTTATCATCAACAGCTGTGGAGCTAGCTAACTGATTTCTAGGGGCTAATGGGATAATTGACAACACTTGGGTGTCACGGAAGGCTGGAGCGTCCACTCTCTCCTCTTCAGACTGAGCTAGGTCAGCGAAGAACTCGTTGTCACACGAGAGAGCATCACTAAACAATATCCCTGAGTCACTGATCTCATCTTCCGATGCACTGGCTGGAAATAGTGTTTTCCTTGATTGAACTGGGGACTGAGAGAGAGGAGAGTAGGAGATCTCCTCACCACTAGAGGCGGAGGACTCAGCTTTGATAAAACTGTCCTCAAGGGCTTGACCCACACAATATTCTTTCAGGGGGGTTGAAAACCCTGTATTACCCTCTTGTGAGCTGCTGGTAGAGCTCAGGCCTTTAACAGAAGGAGACCAGCCTTTCTTTTTTCTGATGTCCTCTGGACCAGGTGACCGTAGTAATAGGAAGGCATTAGACTTTGAGGGGGTTGTAGTTCCACTATGTCTGTAAATGGGAGAGGCATTCTGACTGGACAGAGTGGAGAGATTCATTGCACTTTCCTGTGAGCTCTCTAAGACTAAACAGGCCCCATCATTGGTAGCTGAGTCTGCCGGGAAGCTGACATTGGGTGCCTCATTGGTCGTTGTCTCCTGAGACAGACGGAAGAGCACTGTGTCATCGGTGGCTCTGCTGTGGGCCAGAAGAGAGTGGCTGTATCTTTTGAAGTGAGTCGGAATGGTGGAGGAGCACCGGAGACCGTCAGGACATTCTGAATATCACACACACAAAATATTATATATATATATATATATTATAAACTGTTTTGCAGATTTTTGGAAACGAATGCACATTGTGTGGTTAGGGATCCAAAAATAGGCATTATGATGTAATATTTTAATTGCTGTTACTGTAATCACTTACCTTTGCTGTCATCCCCAGGGGTGTCTAGACATTCTGCAACATGCCATCTATGAGACTGCACGACCAATATTGAGAACGGCATTTGACATACTGGGCAGAAACCCCCAGAGGATGCTGTCTGGACCAGGCTCTCTTCTGACAGTGTCCCATCTTGTGTTAATTGTGGACAGTCGACGTTCTGGCTTGAAAGTGTCCTTAATACCTCTTCGTTATGAATATACTCATGTCGAGGCTCGTTTGCTGTAGAATTGGCCTCTGTTCTTTTAATTGGATTAATGTCACACTCAATTTGTGTTCTCTTGACTTGTTGAGTTTCTCCTTTTGAAATCCGTTTATAGGCACGTA
Organism: Argentina silus; assembly: GCF_951799395.1. NCBI lineage: Eukaryota > Metazoa > Chordata > Actinopteri > Argentiniformes > Argentinidae > Argentina > Argentina silus. The sequence goes on along the minus strand of NC_139670.1, from coordinate 15,224,688 downwards.
CCGGTCCAGGTGGTGTCTCCTGTTTTTTCTTTTTCTTGAGAGGCTTGTATTCCCAAATGTCATCTTCAGTGTCGTTCTGTGACATTTGAAACAGTAGAATGAATTGCCCTAAAAAACTAATTCTAAGACCTCGCCTGTGCATGCATCAGCTGTTCTCTGTTTTGTAACATTCCGTGCGGCACGCATTGATGTTGACATTACAGTGCTACTAGTTCCGTGTCTTGCTTTGCTCACAATCCAAAACAACAATTATATTTCATAATGTCTGTCATAACACGACTATACTAGATACACGTTACCCTTTTACAGACTTGCCGCCATTCATTGTAGCCTACTGTTCTGAAATAACATAAGCACTTTCTAAACCAATGTTAAATGAGATGTTTGCATTGTACAATCTCCCAAAAAAATGTATGTTTCATGAAAAGCATAGGGGACAATAATGTGACTGCAGATGCAAATTTCGGGAATGACATACCTTGCACACGATTTTACAGGTTCCGCTTTGTGTGGATGGTGAAAATACGGATGCAGAAAGTTCAATTGGCTTTACCCAGGCGGTTTGTTGTGGAAAAGATGGCGTCCCAGTGCAGCCTCCCTGACTTACTTCCCATTCAGAACCAACTGGACTGCGCCCTAGATGACGCTGCCAACCAGCAAGAGAAAGAAAACCTTGTGTACCAATACTTGAGAGACCTAGACGAAAGAGAGGATTTGAAGATTCCCGATTTTGAGCAAGGTTTGTACAGTTTACAGCAGTGGAGGTAGAAGGGGGGAGGCGGGGGGGCTCATTGTAATACATGGAGTGGAGTAGGAAATGTTCTACTCTGATGACTGCCTCCACCAGCCTCCCCTGGTTGACAGTGATTATTGGGCTACTGTGAGTGTCGATTCGGGCAGCACTTGCTCTGTCCAAAGTTGTGCATGAACCGGCTGTGGTTGAACACATGCCTTTAGTCTATCCGCATGTCCATCTATATGCACGGGCAGGACAGTTACTGCTCTTATTGTGGCATGCCCAGCATATTTGAACAGGAAGCAACTTGTTGAGCTTGTTACTGCAACATTGTATTTAACGCTAGTTCTTATCTCATAAGATCGCATGTTATAGAGAGGCATAGAACCTAGGCAGTGCAATAAATGGTACATCCAGGTGTTTAGGGTATCCACATTTAATTTAAATACATAATTGCGTTTATTATTTGTTTTGCTGCAGGTCTGGAATGGCTGAACACAGAGGGTCCTCTTTCTTTGGCGAAGGAGCTCTCTGGCAAGGTGGTGCTGTTGGACTTCTTCACCTACTGCTGCATCAACTGCATGCACATCCTGCCTGACCTGCATCGGCTGGAGGAGAAGCACTCTGTCAAAGGTACACAGACCCCATCGACACCTGCATTAAAATGCTTCCTGTGTCCAGATACTGTCCACATTGTGATTGTGTCCAGAAGGTGTGAATGGAAAACATAGGCATTGTCATGGCACTGTGTCAAAGAGGACTACATATGTTTTACCTAGCTAATTGTATACCTTTTATTAATTTTGTTTGAAATGTCTTTCTTGCTTTGGTTCAGATTTTTGTTTCTCTTGTGCCTTGTAAGCAGGGCTCTCCTGAAAAAGAGACCCTGGTCTCAGACACACTCCCCTGTGCATAGATAAAGGTTAAATAAAATAAAACAATTAAATGTGATTGGAACCACCTCTGGGGGTGTACAAGCTCGCATCGCGGATAAGTGTAATTGCAATGCGGACACAGAGAACGTTAATCCCATTCTGTTTAACTTTATTTCAATGGCACACATGACAGCGAGCTGAATAGACACTTAAAGAAATTCAATGACAATGCAGAAGACACAGATATTTCAATGATGGCATAAATACAAGTGGCCAGGTCCAAGAATAGGTTCATAGGCACCACGCTTTCTGACCCAACTCATACCGTGGTGGTGGCACCAGCTGCTGTAGCCTAGTATGGATGCTGGTTGACAAAAAGGTAACTATTAGTTAGTAACTATTATAGTATCAAAACTAAGTGTAAAATGCTGCAAACTTTCACCCCCTGAATTCGCCCTGTGTGAGAGTCACGTTGTACAGTTTCCATTCCTGCACAATAGAGACACGGAGAGCTCAGGGTAAGATTCTGTCTTAATTTATAGTTTAGGATTGCCAAAATTGTACACTGTCGATTGCACGTTATCCAGCCAGCTTTATGCTCAAATACACACACTCACACACACACACACACACACACAGTGATACATTTCCATACTGTATATACTTGAGGGGCAGCAAGGAATAGTGAAAATAGTGGAGTAGCTGTTTCAATTTGAAGTCAGATTTATTTTCATGCAAATAAAGGTTTGTTAGGTTAAAAAGAATAAAAAAACAAGGATAAATAAATTCTGCAGCTGTCCAGGAGGAGGGTAGGTGACAGTGGGCCTGTCGAGAAGGCTGAAGTCTGAGACAGGAGCAGTAAACGGAGAATGTGTCTGACAGCATCACAGGCACATGCGTAGAGTTCACTAGGGCAGAGAGTGCTGACCTATCTCTGAGCGTTCATTTGTTCCAAGAACGTGTAGTCCTTATCGCAACACTGAAGTGTGGGAGTAGCTAAGAATATACGCTCACACACTCTCTCAATGAGCAGACGGACGAGTACTGTACCTTGCTGCGTCCCATTCTCGGTCAGTGGCTTATTATAGCATGTCCGTGCGAAGCGCTATCATGTTCTTGCTGTCAGTTGCCTGTTGCTAGCCCCCTTGCTGGGATCATCTGAGGAAACCAAGTGTCCAGCCCTTCATAGCCTGGCAGGCAATGATCCACTCTCTTTCCCCCCCCCCCTCACCCCATGACACACACACACACACACACACACACCACACTATCTCCCTCTGTATCCCTGGGCCTATCTCTGGCATTGCCCTGGGTACATTCTGTATGCTGCTCTGGCCAGTGAAGTGTTGAAGCCCGCCAGAGCGGCCTCCCACACACCAACCCCCCGTCCTCACTGCAATCTGTGCTACTGGTGGGCTCTACCACAAGATAGAGGAATCTTTTGCTTGTACTAAAATGGCGTTGGTGTTCCTTCTCCAAAATCTGTGGTGTTGGGGGTGGAGTTAGGCTGTCTTGTGAGCTAAAGCATCCTGTATTTTGAGGCTAAACGAATGGAAAAACAAGTCAATTTACTGAGTCATGTGCTGAATTTGTTTTTGTTTGTTTTTTCCACGGGCGGTGAGGGGATGTTACTGTAGTCATATAATTAGAAATGTTATGGTTGTAGTCATGTGACTATGTCTGAACCAAATGTTGTTGAAAGTTGCCACAGTTTGTGGAGTAGGCCTCGTTGTTGAGGAGAACCCATTCAGACAGGCCGTATGAATTATAAATTGAACTGACAAAACGCAAAGCTTTCTTTTTGATACTGAAAAAAACATTTCCAATTTGATTTGCAAAAAAGTGTACATGTTGCAATATGCAATAAATTGGCTACCTTTCTCTGCAAATGTGGCTTTGCACTTTTTGCTGCTCAGGTTATGAATTTTAATGTTTGATGGACCGCAGCAAATATGTTTCCGTCTGTCCTCTACATCTATCAGCCGTCGTGCCCCAGGGATAAATAAGGGGGTGAATGACAAGGCGCGAAAGTGATTCTGACATTTCAGTTAATTTAGACAAAGCGTGGTGTAGGGAGCGGCGGCCATATTGGAATAGGTTGGAAACAAGCTAACTAACTCTGAGACGCAGCCCGTCCTGAGAACGGTCATGCCTCGAGGCATTCATTCCCCAGCCTTTAGTCACGAACCACAGACGTCTGGTACTCTATGTTTTTGCCAGAGACTTCAGTTGGTATTGCTCGTTTAAGATGGCGCTATCTTGATAGAATGGCAGTTGTTCAAACAGTCCATACTATCAGTGTTTCAACTAGCCTACAGTAGATGTTGCATCTTGGGCCTTTGCCCCCTTCCTGAACTAGAATTTGAAGGAAAAACTGACAACGCTGCATTTGTTTACACACCATGCTGAATTTCATACTGATAGGCCCAGGCCCTTTTTTTGCACCTGCTCCTGAAAAGTTTGCAAGGCCTCTCTACTACTAATTAACAAATCTGTTCTTGTAAAGTATTGCAAAGTATCCCCTAATGCCAGAATCGGCTATCAAAGAGAAGTTTAAAAAACTACTCACGATCAAAGCATAGTACCCTGAATGTAAGGGGTTAAATCTGGAGTCAGACACTCTCGTATTCTACCTTCGCTTTGCCAGCCTGTGAAATTAACTTGATCAAATGTTGACAGGCAGAGATGTTGACAGATGTTGTCATACTGAATTAGCCTGGATATTGTCATCTCTAACCATAGAGTTATATATAACTCTGTCCCTAACGTAAGAACAACAAGTAATTGGATGATTGAGATGACCTCAGCTTTTTGCTACTAGAATAGCTTAGCTTCTGGACTCTACTTGGGAAGTTTATTAGTATTGTCAGTTTTACACACTGCACTTGAATGGAGTCTCGGCTTTTTAATTTTGTGTCTAAACCTGTGTCTAAAATGCTTTTCCTTTTAAGTAACCTGTGACCTTGTCCTTGTTTGCTACAGACTATATCTTATTAAAACAATGAAAAGCCACATGAGCAGAAAGGAAGCTTCAAACAAGATGTTATCGTCAATATGTGTCCGATGCCAAAATTAGTTCTTCACCACAAAATAGCCCCCAGTAACTTATGGTTTCTACAAACAGCCTACCCTCCACACAACGTTTGTTGCGTAACATTTTAAGAATATGTAATGATAAATCATGCATTTAAAATGATTATGGCATCCCAACTAACAGAAAAGGTCTGTTGTTAAGCACTGGCTGCTGACTCACTTGGACAATACACTGAATCAGAAGGGGACCAAGGGAAATTCTATATTTATGGTTTCATCTTGAACACTTGAAACCACTTCCAGAATATCTTTCTTTTACATGGAGGGGCCCATATTCTCTTCCAGGTAGTGTGATAATGATGACTTTTGAGACCCTTCAGGCTTTGAGTGAAACGTCTCATTTTGATTTATCTGAAACCACAGTCGGTTGACTTCTCACAGAGCTGAATGCTATGAAATGAGTGCTGTTTTCAGATCATGAACCTTTAATGGAAAGTTGTTGTTTTTAATAACATGTTACTTACGGAACATACTGAGGCTTGGGAAACGGATGATTCTTACATCTCGAAATTTAAATTCGGACCAGAAAAAACCTGGGCACTAGTTGTACGCTATAACTAGGGCCCCAATGTCTTTCTTGGTTAAGTCACATGTTCAGGGACATCTCAGAGCCCCCGTGATAACTGTTAGTGCTGTGGTCCTGAAGAAGAACCTTAGTTGGTAGCAGAGCATAAATAAAATCATTGAAGAATTGGTTTTCAGTTCCTTTGGTCTCATGCTCTTTATTTCCCTCTTGTTTTCTCCCTTGTTCCCTCCCTCCTTTCATCTCTCTATCAGATGGGCTGGTTATCGTGGGCGTCCACTCGGCCAAGTTCCCCAATGAGAAGGTAAACTTCTGTTCTCTTTCAACTGCTACAGGGTGTGCAGCCCTTCAGTTCCAGCCCAGCTCTAAGCCCACCTGCCTCTACTAATCATCTGCTCATTAGAAAACGTTCCATGATTGCAAAGTGAATTCAAACTTTGTTGAAGAACATCAAAAACGTAACCACATGTGAACCATTTGTTCGTGTTTCTTTGATTTTAGTTTTGAGTAGTTTGTATTCTTGTCTTTGCCACTTATTTTAAAGCCGATCTAGGGACTGATGTAAAAAATGTGTGCAAGCTAATGCATGATGGTGCAATCCATCGGACTCTTGATGAGTCATTGTTTTAATTGTAATTGTCCCTTACAATTAAATACATTATTTATTATTATCAAGGCATTGATTAGCTGAATCAGGTGTGATTGTGCTGAGAAAACCCCACACTTTAAACCTGATCTGGGGAACACACTGGATGTTAAGGTGCAAATCACTCCTTTTGAAGGTAGACGCACCCAAGCAAGACGTTTCGCTAGCTCTAGCCATTCTGTCACGGCAGTGCTGCGTGATTTAAAAAAAGGTGGATTATCTTGATTTCCACAAACTATCTCTACCGGTAGTCGCCTGCTATTTTGTGGCCACGTCATTTTGAGGAGTCTATTCTCTTCCATCCCAGGTCCTGCAGAATGTGCGCAGTGCCGTGCTCCGCTACGACATCCGCCACCCGGTGGTGAATGACGGCGATGCGCGGCTGTGGCAGGAGCTGGAGGTGGCCTGCTGGCCCACGCTGGTGCTCCTGGGGCCCCGTGGCAACCTGCTCTTCTCCGTGGTAGGTGAGGAGAACCGCGACCGGCTGGAGCTCTTCACCGCCGCTGCCCTGCGGCACTACGGGGACCAGGGCCAGCTGAGGGACCACCTTGTGGGGACCAAGCTCTACAAAGACTCCCTGCCACCAACCATCCTGTCGTTCCCTGGAAAGGTGGCTGTGGATGCCAGCAGGAAAAGGATGGTTATAGCGGACACAGGGCACCATAGGGTGCTGGTGGTGTCCATTACTGGGCAGGTGCTATACGCTATCGGAGGTAAGGGCAGACCGGGGGTCACATCGGCATTTGTTTACTAGGGGTACGCTTCCATCGGCATGCTTTGCATGCTGTGTGGGCAGGGTTTGCATTATGGGGACTATTCCATTTGATTACACTGGGCAAGCTAAATCCAATCCAATAACCGCATCTAAACTAATTAAAAGAAAATCATTACATAATATATTTAATTTTGACCCAGGTGCGTACGGGCTTGATAATAGTATGACCGAGCTGGTGGAGATGATAAGTCTTTGGGGAATATAACCTGCTGTATATGTGATATGCTGACCCAGTTGAAGCCAGGTCTGAATATGACTTTACCTATTTGTCCACACGGAGCATGCATTTATTTATTTTTTGCCCAAAAGAAATAAATATAATCAGAAAATGTTTAAATACATGTTGAATATATTTGCCTTAGCTTCAAGTCTTATGGTGTCTTGGCATTCATGGTGTGTAAGGTAGTCTACAATTACTTTCTTCCTTTTTCATTTATCTGAAAGCAACATTGCTGCGACCTACACAGAATGTTCTTGGTATAAATAATTTATAGTAGCTCAAATGAAGGATGGGCAAGACCAGAGGAGGTCACTTTAGATTATTCTGGCACCATTTTGTAACAGACCCAAGAAGTGAGCAAAAATGGCTATAATAACTCGTATTTCTAATAGACCTAAAGGGACATAAGACAATGGGTGTTTCGAATACTGCAATTATAGCAATTGTACAGTGTGGTGTGCACTGCATGTTCAAGTCATGATCAAGCATCACACATCATTCTGTAGTAAAAGTCAGAGTTGCCAGGTATTTTCTGCACAGTTCAGCACTGTTGAAGCACAATGGGGCCCTTGGGGTGCGTGCCTAATGACAAACCTGTCCCACCTGCCCCCTCACAGGGCCAGAGAGCGGGAGGCAAGATGGCGACCTCTCTGAAGCAACCTTCTTCGCCCCTCAAGGAGTAGTCATCAAAGGAGACTCAGTGTTCGTGGCTGACACGGAGAACCACCTGATCAGGAAGGTAACATGCACCCGATTAGACCCTGAATCTGCATCACCACTTCAGAGTTAAGCTCAACTGAAGGTAGTGGAAAGAGATGGACAACTGAGACTGTTCTATTGAGTTGTCATTACTGGCTGAATGAATAAGGTGTGGATTTTCTTAGCACAATAAGCACATCAGTTAAAATTAGGGCTGTCAGTAAATAAAATAAAAAATATTCACAGTATGATATCTTGGCATTTTACACATACTCAATTTTGTAAAATGTCATACACTGAAAACTCCTACTAAATAGGCGCCCCCCCCCCTCTTTCTCTCTCTTTCTCTCTCTCTCTCTCTCAGATTGACCTGTTGGAGGGGCGGGTCAGCACTCTGGCTGGAGTAGGAGTTCAGGGCACAGACAAGGAGGGCGGAGCCATGGGACCCCAACAACCAATCAGCTCCCCCTGGGACTTGGCTCTTGGCACAGCTGGTGAGTGACAGTCTTATCCAATTACCCAAGACACGTGTCCATGTCGATCTGAAAAGATTGGATCAATATGAAGAATACTAAAATAGCCGTCTGTTTTCATATTACTTCACCTATCCAATTCTTTCAGGTCGGATGAATTCTTGTCCCTCATCCACATCTTTTCGTATAAAACTTTTCAGTGGGGGCTGAATCTTTACTCTACTAAAGCATGCACAAGTAATTGACTTTCAATGCTACACAGCCATTTTTTATTTTTTTTGCTTAAACCTACTTCTAAATCGGTTACCCCCTCCCTCTTTGATCTACTTCATGAAATGTGTTACCTTTCTCATAAAGCTTCACTTTCATTATTCTGCCCGGGGCAATTTAAGTTCCTCTCTCATAATGTTTCTTTTGAGCAGTTCGCCACAAGTCATCCCGATCTAGCTTATCAATCTGACGGTTCTTTTTCTGTGTCTATTTTTGCACTCCCTTTGAAGCTCTTAGATCCTTCATCGTTGAACGTGTGAATTATTTTGATTTACATTTGTTGTCAATGTCAACAAAGGGGATTTTGTTTAGTTCATAATAAGCCATTGTTTTTGTCAGTGTCCCCAGTGAAAATGGTGACGTTGGGCAGTTGCCAGCCTGAGGCAGTCTGTGTGAAGATGAATGTCTGTGCGTCTGTGTGTGTTGTGTGTGTCTGTGTTTGTTGTGTGTGTCTGTGTTTGTTGCCTTAGCTGAACTTACCAGGTGATAAGATGACTGCCCTGCCAAATCTTGATGGCTTCTTGGGGAGAACCATTTGTGCAACCTCCCCCCCCCCTGCTCCCCCCGCACATTGATTGGCTCGTTCGGCCCTGGTGCTTATCCTGTGAGACATTCCTAGTGACTGACCTCATTCGACTTAAACAGCATTCTGTCTAAATGTTTATAGCCAGGCTCTAATGGAAAGCCAAAATGCACATAATGCATTTGAAGTAGAGGAGTGCGTGCTTGAATGCGCGCATGCATTCCGTGTCTATACTGTTCAGTTGCAGCTTCAGGGAGGGGATGGTCTTCTCGATTCGTCAAATAATTTCTCTGCTGAGTTTCTTGCTATTTTGCCTGAATAGAATAAAACATAATGATACTAATCTTAGATACATGAAACTCATAGATTATTCACCAGTTTGGGAAAGGAACCTAACAGACCTGTTCATATGTCTTCTTGTATAGTGTCATATAACTACTTACGAGTGTATCACGTTCTCCTTCAGTATGTCTCAAATCTGTTAGTTTGTAAGGCTGCTTGCTTGCGGCTCCTTGCTGCCTCTCTCTCTGTTCCTTATCCTTCTCTATTAAATACACACAGGCTCAAGACAACTGATCCCTGATAAGGAGAGTAACCATTAGAGCGCCATTGTTAGCTGGCTGCAACACCAACTGACCCCCCCCCCCCCACACACACACACACACACACACCATACTGGGTAGGGCCTCCCTTTGCTCTCAAAACAGCCTCAATTCTTCGTGGCATTGATTCCACAAGGTGTTGGAAACATTCCTTTGAGATTCTGGTCCATGATGACATGATTGCATCACGCAATTCCTGCAGATTTTTCAGGTGCACTGTCAAGCTGTCAATCTCCCGTTTTACCACATCCCAAAGGTGTTCTATTGGATTCAGATTCAGTGACTGGGAAAGCCACTGAAGAACACTGAACTCATTGTCGTGTTCATGAAACCAGTTTGAGACGGCTTTTGCTTTGTGACACGGTGCATTATCATGCTGGAAGTAGCCATTAGAAGATGGGTAAATTGTGGCCATGAAGGGATGCACATGGTCAGCAACAATACTCAAATAGGCTGTGGCATTCAAGCGATGATTGATTGGTATTAAGGGGCCCAAAGTGTGCCAAGAAAACATTCCCCACACCATTACACCGCCTCCACCATGAGAAGGTGTACAGGTGTTCCTAATAAAGTGTTCATCTTGGGAGTCTACAGTGCGTTCTGCTCCATTAATTTAAGCATGCATATGAAAACACCTCTATATCTTAGGGCTTACAACCTTTCTTGGGCAGTTAGCGTACTGGGGGGCGAAATTAATTTGGCTCACTGGTACAAAGTGCTTTAAGGCTGTGTTCGGATTGTACAGAAAAGGCAAACTTTTTCCTTTCCTTGTAACTTTTCCTTACAAGGAAAGGCCAGGATTCTCGACCATCGGAACACAGCCGTGTATTTTGGTGCCAGAGTTTGTTCCTCCATGTGTAATGCTGCAGATGTTGGCTATTTGAGGTCCATTCAAAAGGCTGAGATGGTTGTGGTCATGTTAAGTGCATCGTCAAACGTGCGCTTTGATGGATGTAAGGAGTCGAGGCTAGCGCTGTGTCAAGGGAGTTGTTATAACCTGACACAAGCTGTATAGACTGCTTATGACGTTGGTTACGTCACGCTTATGAAAGCTTTATAGCAGAAGGCTCAGGTACTGAGGTCTCTAATCAGGAAATATTTGAAATTCCTGTAATGTAACTTTTTGAAATGGACCAGAAAGATTCTTTATTGGAATTTACAAGATTGACCAATTATATGTCCATTTAGTGTCTTGCATTGGCTTGTTTTGCACTATTGTGCACAAGTCTTCACTGAGCATTTGGATGAAGAGCAAATATTGTAATGCATGACTTGTGGTCAAGAATGAAGATTTGTGTTTCTGCGAGCAAGAGATACAGTATGTTTGCCAGAGACTAAAGGTGTGTGTGTGTGTGTGTGTGTGTGTGTGTGTGTGTGTGTGTGTGTGTGTGTGTGTGCTCGTTCGTTCGTTCCCAGCCGGTGAGGAAGACAACGTGCTGTGGATCGCCATGGCAGGGACCCACCAGATCTGGGCTCTGTTCCTGGCTGACGGGAGGCTGCCCAAAGGAAGGTGAGAGACTGTGTCCTCCAGGTCCAGTCAGTATAGTTTTCTCCTAATAGTTGAATGAAGTAATGGGATCAATGGGTTATCAAAGGCAGCATGATGTCAGGCTCATGGTGGGGTTGCAGTCAGTTAAATCAGTTAAACTAAGGACATACCCCCCCCCCCCCCCCCCAGTGAGTCCAAGGCGGGCACGTGCGTGCGTTTCGCAGGCAGCGGCAATGAGGAGAACCGGAACAATTCCTACGCCCACAAGGCGGGCTTCGCCCAGCCCTCGGGCCTGGCGCCCGCCCCAGAAGAGCCCTGGGGTTGCCTGTATGTGGCAGACAGTGAAGGCAGCACCATCCGGACCCTCGCACTGAAGGATGGAGCTGTGAAACTGTTGGTAGGGGGCGAGAGGGACCCTCTGGTGAGTACCCTAAGGGGGGGGGGGGGGGGTTGGGGTTTCACTCAAGGGCAATGAGTAACATTTATCAGGCTATACCCTCTAGTTTCTAATTGAAGGTTGTTGACTACTAGGCAACCATATCAAGATACTCAAAGTGGAAACCAGATTAGCGTTCTGATTTGTTGTAGTCTGTACAGAGGGACACTAAGCCACTAAAACTGATACATTTACACCGGTGTCAACTGGCAAATTATTCTCATAGGCTCAGGTGATGCAGTAACAGAAAGCTAGGATGAAGTTGCCCCTAGAGACTAATCCCAGTTTGCAATTAGAGCTGTGTCTGAGGCCAGCTTCTTGAAAGCACTCTGTCTTCCTCTCCACAGACATATCAGGTTCTATAGAACTGAAGGAGAAACCACACCATTGTGCTGAACAAGCAAACTACGGAAGTTTTGAGTGATTTTATTGGAGCAGTAACATAATTATTACAGTGATTGGCGTGACAAGATTAGAAAGCCATTGCTGAGCTCTGCGTGAAACTGTTACAAATTGAGTTGGCAGTCGTGGAAGTCTCCAAGCCTATTAGAATTACGAGATGTTCTCTAACAAGATTGTTCTCCCATTGGTATGATTTATTGAGCTGGGTGAGATGGATATTTATTTTAATTCCCCAAATTCCACTATGCAATTTAGAACTTTTGTTATACATATGAATTGAGTTGTTGCTTGTTTTCCGAAGCGAACAATGAAATTGAATTGGGGTCTCATTATTGCTTGAAATTATAATTTGTGTTCTTCCGTGTTTATTACTTTACGTAATTAGTAATTCTACCACTCCTGTTATGACTCACCATAGTAGATGAGGGAAGCGAGACCCATTTTTTCTTCCCATGAACTCTTATTACTTCCTGACTTGTCAGCAGTGCAGCCACTTGAAATAAAATGCCAGTCATAGAAATACATTGAATAGTGGTTCTTGCCTTCACATGATGATTATTATTATTGTTAGTTGGCCCACCCAATTTGCCTGCGCAAGTGAATGCTTCATTAGTACATCATTGAATACAATTGATTGGCTTTTTTTTTTCTTTCTTTTTGTTTTGCTCCTGATAAGTACACAACGGATAACTGCAAACTCACTAACTTTTTTTTATCCTAGTTTTTTTGAATCCCAATTACAAATACTTACTTTTTATTTGTGTTTTATGCACAACCCAGTGAAGCACACCAATTCATGACAGGTCAAATGCATATATTATGAGGAATCACCAAAATATAATTTGATACTACAGTATGAAATATCAGCTCAACAAAGTGTTAATATAAGGAGGACTGTTCTATTCTTACTCCTCCAATTCCATGTTGGCAGCTACCAACTACACCACAACTCAAACATATCAGAAACATACTGTGAATTTCTGCATGAATCACTCAGCCATACAATTTAGCTGTTTTCTGATGAAACAGCTGTGTTGCAAGTTCATGTGAAGTTCAGTCACACAATTCATTTATGTATCCACCGTCACAGGATTCAACATTCCACTTCCATCCGGTTCTAATTTGATACTAAACACAACATGGTCATGCGTTCAACCCTGTCTCAGTGACCTACTGTGCCCCAACCTCCCTACAACAACGTTGACAGAATGTTCGTTCAATGTTTGGGGAGTGTTTTTTTATTACACAAGTAATCTGCCTCTGGAAACTGTAGATGATTTGTGTGGGAAAGGCTCAATGTAAGATCACTTGGAATAACAGCTAATCTTAATAGCAGCTTCGTTGTCAGGTCAAAATATGTGACTTGATACACTGAGTCAATTGTAGGGCAATATTGTTTTATATCAGATCAGAACCTAATACTCCAACCATACTTTCAACCATGTTTTGATGCAATACAGTGTTGGAGGTAAGACTAAAATCTCATGAGGCATTTATACGTTATATTCTTCAAGAATCAATGGCTACTGTATATATCATATTGCCCCTAAGGGGACTAATAAAGTAGTATTGAGTGTGAAGGCTGGTTTCATTCACAAATGCACATGTGTGTTTTGGGGACAGAACCTGTTTGCCTTTGGGGACGTGGACGGCAAGGGGGTGGAGGCCAAGCTGCAGCACCCTCTAGGTGTGGCCTGGGCTGCTGGTCAAGGCCTGCTCTACGTGGCAGACTCCTACAACCACAAGGTCTGTTGTTACTCTGGGCTCAACTGTTAAAGTGATGATGATGATGATACTTAATACATCTCAGTAGGATATGTGATAATGGCCACAATAGGAAGTATAACTGTGGTCTGAAAACCCATGGACGGTTGTTCTAATGCATCCATTATGTTAATTTATTCATGTTCTTCACCTTTAATGGTCCAGTATGTAACTTTGATAAGCTTTCTAAAAGCTTCCTAATGGTTGTGATGTTTAATCTGTAGTGCAGAAACACAAAACAGCTAATGTCCGACACTGCAAGTCCATTTCGGGGGGTTTATATTAATAGGGAGGATGTTGTTTGGAACTTCGAACTGAATCTTGCCGCGGTGGTCAGAGGTGGCAGATTTCTAACGATCTTACACCCTGCTCCTTTAATTTATCCAGGAAATCAGGTTGAGGTTTTCCATATCCAGCTGACCTTGAGAGCAGAATAGATTGTGTTCGATTGATGCATTGTTTGTTGTCTGTCATCTTATCTCGAACCTAGATAATAGACAATTGTCACAATTGATTTACACAGCAGACAACTCGTAGATGGGAAAGGCTTCAAGGCGTGTGTGTGTGTGTGTGTGTGTGTGTGTGTGTGTGTGTGTGTGTGTGTGTGTGTGTGTGTGTGTGTGTGTGTGTGTGTGTGTTTTCAGATCAAAGTAGTGGACCCCAAGACCAAACAATGCAGGATGTTGGCTGGGACAGGGGAGGCAGATGACACGCTGGGCCCAGGGTTTTTAGAGACCAGCTTCAATGAGCCAGGGGGGCTGTGTGTAGCCGAGGGGGGCAAGATGCTGTACGTAGCTGACACCAACAACCACCAAGTCAAAGTCCTGGACCTGGACACACAGACTGTTTCTCTGGTGAGGAGTGGGAGTGTGTGTGGGGGAGTTTCTTTATTATGTGTGTCCTGCCCTGTCCTTTGACCACTTGGTAAAGTGCCACATGCAATATTGGATTGTATTTATGTGGTGATATGTAATCTATTCCACAAGTCTTCGTGTTAAAAACTTGTTTTTCATTTTTTTCCATAACATTTTGTTTTGAAAGGATCCAGCATCTGTTCACTGATATTTTCTAATGAGAGAAAAACAAGAAAGCCCATAGCTGTTGCTTTTCCTTGGGCTAAGAGTGTGCTTTGCACACAGTTTCTTTTTCAGCCAAACAAACTAAAATAGTTTCCCTCTCTCCAAGTTCCCCATCGTAATAGGGGAGACTGTGGTTGACTCTGCAACAGCCATGTCCTCCATTCCTTGTAAGGCCCCCAAGCTCCCCAAATCAGCTACCAGGGTGGAGATGCCACCACTTGCCGTGTCCCCTGGGCAGACTGTCTCCATGGAGGTGACCCTAGTGCTACCAGAGGGGACCAAGCTCACAGAGGAGGCACCCAGCTTTTGGACCCTGTCAGGGGAAGGTAAGATCAACCGTACTTGCACCAAGTGTTCAGTAGCAGACAGTGTTGGAATGTGAACAAGGAAGCTGTCGCATTTTGTTTTCCGAAGCCTCCAACCTGTTGACTAATGTTAAGAGTTTGTCGCCAATCGCTTTGAGATAAAAAAAGGAACAGTTTTGACCTCAAATGTTTTGACTGGCAGAGGTTAATGGGTACAGTAGGCCCAGTTCCAAACCAAACCTTCCCTCCCTGTTTGTATGCCCTGGCTGACTTGCCCTCTTAATAGCCCAGCCCACCCCAGTACAGTAGGCAGAGTGGGGTTCCCATCATATCATGTCCAGTCAGATTCCTTTCGTATTGGTGAACCAGGGCGTGTGGGGTGATGGATTAGTTTGGAACCGGGCCATGATCTCAGTGAGAATGTTCGAACGGAATGCAGCAAAAAGAAGGCATTTTTTTCTTTTCTCACTCCCTCCCTCTCTTTCTCTCTCTCTGTTCTCATACTCACTCGCTCACTGTAGACAGGCTTTGTTTAGCCTGCGTTCAGCGGCCCGGGGCCTCATAATGAATGATGCCTGAACACCCGTCTTGGCTGCAAGACTGGGTAGAATAGCCTAACATGGAGCTAAGCAACACAGTACTTACAGCATCACTGTCGAGCACCATGCACTCCACTGGCCCAACCCTTAATTAACCAAAATGTTGTGAGAGTGTTGGAGGGACGTCGGGGGAGGGGTGTTCAGAGCTATTTGTCTATGACGCAAACGTGAAGTTGTTAAAAGTTGCGGCATTCCTGTTACACCTTTCTGCTCGCCTTTCTCAATCAATCATTTAGTTAATTAGAATGAATACTCATGCGTGGCTTCCATCATACATGCTTACACAAGTAATAAAGTAATTGTTGTATGTGTATGGCCCCCCCAAGTGATTAGAAAATGTCAAATGTTGAAAATGACAAACCCAGATTGTGTTGATGGGATCAATGCAGGTGCAGGAATGTCATTAAGTCAAGTTAGCCGTGCGCGCTAATTCGAAACTAGCATTTAATGGATTTGGATCCAATTTAAAGTTAAAGTAAGCCTCTGCTGTAGAGCCCTGTGGGCAGACTGCTGTCTCCACAGATCCCCCCCCCCCTCTCAACTAGACCGAGAGGGTACACAAGGTAACAGAAGAAAGAATGAATGTGTTCTCGGTGACTCAGCACTAGATTATCAGCACATCACGTTTTCCCTGCATAATACCCCTCAGCACAGTCAGCTAGGCATCTCTGCATCTCCATCTCAATCAGTGGGTGGAGGGACTTTAATGCCATCGTTAAATTTGATTGACAGGGCTGTCCCAAACATTGAGTCACAACACTTACGCACGTTTTGTGGGTGGATTTGTTTAAATACGCAACGTGATTCTTTTTAGCGTCCACCTTTTTACCTCATGCCTATGTTATGTGAAAATTCGACGAAAATAAATGGTTTGTATGAGAACATAATGAATTAATTCATATAGCGCACTATATGAACATATATGAACATATATGCATTTAGCGCTTTGTACAATAAGTTTCAATGCTGGCAGCTTTGTACAACAAGCGAAAAGGAGACACCTGAATGTGGAGTAAACAGCGGTTACATGTGTGCACTTTGCTACGGAAGTGGGGAATATTGATTTTAATTCAATATGCTCTGAACCGCATATGAAATGCTTGCTCTCTCCATCTGTCTCTCATCACATATCAGTGGGTGGAGGGACATTTGAAAGTTGAATGCCATCATTACATTTGATCGACAGGCTGTCCCAAACAAGCGAGTCAACGTCTTAACTCGTATGCAGGTTCGTGGGTGGATTTGTTCACATTTGTTAGCGCAATGTAGACAAGGTCACTGGAGATTTTTTTTTTTTTTAAATGTTGTTCACCGGAGATGTGGGTTTTCTTGCATGAGCTGTCTTTTTTGTTTTCTCGCTGGAATTGGAAACAATAACCTGTTTTTGTCTATAGGTGTGAGTGTATTCTGCATGCGTGTTTGGACAGCCCTAAGCCTGTCCAGATGTAGATTTGTTTGTAAGAATGCACTCCCTTCGGATTACACAATATATCCAACAAATTCCTTGTTCCCCCCATTGATCAGTATCAGATCCAAGTGTGATATTTGATTGTGCTAAATGCACATTCCACTGTTGTCTAATGTTCTAGGGTCAGCTCTAAATGTGAGAGGTTATCTGACTGTAGTGTGTTGGCAGGACAAAACAAGCCAGTTACCCTCGACCTGACCTCACCTGTCTCAATGGGGGTTGTTAGGTTAACCTAACTCTTCTGACCAGTCTAGGCACATGTTCTATGGGCTTGCCAGGGCCTGCCAGAGCTGTGTCCGCTCTGGTCAAGCCACATGGTCCCCAGCACAGCCGGAGCAGTGCCCCTCTGCCCACTCACAATCACTATTAGATACCATCTGTAGCTCTGCTGTAGCGATGTGCATCATGCATACTGAGAGAGGCCACACACACACACACACACACACACACACACGTGTACTTTGTACTATGACAATTAACTGCCATCACAAAGGGGTTATGGTTTTTGACGTCAACGTTTTCCCTTGATCTGGTAATACAATACAATAATCAATATTACCTCAGGATTTGCCATCCTCTTGGATTGAAAAGTTTCATGCTAATTATAATGAATCTTGGTCTGTTTGTTGAACATTATAAAGGGACTCCTGTAATAAAGCTGTGTGTGTGTGTGTGTGTGTAAAGTTGTCTATTTCCTGTCCTTGATAGGTAACGAGTGGTTGCTAGAGAGCAAGACGATTACCGGGGACATCCTGGACCTTTCCAAGCCCCTCCACGTCTCAACCACACTCCCAACGGTTACCAAGGCGATGGAGTCCACTCCCTCCCTCACACTGGCCGTCTGGGTGTACTGCTGCCTGACAGCGGGCGGAGCCTGTATGATGAAAGCCGCCTCCTTCACTCAGCCTCTCCAGATTGGCCCTGCCCCTGGTAACGGAGTGGTTACCGTGACGCTGACTCACACCTTCTGAAACCGCACCCCTTTAGCTCCCTCCACCCCTCTCCGGGGCAGTGGAGGATCAGCACCTTGCTTCATCATTTTAACGGCCTAGTTCCAGTTTGGCCTCTAATCTCTTCCCCTAGCCCGCTCCCCTTTCGAGAAGGACTACATGGTAGACTGCATGTAGAACATGAAGGTTCAAATGGAGGGTCTGAAAAATGACAATTGCCATGTTAATATATGCCATTTAGCTGACGCTTTTATCCAAAGCGACTTACATTGCAGTGAGTGCATACATTTCAGTGTATATGGTCCCAGCGGGAATCAAACCTAAGCGTTGTTAGCGCCATGCTCTACCCACTGAGCCACAGAGGACCACCATGTTCAACTCTTCAATGAAACATGGCATGCAACTGGGTGAATCCAACTGAATAGGATAAATGTGGGGGTGTAATACTCATTAGGGGAAGGCGCTTAGGGGCCAAGATGGAACACAGTCCACTTTCACACTCTCAAGCAGGAGGGAGTACTGTGTCTGCTATGCACAAGTAGTATTATAGCACTCCTTTGTTTTGGAATATGTCAGCACAAAAGTGTCCAATCTTGTCTTCTTCATTGTGTATTTATGAATGGGGGGGGGGGGGGGGGGGGTTACTGAGTAATGTTTACATTCATGATGTTTATATTACTCCAAAATGCCTTCATATATTCAGCATAAATATCTGTAAATGCTTATGGCTCTCTGGAAAACCCGGCCATACAGCTGTGAGAGGGTAACAATTGTAAAATTGATGTTTAATGTGTGACGGAAATGTAATTTGTTAAACAAAGCACTTTGCTGTTAGGTCTACATACAAGTGCCATAGGTCTAAACCATGGTTTAGGGCTTGACTTATTTGCTTGGCTTAGCTTGTGTACCTACTGAACATTTATTTTTGTCATGACTTATGTAAAGTCATTTGTAATGATCTAACATTGTCTGTCATGACGTATGACCTTTGATATTTCATCCTTCTGGTAAAGTGTTTTACAATAACGTTTTAAGCTAAATGATGAACAAAGTGCCTTACATGAGCAGCTGCTTATGACTTAACTCACTTGTTAAAGTCTGGCTCATTGCTGTGTTGTAGGTCGAAGGAACATTGTATGACAAAAATAAGCATTATAATGCTTTTATTAAGCATGTCGTCACCCGAATCAAGAGTTCACTTGTTTTTGTCACCGTCCCCTCTCAGCTCAAAAAGGGAACAGATTAAAATGAGGACAAATATGCTCTGTAACATAATATTAATATTGAGTTACTGTAATGTCTACTACTACGGATAATAATGTTATGAAGTGCTTGGCAAATTGGCAACTGTTTTACCTTGTGGTTTGAGTGTGGCAAAGGTATGAGGTGTTCTCAGAAATATTGTTATGATTATGGTTGCTGTCATTTGACTACATGGCCCAAGTGCCTTTGGATAGGGATGAATGGGAATGGTGTGAAGTATTTGCATAATGGTGTCAAACGCAATAATAATTTAATATATTCACATTAATACGGGAGAGGATTCTCTCACTCTTCTGTCTCTCTCGGTTCGCACTCTTTGCTCAGACTTGGGTAATCAATATCTCTTGGATGAGCAGCAAAAGGAGTTCCTTCTGAGCAACACATTGGCTAGCACCCAAATATAGCAGCTAGCGAGTGGGTCCTTCTCAATAGATAGTTGAATAGATAGTTTATATTCTTGTCGTACTACATCTCGTCACTCAACCGAAGCGTCTCTTGGTGCCTCCTCATGTCCCTTACTTCCGTTGGGACATGAGGATGACTACATTTGCAGCCGCTTCGTTCCTCATCGCCGAAACAATGTCACCCCAGCGTGAACGGGGAAGTAACACAGATTCACCTCCCAGTTTTAATTGCCAAGTGTGATTTTATACTCTCCAAGGGCAGCGCTTTTAGAAACCGGCCTCGAAATGCTGCACTTTGAGAAACAATAGAACAAGGAAAATGAAATAAAGCGCATTTTAACCAGCTTTTTGTGTGCTTGTCCTTCTCTCCTTAGCTGAAATCCATGTTAACTAAGGCCATTGAGTTTGCAGTCTTTCTTTCTTTCACTGTATGAGTGTGGATAAACCAGAGAGACTGCAAGTCTACATAGACACACAAAGACACTGTTGAAGGTGAAGTTGACTTGACACTGCAGGGCTCCAGAGTGTGTGGCTCATGTACACATCGCTGATCACAAACTGCAGCCATACTGGTCAGAACCACGGAGTGACTCAGGACACTGAGGCCAGACATCATCCACCTGCCGTCTGGAAGACGGATCTCCTTGGCATGCAAACAGTCTGGCACAGGGTCATGGCTCCAATGAACCCTACCTGGCTGGTTGCTCCTGCTAGACTGCTCTCTCTCTTGGTAGCCTAGGCTGGAAGACCGTGAGGGGGTAGAACCCTCTGGCAGCTCTGGTTCTCCCTCAGTCACCTGCTGGACCTCGGAGGGACCGTCTACCAGTTTGGCTTACAGGGACCTGAAAGGGGGGAATGTTATTTTGTATTTAAACTCATGGCCCACACAAGTATTTCTTTAGTATTTATACAATTCTTTTAGGCAGCTGGAGGTGCCTTCCCCCTTCTTATGTGCATCCCACTGCACAGTGGCTGCCAAATTTCTCAAGGCAAATTGTCTGAATAACGACTGCTGTTTAGAGGAATTGTCACTAAATTGGAGTGTTATGCTTTTTCATAACAGTTCTTGTTAAATGACGCCCTTTTCTGGGAAACTTTTCCCAGATGCTTATACGAATTCTATCAAGCTGTTAACGCCTTGCTTAAGCCGTAAACAAAGATCCAATTTTCCATTTTAAAAGCTTTACAGGGACATAACACCTGTTAAAAAGACGATTAGAAATCAGTATTGGCTCAATTCTTATCTTTAGGCCCACTTATAGGGGGTGTATTTCATGAAGGCCTTTTTAATGACTGAACAAACACATCTAAATGCACTTATCACTTAATACATTATGTACTACAGTGACAAAGGGGAAGTTCACTCCAAAATAACTTTTGCATGTTTCTAGACTCCAATAAGTCTAATTTTTGAGGTGAGTCCACATCCCACGCCATCTGTTGTTAACATCCAGCTATATGCTAAAAACCCAAATGAATGGAACAGGTTTGCATGGTCTGATTTCATGATTTTTGTTCTTCCATTCATCGTGGATCTAGGTAGGCATATATAACGATCTACGCAACAGGTAGCGAGGGACGTGGACTCGTGACATTCATGTATGAGGTCTGAAAACATCTGACAATACAAATTTATAGCGTAATGGTTCTTAGAATGACCTTGGGGTTGGGGCAAAAGGTCCATGGGTTTGTTTTCTGGGTGTTTTGGTTGTAAGGTCTCCGTGAACGATTGATGTGTGTCTGGACAACATACTTTCAGCATGGATTTAAAATGCATTAACATAACAGGAGTATATCAAAACAATATTCCCAAAGCCGTGGGGTGGAATGGATGGAATGGATGGGGAGTCTTGCAAAAGGATGTGCTTGAACATGTTGAATGTCAGCTGGCTGTGTATAGGGAGAAGAGGGAGTGGCAGATATTGGATCCATCTCTACCTCCCTCCCTCCCTACCTCCCTCCCTCCCTCATCTATCCCTCTCATCTTCTCAGCTGCTTTACTTATTCTCATTCTTCCGACAGCCCCATTACCCCTCTGTGACTCCACTGTATCTCTCCATCTGGTCTCATAACTGCCAAAGGACACACACACACACACACACACACACACACACACACACACACACACACACACACACACACACAGCTCAGTCAAGGGGGGTCATTCTAGTTAACTTGGAGCACACTCCAATCAGCATTGTACAGCAGAACACCAGACAGGCAGACATCACACCACACACACACACACACACACATACACACACACACGCACATACCCACACACTGGCAGTGATGCCTTTTAAGCACTGAATGAAACCAATGTTAATTAAATGAATCAGAAAATCCCCCAGGGAATCCACATGGCTCCTTTCTCCAGCTGTTGAACACGTCCATAAGCTCATATCCATAACCCTCCACCTCCCTAGAGCAAAACCTCCCTTTTCGTAACCCTCCACCTCCCTAGAGCAAAACCTCCCTTTTCGTAACCCTCCACCTCCCTAGAGCAGAACCTCCCTTTTCATAACCCTCCACCTCCCTAGAGCAAAACCTCCCCTTTCAGACACTTCCTCAAGAATTCACCAGTCATTCCCCAGCTGTGTATTACAAGAGTGCTACATCATGGCCAATGATGGGTGAGAACATGCCAACCTGTGGACCTCCAGAGGCATTTATCCCCAATAGCAACCACAGGATGAACACTGACCCTCACACAAACACACTCACCAAACTTGCCGCTATTGACTTTCATAGGGACCTTACCATTGCTGTCTATCAGATCATTTGCACTAGGGACAGATGTGTTGTACTTACTGTGTTTTTCACCACCTTGCCACCTACCCTCATACTGTTAATTGTAAATGTTTTGCTAATAACCAGTATTGTATTTGTATTTATATTGTGCAATTTAGTTAGGGTGTATTTTAGCATTTAGTGAGTTATTGTATATTATATGTGAGTTTATTGTATATTGTGTATGACATTGTTGAGGCCCTGTGCAAATCAAGCATTTCACTCCTGTCACTACAGTATGTGACATTTCACTACAGCACATAACAATAAACCCACTTTGACCTTTGACTTTGGTATTCCTATGCTTGAAAATCGTTTTCTGGGTTTATGCTAGTCTACAAATCTTTGTAGCATTAATGCCAGTCTATGAAGTGATAATGCCAGTCTGTAGTGATAATGCCAGTCTATGAAGTGATAATGCCAGTCTGTAGTGATAATGCCAGTCTGTAGTGTTAACGTTGCCAGGCTCCCTGATGTTAATGTGTTGTGAATATGCTTTGTTGATACGTTGCCAGGCAACGTTTTCTTTTCTTTTTGCCCACCATTACATAAAGATACCAATTTGTTCAAACAAATACAGTACCACAAACACACAGTATAAATCACTGTGCAAATCCAATCATATTTATATCTCACACTTCGTACATGGATGCCATACAATGTGCTTCATAGAAAAAAAGAAAAAAAGAAAAAAAAAAGAAATACAAGAGAGAGAGACTAATGCAAGGCAAAGTTTCAAACTGGCTCAAGTGTAGTAAACAAGATGTGCTAAAATAACTGAAATACTATTGTGTTTTAAGATAGAGTGTCCACAGATTCAGCCCCCCTCAGATCTTCTGGCAGGCTGTTCCAGAGGCTGGGGGCAGAACAACTGAAAGCTGCCTCTTCATGCCTCTTGGTTGAAAGGCCAGTGCCAGAGGAGCTTAGGGATCTACTGGCTACATACTGTATCTTAATAGCATGTCTTTTAAGATACTGGGGAGCACAACCATGAAGTGATTCAAAGACCATTAAAATAATCAATTCTAAAACTAACAGCCTGTATGCACACAAAACATATGACTGGTGGATTCCTAAAAGACAATATTCGCAATAAATTGAAATTGATTGCATCCTCCCGACATGAACTTGAATAACAATCTTGTAAAATGCAGGTATGTCTGACAGAGTTCTTTACCATAAAAATCACAGATAAATCCCCAAATTCTGAGGTAGATAATTTATTCAATTATTTCTGAGGATAAGGAGAGGTAAGTAAACGCCCAGAAGCGAGAGGAAGTCTGGTGGATTTCAGAGGCTGTTGGGCTAAGTAATGAAGTCAATGAGATAATGCCATATGGGGGTCAGTGGAGGGGAAAATCACAAACGCAACTTTTATTTTTATTTATTCTGGCAACATATTCTCAGTCTCTTCATTTTGGTTGAGTGAGTTCCATTACGACGACACGGGAGCAAATGGGGAGGTTTATTACAGATAGCATTATTACCATATCGCACAGCGTGCTTTAAGTCAATGTCTCAGAGGCTGCCTCCTCTGTGGAGTGTGTAGGCAAAAACAACGGTTTGGAGAATCAAAGTGAGGGAGGGAGAGAGAGGGGAGAATGTGTAAAAGGTGTGAGTCAAAGAGTGTGCAAGAGAAAAAAGGAGGTGGAATGAGAGGACAGAAGAAGGAGGACGGTAATGAAATATGTGTGTGTGTGTGTGTGTGTGTGTGTGTGTGTGAGAGAGAGAGAGACAGAGAGAGTGTGTGTGTGTGAGAGAGAGAGAGAGAGAGACAGAGAGAGTGTGTGTGTGTGTGTGTGTGTGTATGAGAGAGAGACAGAGAGAGTGTGTGTGTGTGTGAGAGAGACAGAGAGACAGAGAGAGTGTGTGTGTGTGTGTGTGTGTGTGTGTGTGAGAGAGAGAGACAGAGAGAGAGTGTGTGTGTGTGTGTGTGTGTGTGTGTGTGTGTGTGTGTGTGTGTGTGTGTGTGAGAGAGAGAGACAGAGAGACAGAGAGACAGAGAGAGTGTGCGTGAGAGAGAGAAGCCGAGGACAAGACAGTTGTACATTCTCTATCTTTCACTCAAACAGCCGCTTCCAGTTTATCCTCCAGGTTCTGTTTATCTTATCACGTCTCATCCCTCTGTCTCTCAGCACTCACCGGTCTCACTCACAGATCAATGAGCAGGAATTCCTCACTGGACAATGATGTATGATGTAGTCTTCCACCTTTGCCATGACCCCTGTGATAATGTTGACATGGGGAACTGGGTCCAACCCAAAGTCAGTTGAACTCACTCAATCCACAACCCATCAGCGTCTCTTCTGAGGTGAATGTCAAAATACTGCATTGCTGCATTTTCGCCTTGAAATATTTTTGCAATTGTGTAACAAAAAATTAAGGTGTAAACTCCCTACAGCTTACATCAATCGAATGGTTTTAAATCCATGAGGGAGAGTGGATGAGTGCTAATTTTGGGGAGATGGGTAGGGTGTCTCTATGCAGCATTTTGGTATATCCCCCTTGTGGCCCCGTGGGGAATGTGTCTTGTAGTATGCGATACTCTCATCGGTTGGGCTTGTCTGCGATTATAAACAGTCACACAATCATCACCTGGCTTAAACAGATGCTACAGGATTTTTTGAAATTTCATACGCGGATGTAACACAATGTGCTTTACAGGAATATGAATAAATACAATTAAAAGAGAACAAGACAAAACATGAGGATACAAAGGATAACAATCATGGGAGTTTAAGGACTGTAGAGATGAATGCATAATAAATAAAAGCTCAAGTGTAACAATACAAAATAAAAAAATAAAAATCAGGTAATTTCTCAAAATATTTCTGCCTATTTCGGGGACCCATTTTTGGCTCATGAGCGCTAGTTTTAACTAACTATCTAGTGACTGAAAATGATTTTCTAAATCTTGTAGATCCATCTCTTTAAGTCAAAGACTTAAGGCTACTGACTTCATACTACTACTGAGTCCTGCAAATAAGCATGCAACCGAACAAGACAAACTAGGACAACAAGTCTCTGGAGGGGTGTTTCACAGTCCACTCCTGAGGGGGATGTTAGACCAGCTCTAATACTATAGCCTGGTTCCATATCTGTTTTGTTTTATTAATATTATTATTATTTTATCAATTACAAAGTGTAAGTATTTTATTAATTTGTAATTAGCCATTGCTACTACTACTATTACTACAACTACACTTTACATACAGTAACTGACCCTAACCCAACAGAGTTAGTACAATGTGACAATGACTAATCATCATACATACCATTGTTGGTGCATGACAGTAGTGATATAGGATAAAAACAGTCATGGGACCAGGCTAGCACTAAAGCGCCTGATTCACTGAACAAAAGTCTTGATGATTAGTTGATTAGTAGAGCTGGGCTGCAATCCAAAATGTGCATTGCTCTAGAAGGCCACTCACTGCACACCGCTGACAACTGTTTCTGTCAGTAAACATTTCATTTAGGGTCACAAGTAGCTGAGGGAAAGCAGTAACAGTGTCTAGCACAGGGGGGGACAACTCAGGTACTGGGGGGCCACAGTGCACAATGACTATCATGCTGAATGTTTCGTGGGTATGACATCAGTTCATTCACAGCCAGGAACAGGCTGAAATGAGCAGGACTGAAATCTTGACACAGACAAGCACCTACCTAAAAGAAAGGCTCCATGAAACGTCACAACATCATGATAAACGTTGTAACACATGAGTGTGTGTGTGCACAAGCCGATATGTTTCTTGCTTACCCATCACAGTATTGGTAGAACAGAGATAAGATGCCTCTGTGTCTGTAGACCAAAGTAGCATACAGCGGTCCCGGTGCTACAGTAAGTATGATGCACTCACTGCCGGAATGCAGATGAGAGAGACTTGCTCCGTGACTGTGCAGCCCCTGATGTTCCCTGGCTGGGTTGCAGCTATAAGGAGGGGCAATTATGATCTTATCACCAGTAACAGCTTCCTACTGCAGAAAATGCCTCTCCTGACTGGCCTGTTCAGGTTTAATAAGGAAAGGAACCAGTACTCTGACGACTCTCTTTATTTAGCCTGGCTAAGGGAGATACTATGTCAGTGGAAAAGGCGAGGACTTTGTGGAAATTAGGCTCCGTTAAATAGGGGATGGTGAAGTTTGCAAAACGTGCATATTGTGTCCAGTTCCTTAACTTCTTGTAATTGGTTTGTGATGTGAGATCGTGTTGTGTGATGCTCTCCAAATATAGTACATAGGACATAGTTTGTTTTGTATGGAATTTAATGAGAGATTATTTTCACATATTGGTTTGTCAAATAAATGATCTGCCGGGCAACAGATGGTTTCAATGTTGAGGGTATATGTTGATGATACAATTAGTTACATGTAATTTGTTCAACGTCAAGAGATGTGAGAGCAAAATCATTTAGCCTACAATTGATGCGTTTTGATGTGGAATAGGGTACGGTCAATGGAAAACATCTTCACAAAGAATATTCACATCAAAAGGTGTAAAATAAATAAATAAAAGGAAAGACGTCTGTGGTTTGACGTCTGTGGTTTGCTTAGACTTCAAACATCATGCTGTTGAGTTACTTTAATGTTGTCTTAATCTCATAACAAAGCCGCACCTTCATTTAATACCAGCAAATCAAAGGCTGGCAAAGGCTAATATATTATATTAAAAGTGTGTATACTAGAAGCGGCTGTGCCCGCTTTCAGAGGTAAAGAAAGTTCATGTTACCTAAGCGAAGCATTAGGCTATTGGTGTACTGAATGATAAATGAGAAGAAGAAGAAGCTTTTAAGTTGCAGGATTTTTGGAAACATTATGCGATGCGCAATGACGCAGAACAGAAATACCAAATGCGGTTAAATGGATAGGTGATAAGATACTTGCAAAATGACAACAGCCGCGCAATTGGTTGCCAAGCGTAGTGATGTCACAGGTTTCGTGGACTACTGTTTGAGCAGACGGAGAGCAGTGGCCAGATGGAATTGGCGTGCGACGGGAGCACAACCCATGGGCGCGCAAAAGATGACCAGGAGTTCCGTGTACTGCCTTGATGAACTCCAATAATTTCTGTACAGAGCTCAGCCCATCATGGGGGATGGTCCATCATCCTTAAGCTTCGACAATGACACGAGAAGCGGGACGGTGGACGTCAACTCTCCGGGCGCCGGCGCTTCTGAACAGTGGATGGTTGGAATGGGATTAATTATGGGGCTGATAGTTCTGATCATTGTAGTTGGGAATATACTGGTCATTTTCGCTATAGCAAAGAACCAGAGACTACAGACCCTAACCAACGTTTTTATCGTGTCCCTGGCGAGCGCGGACCTGATCATGGGTTTGTTGGTGGTTCCTTTTGGTGCCGTTCTGGAGGTCAGGGGCGCGTGGCTGTATGGCTCCTTCTTCTGTGAATTCTGGATATCCGTGGACGTTCTCTGCGTTACTGCCAGCATCGAAACGCTGTGCGTTATTGCCATAGATAGGTATGTGGCCATCACCTCGCCTTTCCGGTACCAAAGCTTGCTCACTAAAGCCAGGGCGAAAGTGATAGTGTGCAGCGTGTGGGCAATATCTGCGCTGGTCTCTTTCCTACCCATTTTAATGCACTGGTCGCGGAACAACGTGGAGACCGACTGCTATGACAACCCTGAATGTTGTGACTTTATAACCAACCGGGCGTATGCCATCGCGTCCTCTATAATATCTTTTTACATTCCTTTATTGGTGATGATATTTGTCTATGCGAGAGTATACAGAGAGGCGCAAAAGCAGCTGAGGAAAATTGATAGGTGTGAGGGGAGGTTCCACAACAATCTAAACGGTGTCTCCAAGTGCAAAACAAATAGAAAGAGACCCTCAAAAATCCTTGCGCTGAAGGAGCAAAAAGCGCTCAAGACACTTGGCATTATTATGGGCACGTTCACGCTCTGTTGGTTGCCCTTTTTCATAGTCAACATTGTCCGGGTGTTCCGCTCCGATGCGGTGGACAAAGACCTATTCGTCTTCTTGAACTGGCTGGGCTACGTCAACTCGGCGTTCAACCCAATTATTTACTGCCGGAGTCCGGACTTCAGAAAAGCTTTCAAAAGACTACTCTGCTGTCCGAGACAGGCAGACCGGAGGCTCCACGTTAGCTCTTGCGACCTCTCCCGCTGCTCTGGCGGCTTCGTGAACTCATTGGAGCCGGGTATGATGAGGACGTGGTCGGACTGTAATGGACTGGACCACAGTGACAGCGAAGGGAGCGCCAAACTGTCTCACTCCGAGTCGCAGCTGTAGGGAATTATATCCAGGTGACCTGCATCCATCACAGACAATGATGCGTAAAGCTATTTTTTCAAGAGCAGCCGCAACCGTAGGTGCGCGTTTGTTCCATATCCTTTCATTTTCTTGGGACAATTAATGCCATCCAATACGCATCGAGTATGTGGAGTCAAATACTATTTTAGCACTGAAATAAGAGCCTATTTAATGCCCAAAATGAATATTTGTTTTGGCAAGGCAAGGCTCATTCCTAAACCGTGCTCTTGGATGTATGGAGGAGATGTAGCTATGTAAATACATCAATTTTCAGTAAGTGTCCACCTTATTATGTTTTACCTCATGCCTACTTTATGTGCAAATTGTACGAAAATAAATTGTTTATATTAAACATATATGTTAATATAGTGCACTATTTATTTAGCGCTTTGTACAACACGTTTCAATGCTGGCAGCTTTGTACAACAAGCGAAAAGGAGACACCTGAATGTGGAGTAAACAGTGGTTCCATGTAGGCCTACATATGTGCACTTTGCTACGGAAGTGAGGAATATTGATTAATTCAATATGCTCTGAACAATATGAATCTCTCTCTCTCTCTCTCTCTCTCTCTCTCTCTCTCTCTCTCTCTCTCTCTCTTTCTCTCAGTTGTCCGCTCATGCTTGTGTCATATTGTATACTGTGGTTGTTGACTAGTGTGCAATAAAGTGTCATAGTTGTTAATTAATCGTTCCTTTTCCTTTTTTCGGTATTTTTTTGCTTGTGTTTGTGCGATGAATCTTCCCAGTGAAAGAGTTAAAAAGTCGAATTACTTACTTTAAATTCTATATGGAAAGTATTGCACCAACATACTTGCATAATATGGTTCAAATAATTTTTCATCCGTTTGTAAGAAAAATAAAACAAAACTATGAATGTTTAGGCCTATTCCCCAGCCCTCGGGCCTTGTATGTAGGCATTATGAAACGTTTAAGAAAATACTCTCCAATATATTTTTAGTAGGCTACCTTTTTGTACGTTTATAATACCCTGCTATCACGCAATTTAATTGTATATTTTCATATTAATAACAGCGCTAATAACAACATTCAATTACAGTAATATGTTGTTACATAGTAATTTAGTTATTGAGGTTTTGAGTTGTGGCTTGAGTTTTGGTTAGTAAGCCTACACCTTTAAGGCTTAATGAAGCATTGATAAACCCTTCAGCCTAGGCATGCTACATAAAAGTTTGCACAAGGGTGCACAAAGGCATGTAGGATTTATTAAGGGTTTATGAATGCTTCATTAATTAAACCATTATAAGTTTCCAATTTGCAGTTGTGAAAAGAAGTATTATTTTTTAATTAAAGTAATGAGTAAATTACCACAACATATTTATACAATGGTGGTCTGATTTTACAGTCCACTTACTTGGGCAATAAACAAATATAGAGCAACTGAACTTGTGGTAATCTATAAATCAAAAGGGTGTTGTCAAAGGAAGATAAACATGGTGTATGTGCATAATGAACCACTCAATTATTTTGTATATTGCATCGCCATCTGTCCATGATCAAAGAGCATGTATTAATTAACATATTTGTCTGGTTTGTGCATATAAAATAACACACTGATTTAACAATATGTCCGATACTTAACTGCAATATGGCAATATGCAATATGGCAGAGTATTAGTATAGTCCTACTTTAAACCAATTATAACTTTAGAGGCTTAATAAAGGCCTACATAGACTGTAGATGCGTCACAGATGTCATGCTATGGTTATGCAACTTTTGGCAAAGCACCAGATCTAAGGACCTGTTCCAACATTACCTTATGGTTACCTATGTATATGGCCCCTAGAAGATAGGGGTCTAAGATTTTGGTTTGTTACACACTCTTGTCAGGAATAGCATGCCTAAAAAAGTAACCTCAAAGTCATTTCAAACCAATACATTTTCAATATTATTACAAAACAAAATCACAAGGTAAAAGGATCACAGGGCTTGGACATTTAAGTGAACATATTTTCACAAGTAGGCTTACTATCAAAATGTACAGTGTACAATTTCAGAGGTAAAAAGTTGCAGCAAAACTTGAAGTTACTTGGATATTACTTAGGTGATTTACATGTAGGCTTTCTTTTCAGAGTACCTTCCACTCCCATTGTTTTGCACTACACAATGCTAAATGCTACGCTGTCACTACAGTAAATAGGCTAAACAAAGTCAAATCTTAGGTCACTGACTCCGGTCCACAGAATACTATTCATGTATCCATGATGAGATGTATCCAAAATGTAGGTCCTGTATTATGTAGTTGAACATGGAGATGAGGAGATCCTATTCAAATGGTTAAATACGATCAATATGAATGTTATGGTGATACTCTGCATCTCTTCAGATTCTCCCATGACAATAATGTCTGAAGCTTTCTAACAGTACACCAAAGCGCCTGGTAAACAGCACGCCTGTGGTGCTTTCAAGTGGCTCTTAAGGGAACCATTCTATTTGTGCCCCACAGCTGGGCCCTATTAATCAGTTCCTGAGCCGGGCGTTTTTAAAATACATTAGCAGTTCTGTGTTCCGCTAATGCCGCTCTCCCGAGGGGCCTTGCGCACATTTCAAGTAATCTGAAAAAGATGAATGCAATAGGGCTCCACCATTTTACCTAATGAAGCTTGTTTAAAATATGATTGCCCACGCTAATGTATGCGAACACGAAGCCACGGTTTAAAAACAACAACAGTATCACCAGCATAGACGGGTCCTGGCACAGGCTCACCTTGTTATCAGGGATTATTAGTTTGGCAGGAAGGCGGAAACTCGTTTCCGGGCAGATTATAAATGGGCTCACAGATGGAGATTACCCTCTTAAAGAATAATTAATATAAATTGCATGTGTATCAATAGACAAGTTGGCTGCAACAACAGCTATCAGAGGAGAGTAGCTGTCTTAACCTGTTAGCGTGTTTTAAATGTGACAAGTAGTTTCCTGTTCCTTTAGAGTTCTCTAATCAACTTCTTTGCTGCCCTAGTCTCCTTTCCAGACACTTCCACCCAAATGCACCAAAGGTCAGGTGGACCAACGTGTCAAACTTCATTGAAAGATCATTGAAAATGGACGACGCATAGCCATTGGCTTTTCCTCGCGTCAATCATCTCCCACAGCACTCCCCCCCCCAGTGCTTGCACACCACACGTTTCAGATTCGGAGCTTTGGCACAACGATTATTCACTCAGTTTAGTCAGGACACTTACAGTTTGGCGTAATTGGATGGCTCCGCTCTGTAAAGCTCCCTGCCTGAGTTTAACTACATAAAATAATATAAGGCAGGGAGCCCATGACTTATCAACCCCCCGTAGGTAGGTTCAACACAGAGTGACCGAGCGGGTGGAGGCTGGGGCGGTGGGTGGGATGACCGATAAGTATAACTCTCATTGCCAGTGGCGTTACACTGTTTAACCGTGGTGGAGTGTGAGTAACAGCTGCTTTTAAGCCTGTCCCTAAAGCCTGTCCCTGAGTGTGATAATGTTGCATATGTGTGAATCAGCTGTTTGTCAGGTCGACTTAAAGTGTCCTGCCTGAACTAACGCAAGCTTTATTAAATGTACTCCCACAAAGGCCAGGTTTGAGTGGTTGTTATTCCAGGCTTAAATGCACTGTGTGGGATGAGGTTTTACTGTCTGAGGATGAAGTTATTGCCGCCCAAGCACAAGCTAGTACGAGACTCCTGTTGCTTCCACTGGCTACACCACAGAGATGGGAGGAGCCAGGGTTCATCCATTTCCGTCCGCTGTCTGTGGACAAATAAGGACTGGGCTGTATTTTCAATGCTGGGAAACAATAGGAGGGCTATTAACAATGTTTTTTTTTTACTAATATCTGCACATTGTCCTTATTGATTGAAGCGCGTGTAAGTCGTACAATATTTTCTCTGCGAAAAGCAAAATAATGACTTTATCTAATGAGACTCACTGCTACGCACGTGTGCAGTCTAACAAGATACTCTGCCTTCCTGAATAATTGCTGATACACATGAATAAAAACATTTGGGACACAATTTAAAATGTAAAATGTCTTCCCACTTACTTGCACTTGTCCAGCTACTTTCACACATTTATATTACGAAATCTGAAACCTCTTTGGGCATGCCTGCAATGGCTACGTTGCTAGTTTCCGAGGTGGACAGCGGCTACCATTGGATTTCAAGCCACTCAGCCGTCCTCTAATTGTAATAAATCTTTGGATACACAGACATCACAAAGTCTATATAGTCATTTCATCAAGTTATTTCCTGCGGTACGTGCACATGTATAGGCTCATGTTGCTTCCTGGTATACAAGCCTCTGCTTAGATGTCCAAACATTTATGATACATTTAGATTTATGGTATACAAGCCTATCCTTAGATGTCCAAACATTTATGGTAAAGCCATTTACCCAATTTGCTCGGTGATGTTCAAAGCCTCCTTCAACCCATTAAAATATGGATTTTAGCTCAACAAATTGATTTCTAAAATGTAAAGTAGACTTAGGCTTCAGAAAGGCATGCAAGAGGCGTATAGTATAGCTGAAGATGGAATGGGTGTTGGATTGATGTGTTTAAAAGGTATTTTAGACACATTTTCAGAAAGAATAGATGGTGGTATTAACAAAACAAAGTATGGCTATTCAGTCTCCAAGGAATTAAATAGTCAAAATAGTGATGATAGTACACTGCAAAGGCTAGGGTTGTTATTACATTAGGTTCATTTTCATTATGAATAAACTATACCTTCAATTGCTTAGCGCCAGGTGCTTTTCCTAACCATGCCACCTGACCAGGAAAAACTACAGTCACGGTTGTTCATTTCTGGGACTTCACCTTCCCCCATTTCACCAACTCATCATCAATGAATTATCTTCCAGACATACACTGCTGTGTGTTCCATTCACATTCTATCTTACTTGGTGAGAAAACATGGTCCGACCAACCAACCCCAAACTTTACAAAATATTTACTTATGGCTCTGCCAACCACGCCATGCTAGTACAACCATCTGGACCAGGTCAGAAACCAACACAAGGATTGTATTACATTATACACCACTGGTTAAGTGCATACTTAAAAAATAAGATAACGCTTGCTAATTTTATCTGTTCCATTGATGGCGAGAGGGTATTCATAGAGGTAGAACAAGTTCATAGGGTTGATGGGGAGTAAAAATAGCACATGTCTGAACATGTTGAGAGCTTGTCTTATAGTGGAACAGCATCAGTGGCTCAACACATTTTTGATGTCAGCCCATAGACGCCATTAACACTTTCACAAGATCAAATTCTCTATTGTTTTTTTTTTTTCTTTTTCCATTCAGCCTTGTACAATAAGCACTACTAAAGGGCAGGTACAGAGAGTGCTGAAGTAATGATAGCACGGTAAGACAAGTGCCAATTTACCCGCTCCATCTACCACCCTCCTCCCATGTGAACACGTCACGTTGTAGTCTGTCATGCTGTTCTTTGTGTAGTTACATTCATTGATATGAACTTACACTCACTGAGAACTTTATTAGGGACACCTGTACACCTTGTTTTCTTGGCACACTTTGGGCCCGTTAATACCAATCAATCATCGCTTGAATGCCACAGCCTATTTGAGTATTGTTGCTGACCACGTGCATCCCTTCATGGCCACAATTTACCCATCTTCTAATGGCTACTTCCAGCATGATAATGCACCATGTCACGAAGCAAAAGTCGTCTCAAACTGGTTTCATGAACATGACAATGAGTTCAGTGTTCTTCAGTGGCTTTCCCAGTCACTGAATCTGAATCCAATAGAACACCTTTGGGATGTGATAGAACGGGAGATTCACAGCTTTAAAGTGCACCTGAAAAATCGGCAGGAATTGCGTGATAAAATCATGTCATCATGGACCAGAATCTCAAAGGAATGTTTCCAACATTTTATGGAATCAATGCCATGAAGAATTGAGGCTGTTTTGAGAGCAAAGGGAGGCCCTACCCAGTATTAGTATAGTGTTCCTAATAAAGTGTTTGGTGAGTGTATATTATAGGTTTATAGGTTTACTATGTATTTAAATGATAGGCCTAATGACCACTTACTATCACATACACACACATACACACACATACACACACACACATGATAAACTAATACACAGTAAAGGTCTTTACTTGTTGGATTGTTGGTGTCCAGTTCACCACTGTGTGTAAAGGGAGCATACAGGTAATATTAGGGGTCAAAAGGTCAAGTCAAAATGTTGCTACTGTATACATTCAGTAATCAAGTTACAAGAATTTAAAAGTGACAGAC
The DNA here is from genome assembly GCF_951799395.1 of Argentina silus. NCBI lineage: Eukaryota > Metazoa > Chordata > Actinopteri > Argentiniformes > Argentinidae > Argentina > Argentina silus. The sequence continues at coordinate 15,189,745 of NC_139670.1, read as the reverse complement.
TGAAAGTCAAGTTGGAAAAGATGGCAGCAATAATAATAGCATATATTGTATCTGTTTATCATTGATAACAATCAATTGTGTAGACGTTACTCTCAATAGTGGTGTGTGTGTGGTCAGTCCTGCGATGGAGAGAGTGTGTTGGTGCGTTATCTCTTACCCAGAGTGCTATTGACATCGTTTCCATGTCAGACGGGCACACGCAACAAGCAGAGGTTTATGAATTCACCAGCGGTCGTGCAGGCCGATAGGAGGGACAGAGTCTGTTATCTGAGCAAGCCAAAAATAGGCTGTGCAGAGTTTATGCAATACCCTGACCGCGTGAAGGGGATGCAGTATTCAAACGCCCCTGGAGAGCTAGAGATGGGAAATGTCACACAGGTGAGCAGAATTTAAAGGATGAACCAACCAACTCCTCAGAGTGTTTGACATTATACCTACTGTAGTTACAGTAAGTACTGTATATAGGATGTGTGTGTGTGTGTGTGTGTGTGTGTGAGAGAGAGAGAGAGAACCTGTGTGTATGTGAATGTGTCTTTAGGTTTAAGAAATAATCTGAAAGGGATCCAATATATACAACATAAAGAAACCACACCCATGGTAAATAAACTATTCTGACTCATAAACTCCCATCTTAAAAATTATATTAGTATACATTAGTATACATCTGTACATTGTTTTAATCGTTGAGGACATTGGGAAAAACAACAGTAACATATTTGGCAATTCTTTCTAGAACATTTTTTGCCAAAATAATCCCTCATAAGGCTGTGCACAGTAAGCTTGTAGGGAGACATCTTCTACAAACTCTGCCACTCGGTCTAAATATAACTATTTTTAAGCGGGCAAACAGGAAATGCACCACCTAGATTACAACCACAGTGCTCAATGTTGACAATGGTTCCTCTGAAATTAAGGAGGGGGGGGGAGGGGGGGTAAACATCTTAAATACTGGACATGTTGTCAAAGGAGCAGGTCCTTCTCGTAATTCTGTCTGTTGGTATGAGCGTGCCTCGAGGGTAGGGGGGGGTCACAAAACCAGCATGCATACAATGAGGGTGTAAACGTTGTATACTGTGTGTATGAGAGAGAGAGAGAGAGAGAGAGAGAGAGAGAGAGAGAGAGTGTTGGGAGGGGGAGGAAACGTCCACACAGTAAACAGAGCCGTGTTTGTTATGGTTATAACTTAGCTATGTTTGTAATATTACTCCCTGACAATGCTGGTGTTCAGTAATAATGGGTGGGGATGGCTTTACTGGTTTCCTAATGTCTCTTCATTGCCTGTCGGGGATGAATGATCTGTTGGCGGCTTCAACCCCTGAAGAAACTTCTTTGAAGTTTGACCTTTACCTTCTTGGCTGTCTATGAGATGACAGAGTAGTAAAATAACCCATCTAGCCCCCGAACCTCATCCCTTCAGTCCTCATCTAACCCCCTGAACCTTATCCCTTCAGTCCTCATCTAACCCCTGAACCTCATCCTTTCAGTGCAGATCCAGAAGAATATGATTATTGTACGGCCCTGTCCAGAAACAACGCCTAGATACTTGTGAAGATCTGAAAGTACTAGATGGGTATGACAAAGATAACACAGATAGCACCCAACCAACCCAATCAGGGGGGAAATACAGAGCTCCTGGACTACAATCTTACTTTTTCCTACCCAATCCTTTCAGATCTACAAGTGTCCAGACCTAACAGGCTAATTTCTTGACAGGGCCCACTATGTGAAATAGGTATTCTGAGGTAAACAGCCAAGAGGAAATGTTAGCTGTTAGTCCCTCTTTATATGGGATGATACAAACTTGCCAGACACTATTTAAGAGAAACAGAGATAGATCTCTTTTTATTCCCTGTAAACACCATATATACAGAATTAATCCAGAATGATTTTTAACATTTGACAATTTTACAGAATATTATATCTACAAATTTATAATAATCACAGTTTGAATATTTGACAGCAAGAGAACCAACAGAAAAGACAAACATCTTGCTTTAGGTCAGTTACAACTCGACACACACACACACAATAATTCTTCATGTTTGTTATTTCTGTGGGACGGGATACAAACAAAGAACTTCGAAAGTTTCAATTTCTGTTACAATTTGTTTACAGACTGGGTCCCAGGAAAATATTATAAATCATGAAAAACAGCTTAATTTTGTTGCCAATGTTGTAAGGACGCATGATGCACAACACATGGGGGACTGTTTAGGTCAAGTTAAGTTTTATCAACATGTTGCAAGTCATGGAGGTTTTTTTTTTATTTATCCCATAAGAATACTAAATAAGAAGTCCCTTCATATGATGCATTATCTATCGATCTATCATGCAATTACATTACGTTTGCCAGTTTCTTCACATTTTCCTTGGGGTTGGTTCTACAGGCTGAACCTTGGAATCTGCACAAATAATGATGTGCTGTTTGTAAATGCCGTCTTGAAGCTTAAAACTCCTAACCCCATCAACCAACAATTCAATGACAACCTTTCCCCCCCCCATACAGTAGAACACAACACTGCCAAGCTATAGGCTATACGGGTGACTCAGTGTATAATTATGACAGCTCCACCATCCTTTTCATTATGGAAATGTAATTATTCAGATGAATTATTAGTTAAATATTCCCTCAAGCTTAGTTAAATATTCCCTGCTCCTGGAAATATACTGATGTGCTCGTTCAAGCTGTAGATTCTTCATGAAGTGTCAATGCAGAGCCAGGTTGGGGATCCTGTGTCGTGAGCAAACATGTTATAGCTAGCTATATTAGGGGGTGATGAAGTGAAATGTTCCTTTTTAAATGTGAACTAATGAAGCCCAGGCTGGGAGATGAGACCAATGGGCTAGTTTGGAAGGAGGAGATGTCCTGCCTATGCAACAGATCGAGAAAGCACTGACATCTCAGAGGTATCCTCGGTTTGGGCGAGAGAGAGAGGGCCTCATTATCACTATGGTTTAAATACTTGCAAAAACCAAATAAATATAGGAGCAGGGGACCAACAAAGACAGCAAAGAATGCTCCTTCAGAGCTAGTCCTTCATATGCTCTGTATCCTTCACACTGTGTGTGTGTGTGTGTGTGTGTGTGTGTACTGGCATCCATACCTGAGGAGAAGTCACATGTTATCTTGTCCTGTGACTTCAAACAGCATGGCCATAAGCCACTGTGTTGCAGGTGGTCTGCTAGGGTGCGACAGGGCTACATTGTGAATGTAAATGTTGTTTACCCCCGCGGACTATTGCAACCTGGGGGTGGGCAAGGAACCCCTGTAGCCGTGACAGCTGAAGCACATGGTGGTGAAGAAGCAAAAAATCTACCCTTCCCCTCGGACAAACACGCATGCACCCACACAGAGAAATAAATGAAGCTAAAGAATTGCACTTTTGCCCGGGATATTTAGAAAAGGCTCCTTCTCGTGGCTCTCCTGAGCATAGCTGTGCCTCTTCCCATCCTGTTAGAGAACATTTAAATGAGCTCCAGCACTCGGGCCTTACGACAGAACAACACAGACGGTGAACGACAGAGGGGGGAGGGGACTAGGGAGTGTGTGAAAAAGAAAAATGTAGGAAATAATTTAGAAAATAATTCTGTTATTTTAGTGAACGGACAAAAGAATGAACTGACTTCATTTCAAGTCCCCCCCCCCTCCAAAAAAAACAAAACAAAAAAATAACATTTGGATTTCACTACAATGCCATTCAATCAGATTGAATGAAAAGAAAACAAACATGTACAAAATAAATAAATCACATTAAATCACCAACTAAAGACCAGCCCTAGATTTCATCACCTACACTTGATATTATGATCATTGATCATTATTTCTTAAATTAAACAGAACGTAGGCCAACTGGTGAAATCCTAACATGGGACATTAATTTGAAATGTAAAATCTAGAATTAATGGAAATCTAAGATGCTCTTGAGTATCTCAAGTGTTAGGACTCAGTCTTAAGTGCTTTCTCAGGCCTACGCAGATGTACAGAAACATGTACACCTGACCAACAAGTGTGTGTGTGTGTGTGGGGGCGTTGGTGGTTGAGTGCATGAATAAAAGTCTCAATGGTTTTACCTTCCCTTTCACCGCGGGAATACTGCATGCGCTATGCAGTAGGGGGGGGGGGGGGGGGGGGACTCACGGTCTTTCAAAAATACATTCAGTTATTGGCACAAAGACTTCAAAAGAGGAGAGAGAGAGGGATACCATGGATACCATGCTGGGCAGTGCAGCATTTTACATGGAGCTGCGTTAGCCATCAGAAATGCTAACACTATCCTTTCTATTCACTCAGGGCGGGGTGGAGGACTGTGGGGTCTCCAAACGCGCCATGACAACGAAAGTCCATTCGATTATGCAAGAGGAAATTCTGATGGTGTACAACAACTACCTTCATTTTCCGTATTGGATTTTCAGTACTGATGATTTTACATTGGCAAGACATTGGGGCGAAAATGGTAATCAACTTCAGTTTAGAGTTCTGAGACTCTGAGTGGTTTCCAGAAGCAGATATTATTTCATAGGGTTGATTTCTCATCTTGATAGGTGGAGAGACCAGAGCACTGCGTTGATTGGCCAGGGGCAGTGTTGTGCAGGCAAGAGGGAAGTAAGCAGAGTCATCCATTGGTCAGAAGATCAGAGAGTACATCCTACTGGTGAAGGGGGCTGGGCGTTGAAGATGGATGACTGACAGATCAGTTATGGTCCCCTTGACAGCAGAGTTGAGATAACTGGGGTCTTCAAAAGGAAGACCTACTGGCATTAAACATTCAAATCGCTCCGTGTGTGTGTGTGTGTGTGTGTGTGTGTGTGTGTGGCTCAGCTCAATTCTTGCTGTGGCACACCATGGTGCATGGAGTCTTCCACCCCCCCCCCCCCTCCCCCCCCCCCTTCACTTGGTACTCTACTCCGCTTCCTGTCCTCTCTCACGTGTCACTTCCTCCTAGCCCCGTCTTCTGGTTGTCGTTGCTGTTTGATAAGTCTCTCAATCTCGGCCCCTAACGTCTGAAGATTATCCTACAGAGACAAAGGGAGAGAAGGACAGATCAAACAACCCATTGAACACATATTCTGGCCTGGACAGAGGTGGGCCATTGGGAGTCACCAGCCTTTCTAGGTCATACATTGTATAGGAGTAACGGGGAGGGGGGGGAGGGAGGGAGGGGGGGGGGGGGGGGAGCAGATGAGGTTAGTGATACAGAAAATGAGAGAGAACTACAGAAAGTGAAACAAGGAAAAGAGAACTAGAAGAGACTGTTTAGAGAGACCGAGAAAGAGACACTGAAAGAAGAGTGTGTGATATGGAGAGAGGGGGCAAGGCAGTGAATGAATGAAAGAGAGAGAGATAGTGTGTGTGTGTGTGTGTGTGTGTGTGTGTGTTTGTGTGTTTCACATGGTAGGGATGGATGCATAACGCCATAGTACTTTTTCCCATTAGACAGTTTAACTCCAGGGGCTATGGGCAACTCCTCTCTCTCCCTCCCTCTCACAGTGTATCCCTGTCCACAAAATCTCCTCAACCACTGATCTCTGCAGGTATAACTGACCGGATATCAAAGGCAGGTCATCCACATGGTTTATGACTGGGTGAACTCTCTCTTTAAGGCAAGGGATTAGCTGTGAGAGCTGACTTGAGTCTTCAGGCCTCAGGCAAGGTTACTCATCACGCGAGCGTAGTTCATCGAACCACCGCTGTTAGCTGGACTTGTTTCTAATCCAGCCAACATCATTCTTTAACAGTAAAGTCTAGCCTAGTACTTCTAGGGAGTTCCATCTTTCAGTGACAATGTGTCCTCACGCTGAACACACCATTTACTATTTAATTTTAGTCATTTAAGCAGACATTCTTATCCAGAACGACTTCATAATAATAGTAAGTGCATTCATCTTATTAATAAGTACATTAGTCTAAAGTAAGTGAATCAACTTTACAAAAAGCCATACCTCACACTAACAACTAACATAGTTACCAAACAATGAACATGCACTACTCTGCTTCGTCCAACAGACATACATGCATATCTGTCCCAAAACAGACTGAACACTCTCTACCGTTCTAAAGGCAGGCTGAACACTACTGAACACTCTCTACCTGTTCTAAAGACAGGCTGAACACTACGGAACACTCTCTACCTGTTCTAAAGACAGGCTGAACACTACGGAACACTCTCTACCTGTTCTAAAGACAGGCTGAACACACTCTACCCATTCTAAAGACAGACTGAACACTCCATTAGGAGTCACCAGCCTTTCTAGGTCATACACTGTAAAGATAGGAGTAACAGGACTTTGGGGGGGGGGGGGGGGGGGCGATGGCAGATGAGGTTAGTGGTACAGAAAATGAGAGAAAAGAGAAAACAAAAAGGAAGTGAAACAAGGAAAAGAGAACTAGAAGAGACTGAAAGAAGATGATATGGAGAGCAAGGCAGTGAATGAAGGCAGTGAGAGAGATTGTGTGTGTGTGTGTGTGTGTGTGTGTGTGTGTTTCACATGGTAGGGACGGATGCATAACACCATAGTACTTTTTCCCATTAGACAGTTTAACTCCAGGGGCTATGGGCAACTCCTCTCTCTCCCTCTCACAGTGTATCCCTGTCCACAAAATCTCCTCAACCACTGATCTCTGCAGGTATAACTGACCGGATATCAAAGGCAGGTCATCCACATGGTTTATGATTGGGTGAACTCTCTCTTTAAGGCAAGGGATTAGCTGTGAGAGCTGACTTGAGTCTTCAGGCCTCAGGCAAGGTTACTCATCACGCGAGCGTAGTTCATTGAACCACCGCTGTTAGCTGGACTTGTTTCTAATCCAGCCAACATCATTCTTTAACAGTAAAGACTGAACAATTTCTGCCCGCTCCTCAGACAGGCTGAACACTACTGAACAGTCTCCACCCGTTCTAAAGACAGACTGAACACTACTATTACTGAACAATATGCCCACAATAAACACTGTTAATGGGATAGTTCACTCACATTACAGAATCACATCTAGAGTAAGTGTTCATGGCTTAATAATTGCAAAATTATACAAAATGATAGTGGAGCTGTACGACTTGTTTGAAGTTACTTTGAGATGATTTTGAAAATACATTCAAAATATGCTAAAACAGGGGAGATGGAATTCTAGTTTTTTGGTATATTAAAAAAAAATACAGTTAGAGGGTAGTGACAGTAGCTTTTTGGGTGAACTATCAATTAAAGCGCTGTCTGCCATCTCGACAGCTTGGGTCACAGTGGGGATCCTCTGACCCACACACAGATTCTAGGGAAACTCTTTTGGCAGGAGAAGCACTTTTCAATGACGAAAATCAGTGGGAAATGTTTCGTTTTTGAGTAATAGCAATTGCATTAAGACTTCAGGACACACACGCACTCACTCGAACATGCCATGCTTTCTCTTGACACAATCAAGACTGACACTAGACAGACACCAAGCTGTCGAGATGAGGTTGTCTGTCTGTCTGTCTGTCAAACAGAAACATTATACTGAGAGCCTCTCTAAGGCACAGTGAGAGAGCCAGGGCAGAGATGACACCAAATGTCAGACAATTTGACTACTTTGGCAGGAACATTCGGTCAATGGGAGAATAATTTGTAAGCTCAGACGGGCACGACAGACAGACAGACAAATAAACAGGGGAGTGAGAGAGAGTGGGAGAGTGAGATGTGTAGGCGGAATAATTATGAGGGTTAACTTGAAGGGCTTTTACTACACTGCACAAAGAGACGGCATGGTGTGAGTGTGTGTGTGTGTGTGGGTGTGTGTGTGTGTAAGAGTTATTAGCATGAGGCGCCAAGCCAGCACACAATGATTATGATGTTTTTAAACAGCGTGGTAGTGGTGTGTTTGTGTGTGTGTGTGTGTGTTAAAAGACGCTGGCCCACCTTGAGTGTGATGTTCTTGAGCAGTGTGTCCTCCAGCACGGCCTGCAGCTTCCTGTTGATCTCCAGCGAGAGGTCAAGGGTCAGGCCGCTGTCGGCTGGGTGGGAGGTGTACAGAGAGGCCATGATGCCCCCCCGCCGGCTCAGGTTGGCTTTGTTAAAGTCTGAGGCCTCCGTGGAGAGGGCGCCCGTCTCCTCTCTCAGCACATAGCTCTGGATGATCCTGGAGGGGGGTACACACAGAGACAACTGTCCAGTCGCACACTTGACACTAGTATAATTAGGCGACTGCCTTCCCATCCGAACCAGCCGGGCTACCATTTTAAACTGATGAGCATACTCAATCAGAGCCGTAATGGCCACAGTTGCAGCTAAAAGGATAAAGATTACTCCACTAATGAAGCTGGTCACCGCAGTAGAGTGGGCTGCCAAGACCCCATTCAACCAAATCACTAACATCGCCAAAGAACACATAGGGGAAGACACTGCAGAACAGGTAAGTGTGTGTGTGTGTGTGTGTGTGTGTGTGTGTGTGTGTGTGAGAGTGTGAGAGAGAGAGAGAGAGAGAACCTAAGGGAGGGAGAGAGAATGTCACAAAGCTTAATTTATAAGTTAATTTTAGCGCACATTTGATTAAAAATGAACTTCATATATACTTTTAAAAATTAATTAAGAGCCTTTCTTTAAATTATGATTATAGCAGCGATAAGAAACCCAAAAGTTTTAAAAGGTAGACCTTTTTTCAATGACAGAAAGCCCACACGTACTGTGGGACAGAGCCCTCATCTGAAGTTTTAATAAAAGATAAAAATCTTCTGATTGAGTTATACCTTTGAACGGAAAGACAGCAATAAAAGCGGAATTTACTTGAAAGTGGCTCCATTTAAACCAAAATGGAGCTCGACCTCCCCAGCGTTGGCAATTTCAAACCATTATTGCTTTTGCCATTTATTGTTTCTCCTTAATATGCATGAAACAATTCAAAGTGTTTTTTTTTTTTTAAACCACGGTTGAGGAGCTGGGAAGAGGAGCAGAGGAGAAACAGAAGCCACCTTTTAGTTTCAAGTCAGGTTTCAGTGTTTCTCTCCCATAACTTTCCAATCCCCATCTATTTCCACTGCGATGACACATGTCCCTCCATGAACCCATCTACTTTTAATGGGTTCTCTACCCCGCCAGTCAAGACAATGAGTCTGGAGACAAAAAACCTGCAAAAAGATTTCAATTTGGGACTGGGGCCCAAAGGGAACTTTCTGAATATCTAATGTCTCTTTTCCTGAGAGTGTTATCGGGGTGAAACTACACGTCTTTGTTTTGGAAATCCCAACATCAATGACTTTTTCGATATAGCCTACCAATGCTTCATACAAAGTTTGGGGAACTTTCAGCTCCACTCTTGAAACTTAGGAATATGAACTTGAGCAGGGGCGTTCCACTTCAGTTCATGGGGGGGCTTAGGTTGTTACAGTCCAGTAACTGTACAGTTGTCTCTATGACTCATGAACTTCTCTGGGCTGTCCGTGCAGAGATTTGGCTACATTGTTACATTGTTTCAATTGCCTTGACATATCCACTGCACAAACTTCCAGCTCATGTGGAAATGATGTATTATTGACTTGATATAGTAATGCAATTGACTTAGTGCCAGCTAAAGTTTTGGTTTTGGTTTAGCCAGCAAGCCAACTCAACTTTTGATATAGAAGCCTGCAACTCAGTATTTGAAAAATATGTATTTACTATAATAAAACTCCGTTTTGATAATACATTACATAAAAACAACATTGCCAAAGGTATTTTTCTAAAGTTTTCTTTCTAAAGAAAGTGCAGGTCAATTGGCCACAACCTCACTGTATAGGATATGTCAAGATAGGAATGAAGAGCATGTCCTTTCTTGTTTGGGTTGTTCATTGATTGCTAAACGCACTGACCGATGCCACTGTTATGTATGAGTGAGTATGTGAGAAACTGTTTTGACTGTCCTGTTAAAGAGTTGTATGGAAATCGAACATTAACACTGCCTATTGTGACATTTATTGATAACAACCCAGAATTAAGTTATTTGGATCTAAAATGTAAGGATATTAGCTTAATTACCATCTTTTAGTATCTGGAACCTGATAAATCAGGAGAATGGACTCTATAGCTAATCAATCAATGACACTGACTGATCAACTCGAGAGCAGACAAGGTAAGTAACATGTAGACACTTCATATCTGAAGGAGTGAGGGTGAGGACCTCTAAACTACAGCAGAAAGATATAGAAATGTCAAGGTATATTACTTCACTGTGAGGGACCTGGTAGAACTAATTGGTAAAACTGTCTGTGAACCACCTTTGTGGCCTAACAAGTATTGCCTTCTGATGGTCTATGGGGGGGGCACAACACATAGCATTATAAATACACTCATTATGCATTATACACAGGGGGTTTATACTGCAGAGAGAGTTGCCAAATCTCTACCTCAGCGTTTTTCAACTCCGGCCCTGGTGACTTCCGAGGATGACGCGTTTTTTCAGCCTTGCACAAACAAACGTGATTCGTTCAGCTACCCTAACAAGGCCCTTGACCTTGACCTACTTCAGTCAGGTGTGTTTGTGCCGTGCTGGAACAAAACAAAATAAGAAATCCAGTCCCGGAGTAGAAAAACAAATGAACCCTTGGGGGAGCAATCAATCAATCAATCAATCAATCAAACCTCTGGGACGTTGAACAGCTAAAGTATTCTATGGCGCATATCACGATGAGAGCTAGCTGTGGGAATACTACCAAAAGAAGTCACCACCACAAACACACACACACACCAATCACGGGAGGCCAACGTGGATCAGACTTACCTCTAACTAGTCTCAGGGGTCCGATCTCGGACCCCAGTTCCATCACGACAGTATTTAATAAAAACAAAACAAAAAGTTACAGAAATTAAAAATGTAGCTTGGTGGTGCGGTGACAGGCATGCGGAGAGGGGAGACAGGCAGGGGGTGGGTGGCATATGCTGGAGCATGAGTCATCTTTATGCGTGTGTGTGTGTGTGTGTGTGTGTGTGTATACTCTTCTTTGTCACGAGCAGTGGAGCAGAGAGCGATTGCGAGCAGCAAAAGCAGCAGATCAGACATGCATGAACAGGATGCAGCTTTGAGAAAGTACATGTAGGGCATATCCTGAATAAATAAACCATACAGGGCACAGAGCTTCGGGCTGCAGAACAAGCACATCCACTGCAATAGGGAGGGACGAGAGGCAGAGAGAGATCCTGTCCAGTTGTTGAATAGGACACCCATTCAAAGTTAAAATGGCTTCCTTTTTTTTTTGCCAATTCAGCTGAGAGATGACACTCAATCACCAAAGACAACCATGGCATGAGATTGTTTTGTTGACATCCAACAACTTCCCCTGGAGGCCTTCTCTTCAGTGTACGATAGTCTTAGATTCTAGAACATCGTCCCGTCCTTCCCGAGTGAACACGACCACTTGCCGGGGTGGGAAGAACGGAAAAGATGACCTTGCCAGTTACATTCTCTGTGTTTAACATGCTCAGCCATTTTGGGTTCCACATTTGCCTGACTGACTGTTATGATTCTAATTTGCGGTTAAGATTGACGAGATCTCTATCAGGTCTCTTGAGGGGCATCAATCTATGATCATCAGACAAGCAGAGGGCTCATCACATGGTTATTATCTAGAACTGGCACCACTCCAGTCAAGGCTAAAGATCTATTTATTTGATTTGATATTTAGTTGTCATATTGATGTTGTCAGCTGGAGTTAAAAGGTGCAGTCTACCATAAATGTCAATGGCGCTAGTAAGTCCAGAAATTCCTCGGAGCGTGAGCTAAGGAATGCAGCCTACGTCATTTCTTAAGACTTATATTTCATGGCTCAATGGAGTGAGAAATGGACTGATTGTGTATATTATTAATCCTGTCATAAACCACCAATGTACGTTCATTTGACAAGCAACTCAGCTTCCGATATTTGGCTTTAACTATCGGGGTTGAATGCATGTTCCATTTCCCTTCCACAGTCCTTGGGCGCATGCCTTTGGCGGAGATGGGTTGCGGGAGATAGACAAGGACAATTGGATTTATCGCCCGCTTCAACTTAGCCTTGAGTTATTACCTGCCAAAATCAGCCGTGGAAAATGGCCAGAGGTTTTTCCCTCATGTCTACATCATGTTGTTTATCCCAGGTAACATACCGTACTGTCCCCTATAGGGATGACCCGGTGACCTTGAGTTGGTCACCATACTGTGTGAGAGAATAGAACTCCCTCTCTTTCGGTTACTCATTCTCGCTCCCATTCTCTCCTTTGCGGTCATTCTGCCCTGTACATTATGTTGTTATCCCAAAGGGATAGGGACAGAAAGGCAAAAGGGACAAATTCACATCAACTTGCTGGATAAGATACCCCCCGCTTAGCTTAGATTTAACCCAGCTAAATTAAGCCTAACCACCGTGGGATTCGGCCTCGATTTTAACTTATGAATGTAGGTTGCGGCTGGTGGATACGATCCAAGCATATAGAACGAGAGAGACAGGAGAGAGAGAGAAAGAGAGGCCATCTTGGAAGAATTCAATTAATCTAACAGACAAGGGTGCAAGTATAACGCAGTCAAACACATACATTGTTTGTGCCAAGCGTAACACATTATTTCATATATAATATCATATATTGGTGGCGACAGACAACGTTTTACTTAACCCATTGTCATTTCAGAATATTGAAATACAAATTCAAAACATAAGTCTGACTAGCCCTTCACCCTCTCTCAATAGCCCGGCTACTGCTAATGTATCAAGTTGATAGTGGACATGGTCTCTTTAGTTAAGAAGGTGAAGGTGGGCATGAATAAAGATATGACATCATTAAGCTCCGCACTAACGCATCACTTCCCCCTGGACCAGCCGGCTATAAATAACACTGACAGAGTCTTGTCTGTCAGGAGAGGGGATGAGTGTGTGGATCTAAATATTTCATGAGTATGTGTGTGTATATACTTGGAAATGTGTGTGTGTGTGTGTGTGTGTGTGTGTGTGTGTGTGTGTGTTATGCCTCCCAACTCATATTGCCTGACTCGCCGATCATAATGAAAGGAGTAGGATGACAGAGAGAGGCGGAGAGGGGGAGAGAAAGAGAGAGAGAGAGATGGGGCGGGGAGGGGGGTGGGGGATGGTGGGGGGGGGGGGGGGTGACAATTGACCTGCCAACATTCACCCAGACAACACTGTCAACAGCATCAGAGAATCCCCCCAAGATTTCAGGGTAAAACCGGCGTGACGTACGAGTGACAGCCAATCAGAGCAGAGGGACAGGTCTCGGGAGGCTGAAGCCAGGCAGGGGCGAGATGAAAAATGTGAGGGGACTTGCAGCTAGCTGTTAGTGCCACGTTTTGCTATGCCTCCGCTGGCAATTAGCCAACAGTTAGCTGATAAGCCTCTGCTAGCCAGCAGTGTCGTTTTTGCTAGGCTGCTTCCTTCAGCCGTTAGCATCAGACTCTGACGTCTCTGCTAGCCACGTATCGTGTAGCATACTTTAATATAGCGTCTGCTATACGTGCTATGCTTTTCCTAGCTGTTAGCATCATATCTTACTCTTCCTCTGCAAGTCATAAGCACCATGTTTATCCATTACATCCTGCTAGGTTGCTTCTACCAGCTTCTAGCACCAGACTGTCCCACGCCGCAGTTGCAGCAACATATTTAAAACACATCCACCCATTCCAACCGAAGCAAGTTGACCCAACAGTCGGTAAAAAAAAAGGAGGAGAATCCAATAGTGAGCCAACTCGCAAAAAAAAAACCCCAACAACCTCAAAAGGTTTTCTTATGTCTCTCTCCTCCGCTTCCTCTCTCTCTCTCTCTCCCTCCGTCCCTCCGTCCCTCCACCACTCACTTGGTCTTCCTGCGGATCTCCTCCACTAACTGCCGAATGTGGTCCTCCATGAACTCGATCTTCTCCTGCTTGCGGGCCTGGGCCTTCTGCAGCCGGACGATGCGCTCCACCAGCATGGCCTTGTCCACCTCGGGGAAGCTGTCCACCACCATCACAGACGGGGTTCCAGACTGGCTCTCTGGAGAACGCTCGTCCAGGCCTCCCCCGCCGCCGCCGCCGCCGTGCCGGGCGTTCAGGGAACCTTGAGAGAGAGAGGCCGCTTTTGAGGGGTTAGGCGACAGGACTGACGCGACACCAGTGGTCACCAACCATGCGCCCACAGCTCTCTAGGACCATGGTTGCTGACCAGAGTTGGGAATTGATTGACATCTTGCGGTCTTTGAATATCTAAGGCTACTAGATAGGAGAATACCTGAGGAGCTGGAGCGACTGCCCATGCTGCTGACGTCACGATCGTTGCCCCCGTTCTCCACCTGTTCCAGCCTCTTGCGGGCTGGTGGCACACAGACAGGGGAAACAGAAAGGTGCATTAGACTGATAACCTCTAGGCATGGTGTGTACACACAGACACACACACAGACACACACAGACACACACACACACACACACACACACACACACACACACACACACACACACACACACACACACACACACACACACACACACACACACACACACACACACACACACCTTGATTTGGATCAATCAATCTTTGTACTGCTCAGAGTGACATCCCAGTGATGGCAATTAAGCTTACAAGCAATGATACCTTCCCGAGAACCCCAGTACCTGTACTGCATGTCAACTACATTCAAATGAAAGCTTTTCTCATCAAAAGGTAGGATGAAGCTTAGTTCCCAGAGAGGAGCAGCAGAGAGAGAGGCTCTTTAAAAATAAGTCCATGTCCTTCCCACCGTCATAAGAATGGGTCCCTAGGCACGCTCTGGTCCTCCTTTCTCCTTCATCCATTCCTAGGAGCTCAATCCCTCCTTTCTCTCTCCTCCACCTCTTTCTTTATCGCTCAAGTGTGTGGAGCAGACTCGTGACCTCCCAACAGCTCAGAGCTCACTAGTCTGTAGTCACAGGCATTGATGCAGCCCTTATCTGCCAACCCAGACTTTCTATCAAAGTGTAATAGTGTTACACACAGACCAGAGGTTCTGGGAAGCAGGACTACATGACAAGTGAAAAGATATGTTGTAGGATAGAGGGGAGACAGCCTACTGAATAGTGAGTTTGACCTTGCCTTAGCATTCTTGGTTAGACTGGAGTTGGTCTCTGATCTCGTCTTTGACACTTAGATTGTGGATTAGTTTCTGCATGACCTTGTATTAGCTACTTGGTTAGAGTACGGTTGGTTTCTGACCTCGTCTTCGCTGTTTGGTTGGAATTTGGTTGGTCACAGACCTCGTCATAGCTGCTTGGTTGGAATTTGGTTGATTTCTGACCTCATCCTAGCTAATTGGTCATAATGTGGTTGGTTTCCGACATTATGCATGCTGCTGGGTCATACAGTTGGTGTCTAACCCTTTGTTATCTGCTTGGTTACTAACCTTGCCTGAGCTTCTTGGTTAGATTGTGGTTGTTCTCTAACCTTGAATCAGCTGCTTGGTCAGGTCCTTGATGTTGGCCACCTGTTTCCTCTTCTGAGTGACCAGTTCGTCTCTCAGCTCCTCCACGCGGGTCTTCAGCTGGGCCATCTCCGTCTGCAGCGCAGTCCTTTCCGTCTGCGAAACATGGACCTCTTCTTCCCTCAGGGCCTCAGTCTTCCTCAGGCGCTCCGTCTGCGTAGCGCAGGACCAGACCAAGAGAATGACACATTAGCTCAAACAGATACTTGAACTTGGGAATACTCCTATGTAACGGCCACAAATTGGACCGCATCCGTGTCCATTATATTGGACAATGTGTCTGCTGGAAGTGGCTAAACATATGGACTTAAAAAGCGTCTTGGTATATCGACTGGAGTATGTGGTCAATCACATAATATTTGATTTGAGAGTGAACTATCCCGTTAAGACGGGAAAGTCTAGTTTGATGTGGTGTGGTATGTAAACTGTAAATCTGTAAACCTCAGGTTCCACAGCTTTTCCACAGCATCTCACCGATTCAGCCAATGATATCGTTCTCTGTGTCTCCTCTAGTACAACAGTAACCACACAGAGTAGTTCCCCTGGACCAGGAGCCCACCCTTGCACGAGTCACTACCCTGCTGCCTCTCATCTCACCTGGTCAGCCAGTGCTCTCTGCGTCTCCTCCATCCGCCCCTGGAGTTCCATGTTACTGGTGCTGAGGCGGTCCAGCTGGGACTGCAGCCCGTTGCTTTCCGACTGCAGCTGGGCGTTTTTACTGGTCAGCTTCTCTGTGAAGCCCAAGAGTTCCGCCTCCCGTGTGCGGCTGCCCGTGACGTCACTCTGGAGGTCGTTGTTTTGGCCGTTCAGACTTTCCACCTCCTCACGGAGACTGGCCATCTCCTGCTCATCACTGAGAGATACACACATACAGCATTAATTAACACACTAAAAATATCTTATTTACACACCCATATTGTTTACACACACACACACCACAGACAGTGTGAGGAAAGACCATTTCAATAATAATGTCTTTTCTCTCAAGTTCCTTCCTTTTCCGATGTCCCAGTTGTCCTTGAACTAACTTGCAAAGCTTTGATAGGCGAGAGAAATGGGACCAAAATACAACCTCTACCGCACGTGTTCACACCTTTCCAGAGCTGTCAGACCAATTAGGATGGAATTGGCCTAGAATACCTCCACAAGGTCAAACTCAGGGCCCCACCAAAGGAGGAGCATAAGATACAAAGTTGACAAATGTATGAGGGTGTGTGTGTGTGTGTGTGTTGCATTAATATGGGGTAACACACTCATATGCAGGTGACACAAAATGATCAAGCAGGACTTATAAAGGGCCCCTTATAGGGCACACTGGCACAGGATGGCACAGGATGCGATTCCTACCTATTTACAGTGTGTATTTCTATACCCCAACATTGACCCCATGCACCATAGTTAAAACCACACCTCAAAAGAGTGCAGTTCAGATCCAGCTCTTGGAGAGTGGACCTCTAGGGTTGGTTTAACTATTTATAGCAACAGGAGGTCAGTGGACTGGAGGCCTCCAAAGATACCCTAATGAGAAGCACTGCCTCTTTAGTCCTTTAATCAGAGGGACGGACACTACTCCAATGCAAAGTGAGTGTGTGTGTGGGTGTGTGTGTGTGAGAGTGAGTGAGATTCAGAGTGTTTGACATTACACCCACCGTAGTTAAGTACTGTATATAGGGCATTGTATATCGAGAGAGAGTGTGTGTGAGTGTGTGTGTGTGTGAGTGTGTGTGTTCTCTCACCGTTGGTGCTGCTCCTCCAGTGTGTATATCTCTCCCAGCTTGTCTCTCTGTCTCTGGATCTCAGCCTTCTGTCTGTTGATGATCCCTCTGTAACTGGACAGCTCGTCTTCCCAGCGGGGACGCTCCTCCTCCAGACACTTCAGCTATAGAGACAACACACACACAAAATTCATCTATAGAGACAACACACACACACCAACTATAGAGACAACATACACAACAGAAGTCATTCTCACACACACACACACACACACACACACACACACACACACACACACACACACACACACACAGACACACACACACACACAGACACACACACACACACAGACACACACACACACACCTTGGTCCGCAGGGTGGTCAGCTCATCCATTCCCTCCTTGAAGGTCCTTTTTAGTTCCTCCAGCTCTTTGGCTTTCACTCGGTGCATCTGTCAATCACACCATGGGACAGTGGACACACATCAGCTTTCCACTCACTTGTGTGCTCTTGTTTAACCAGTTCACCTCACTGACAAATCTCTACAGTTCACCAAAGGTCCTGAAGAGCAACTGGGTGTGCAGACTTTTGTTCCAGCTCAAAACAAAAAAACACACTTACTTCAACAAATCTACTAATACACATAAGATCCAGTCAGGATAATATATATATATATAGATATACATAGATATATATATATATATATATATATATATATATATACACACACATTTGACAAAAATAAATCTGGGTCTCTGTCAATACATGAATGTGTTGAACATCTGGTAGGAATACACCAGGTTTAAACAGGGAGTGAATGACACACATTTGAGTGGGGCAGCAAAACGCCAACATTATAGCAACAGGCAGCAAACAAACACCGCCATAAAAACAATCTTCCCCAAATTCTATAAATGGCCTTTAAACTAAGCAGCCTGGGATTGCCATGGCAACGGGCCATTCGTTAAATAAGGGGAGAGAGGAGAGGAGGGATAGGTGATGTCTTTTCGCTTGTTGTTGATGGCTTGATATTGATCATTTCTCAAGTGTGATTCCCCTGGAAATTGGGCGGATTGAAAACAGGGCAGTTTGAGTGTGTCCTTGTTTGTGCGTGTCTGTAAAAGTGTGTGTGTGTGTGTGTGTGTGTGTGTCAGACCTCCAGCTGGTCTGTCTGTTCCTGCTTGTGTTTCTCCAGCTCTCCTTTAGTCTCCCGCAGCTTGGCGTCTAACTCATTGGACTTGATCTCTTCTGACTCCTGCGACAGAGATGGGAGGAAGGGGAGAAGGAAAGTGGGGCCGAGAGAAAGAAAGAAGGTGAGAAAGAGAGAGACCAAGAGAACAGAGACAGAGAGACAGAGAAAAAAAAAAGAAGTAAATCAGGCTCAAAATCATTGAGTTCCAGCATGGCTTGATAGCCCTTTACTGCACTCTAGTGGACCAACAGAACAGAATTGCTTCAAAATCATCACTCCATGGTCTGGTTTTTTAAACATTACTATCCCCACACGCACGCACGCACGCACGCACGCACGCACGCACGCACGCACACACACGCACAGACGCGCACGCACCCCTACACACCTGATATGTTCGGATCATGTCCTGACAGTTCTTCCGGATCTGTTCAGTCTCTTCCTTAGCCTGAGTGAGTTTTCCCGTGGTCTCTCTCAACCTGTCTTTGGTCTCCTGTGGATGAGAGAGAACAGAGGACTCACAGTCAGCTACGCAACGTAGACACAGTAGAGTAGAGACACAGTAAATTAGAGACAGCAGAGTAGAGACACAGTAGAGTAAAGACACAGTAAATTAGAGACACAGTAAAGTAGAGACAGAGTAGAGTAGAGACACAGTAGAGTAGAGACACAGTAGAGTAGAGACACAGCAGAGTAGAGACACAGTAAAGTAGCCTACTGTACTGTAGGTGCCAGCAGATGTTAAGCTGTGTTACATCAGCTATCACTTTTTCAGAATGTTGCATACACTCTGCTTCATTAACCCCCCCCCCCCAAAAAAGCAATTCCAATGGTTTTTACAGACTTGGTCTAAATGCACAGACACACAATTTTCACGACCCAATCAGGCAAAATGAGCTTTAATATACTGTTCCATTTAATACTGGGTCTATAATGGCAGTCACTGCCGCACATTTCCTCTCTGCAATTCTGAAATGACCCAGTTTACCGTTGGAATAAGAAAGGAGGAGTGTTTATGATAAACACTGCAACAGCAGAACGCCTCGTTAAGTGTCGTTAGTGAGTCGTGCCGTTACCACCAGTTTCATTACGCTTCGGGAATTGAAGCAACATCCATTTTTTGGGTGTTCTACAACATTTAATGACTTTTTCTAAAAAGGGGAACACTACCCCAAATGTACCTGTTTTGAAACAGACTGATGATATGGTCAGTCAAAAAACAAAAACAAAATAACCCGTTTTGGAAGGCATCTGTGCAGAGAGGCCATCATACGAACAACACCTTGTTTACTTCCTGGAAAAGTCTTGCTGCGCAGTGAAATGTGTTATGAGGGACACCCCACCCAAACATGTCCCCGCTCTAGAGACGCGTCATCTCCTTTTCAAAGTCATTGCCGACTAACGAGAGGATCTCCAGCAGTCTTACCTTGTGGCCATCGGTCTCGCTCTTGAGCTTGTTCTGGGCCCATTTGACCTTGATCAGGTGAGAATTGATCTCCTCCTTCACTTTCTCCAGCTCCCGACTCAGCCTGGTCACCTCCCCCTCCTAGGAACACAAGAGAGATGGATGGTTAAGTATTTTGACAAAAAAGGCTTTTTTTGCCCTTTAATTCGCTGAAGGTTTTTACACAATCATTTTAAGTGTTGTGCAACTTTTATCACTGATATTTTGCAACAACAGATTAATCATTGACGCATCCGTTGGCGGGTGATGCGGCTGTACGTGGCGCTATGTTGGCTGCTATTATGATGTGCCAGTGTTGCCTTTGCAGCAGTGTGTGTGTGTGTGTGTGTGTGTGTGTGTACATGCTTGTTAGCGTGCACATGTATCTATTTACGTCCCTAACTTGGGATCATGTAGCTGCTGCAGCCTGCTTTTCTCCTGGGGTAGCTGGTTGTGTGTGTGTGTGTGTGTATAAATCCCTGCCTTGGCATCATGTAGCTATCGCAGCCTGCCTTTCTTCTGGGGTAGCTGGTTGTGTGTGTGTGTGTGTGTGTGTAAATCCCTACCTTGGCATCATGTAGCTGCTGCAGCCTGCCTTTCTCCTGGGGTAGCTGGTTGTGTGTGTGTGTGTGTGTGTGTGTGTGTGTGTGTAAATCCCTACCTTGGCATCATGTAGCTGCTGCAGCCTGCCTTTCTCCTGGGCCAGCTGGTTGCCTCGGAGCGCTTGGCGGTCCACCTCTTTGGTAGCCTCCCGCAGCCTCTTCTCCAGCCCCTCCTTGTCCCTCCGCAGGTCCAGCGCCTCCTTCTCCCCCCGCACGTACTTCATCACCATGGCCTCTTTCTCCTGGCGCGCCTCCTCACACTTCTTGCCTGCCTGAGAAGGGGAAGGGAGGTGTGTTAGCATACCTTGGGTACGTATACAGACATTAATGCACACATAGATGTGTTCAAGGACAACCAGCGGTCACTCAAATGCCGTGGTGGTCACATGCTCTCACACATACGTGCAACAATCTATCACTACAGATGCCATCTTGCAGACCCTTCGTAATTCCAGCAATATCAGTCTGGCATTGCCGACAGCGTAATACATCATTGGTGACTAACGAGCAACACGATCGGAAGACAATAATATCAACAGCAATATCTAATAGCAATATCTAAGAGGCAGTTTGTCTTCACTGGATGGCTTCATTTATTGTGAAGAACTTCACTTAATTTCCATATATATTTCCATAGATATCCATAGACAGTATTTGAAAGCATCCCGACTTTGGAGGATAGTGAATTAGTCTTGCGTCATTGGTTACACTTTGAAATATTAAAGAGTAACGGCCCCAGTTTGCTTCCCCTAAAGAGCACTGCGCAACACTACATTTTTTTTAGGGGCCATGGACCGTTAAGTTGGTAATTTCGTTCAGCAAAGTTTCTGCTAGTGTAGAGGCAGAGGGGGCAGGTCTCTGGGCAATGTGTGGGTGGAGGATAATTGAATATGATATAAAGATGTCCTCACCAAACCAGGGTTTCACTGCCAATTTCGGAATGGATAATCATTTTGGACAAACAAAACACCCATACTATCATTTGTAGCTTTTGGGAGTGTCTTGTGACACTGCAAGTAAACGAAACATCAACCCACCAAACCTTTCAGATGTAGAGCCATCTTCCCGTGTGACTGATTGGCTAGCTTTTTATATGTGAGCCAGAAAGACCCTCAACCATTGGTCATCCCTCTTTCTCCTTACCATAGAGACTTTCAGTGAATGGTCAGAATGTTTCCACAGCCATACAGTAGCTGCCAGCTGGCCCCGTGACAGCAGGACACTCTCACACAGGTATGTTTGTTTCTCATGAGAATGATATCCCCCTTATGCTCTCTCTCAATCTGTCAGGCAACGTAGACACAACATTATGATACTAGCCCTAGACAGCTTCCTCTGTTTGCACAAGCCCACAGGTTACCAGGAGTGGGGACCAGTATGATTAGAGGTAGAGAGAGAGAAAGAGACACAAGGGGTTGTCTAGATAGTATAAGCAATAAGTAGCCTTGCAGGCCAGACGTGTTGCCTCCCAAGAATTGCATATAGTCCCGTCACACCGTCTGACCTAACTGTCTTCTGTGTTTTATAGACGGATGGGGAGGGACATACACACGCAGGATATCCGGCTATTGTTATTCGCCTTACGAATCTGGTTGTGCATTCCCCCACCCCCCACCCCAGAAACAAAATGAGTCGCTAACCTCGAGAAGCTTGCCGACTTTCTGTACCAGCTATAGAGATTTATAAAGAATCATTTCGATTTATAGAGAGCGCAATTTCCAACTTCATTCTGAGCCCCATCGGTGTCTGTCTGTAGAAGACCCTACCCGGAAGATTTCTTTCTCCCTTCTCAAGGCGTACCGCGTTAGCTGATACGGATGGCTCGAGAGTAAGCAATAAGCAAACTGGCGAAATGTCCACCTGGTGGCAAGGTGGAGCTACTACCATCTTGCTAAAAAGCACCTACCAAATCTTTTCAGGTGTATCTAGGGCTAGGAGTCAATCAGGTGAGGAGAGCCGGTTTAGGTGATAGGGCTCCTCTTGACATGGGGTGGTATTTACAACTAGATCATTTAACAAAAACTGCAAGACAATGTCCTATTATTCAGTGAACAGTCAAGCGTAACTGGTTACGCTTCCAAAACTGAGGGTTGCAGCCTGAGGGTCTCAAACCAGGTGTGCAAAAAAACTAAAGAATCAGAGTAAAAGAAACATCCATTGTTCACTACCGCCCTGCTCACCTGCTCCAGTCTGTAGGCCGTCTCTCTCTGCATCTGCTGCAGGGCGCCCTTGGCCGCATGGTCCTGGTGCACTAGTCTTTCCCGGGACTCCTTCAGCTCCATCAGCAGTTCCTCCACCCTGGTCTCAAACTGGGGACAGAACAAACAGACAGGTTTGACTAAGCCTAATCTTGATCTTGTCTGGGCCTAATCTTGGGAACGCTGTCTAGCTCTGTGAGATTAGATTGAGCCAGAACTGGGTTGACCAATACTTCTCTCACACTCCTGTGCCAAGCTGAACCGCACTGTGCCGGCTCAGATATGTACTTGCATTGTCTATTTCTAGCAACGCCTGTGGGTGCTTAACCAGGTCAGTGCAGTACAGCTCAGCAGTAGTGAGAAAAGGGTGCTTACAACTCCTCCACCCTGGACTCAGACTGGGAACAGAACAATTAGACAGGTTAGACAGGGTCATCAGACCTGGGTTAACCTGCCTGATGGGTGTGTATGCATACTTGGGGAAATGACAGGCTTAATTCAAGACAGGTAGAAATGTTGAGGACTGGCAATGCTTAGAGACACGTGTACCAGTATAATACTGCCATGGATGACACCTCCAAATTATAGAGTACTATGAGACATTAAAAAAAGCTTAGCAGTTGACAAAGTTTGACTGGATATCATCTACAAATGCCAGTTGTTTTTTTTCCAACATCAGTGAATGTTTCACCAAATGTGTTAAAGTGATGTACAGTAACCCCACATGTAAAGAGCAGGTGGACCAGAGACAACCATCAATGTACTCCCCAAAATGACCTCACCACTGGATCTGTTGACTGAATTTACCATGGTAACAGTGGTGGTAAGAGACACACAAAGAGGATAATTGTTTCTCGTGATGGACAGTTGATAAGCATTCGATAAGACAGCACACATGCACACAAACACACACGTTTATTGCCACTACTCTGACGAACGCCAGTAGCTTTTGACGCATTTGCGATAGTTTCCTTTGTACCAGCTGTGTACCTGACGTCTGATTTCAGCCCTGGCAGTCAGGCTTTGTTTGGCCGCCATGGTTATTATTACCGGTTTGACGGGGCCCGCTTCTTGATCAAATTAGGTTGTAATCTCACTGTGAGCAGGACTGCTCTAAAACACAACACCATTTGTCATTTAATGACACAAATCATAAACCACTCAGCGATGGGAAATGGGCTAGGTACATGTTCTTGAGAGGCTAGAAAGCTTGGTTGAGCTAACCTATTTTCAAAGTAATTTATTGGGGACAAGGACAGCCATTTCACAACACCATTTTCTGGTGTAAATAAATTTCCCCCCAAATCAGTACATTTCCTTAGCCTACCGTTCCAGGACAGGTAATGACTAGGTAGAGATTAAAATGAGTTAAAGGGACACCTAAAACTAGCAGCCAATCCAGCTCTGTCCTCGATTTCGAAAACAACCATTGGTTCAAGGGCTGCAATAACAAGTTGATTCATATTGATGAGGGCCTATTGCCTCTATCAATATATGGGATATTGACTGATATTGCATCATTAGGCTACATATCTTTACACAAATGCAAAAATAGAATCATTAAACCTGAAACTGAAAAATTGGAGAATGCTGCTGATTGCATTTCAAGAGAGGTCTTCACTAACTCTGAATAGAGAGTACTAAAGTGTAGGGCTGGGCGATATTGGCTGAATATTATATCACAGTATCTTCTACACTTTTTACAATATGAAGGTATTGGATGGTATTTTTGGTTTCTTAATAATTAAAGTTCTAAATATGTGTAATGTGTATGCAGGACTCAATGCATAGCTCATTTCATAGTGCATAGCTCATTTCATTTAATTTGTATAGTCAAATGCCATACCACAGCGTGGATCGCACCGTTAACTGTTAATCTGTATACCGCCCAGCTCTGCTAAAGTGTTCAGCGTACCTTCTTGATGGTAGCCATGTGTTGTTTCTCTGTCTCTGTCCTCCTCTTCAGCTCCTCCCTCATGGTGTCCTTCTCTGAGCAGATACCCAGGATCAGTTCCTGGTGCTTCTTGTTCTCATCCAGCAGCCTGAGAAGAACCAGTGCTTTCAGTACAAAGCTTCATAGCCCCTAGGCCCCTTTTTTTTTTACATTTCCTCAATGGATCAGAAGTATTCACATTGCAACCCTCACATGTTGACTCTTGCCTATTACCTAGCTGTTACCTGTTAGGTGGCAATGCATCACCCATGGGCAGGGTTTTCCACTCACGTTGAAAAATGCTTTGAGGCCTACTGAAAAAGCCACTCCTTTCATCTACTTTACGTAAGTGGACCAAGCAATAGGCATGGTACCAGTTTCTGCATTCAACAACGCTAGTTATGTAACTCAGATATGCTCATAGCAAGCCTAGATTTACTTCCTGTAAGTATCATGGTGATGTGTTTTGACACAAAAATGTCATGTATGAGGATGTCTATGAGGATTGTATGTAGAAAGCAATGATATTTTAGGACCATGTCAATTGTGGACAAACTGATTTTAGCGAAACATAATAACCCTTCCTAACTTTGATGTCATGTGATCATCATAGCCTACCTCTTGACCGCCTTCTCCTGCTGCAAGTACTTGAACTGGGCGCACTTCTCAAAGACCACCATGGAGCCTTCCTGGTCCGTCTGCATCCCATTGACAGGGGGGCACCCCTTCCGGCCCATACCCCTTCCCTCGGGCAACTGGCAGGACAGCAGCTCTGCCTCGAGCTCATCTAGTAGCGACTCCTGGGACACCGAGCGGTGGATCTGAGACATGAGCTTACGGCTGCAGTCTGTGTCATAGGGGCTGGATGAGCAGTTGGAGTCGGGGGCGGTGTCAACAGCTTGGGGAGGAGTGGTGCTTGAAGGAGTGGTCGGGCCGTTGGGGACAACGGGGTCTTGTGTTGAGTTTGTCTTTGAGGGGGAAGGGTCCACAGAGCCTGTGAGGGGGGCGGGGGATGAAGTTTCAATTGCTCCATCAACAATAGTGGCTGGAGATTCAATGGAACAATCCAGAACAGAGGATGAGGATTCTACCACCGGATCCAGGGTAGCGGGGGGAGGTTCTTTCACCTCCTCGGAAACCAAGGGTGAGCTTTCTATTGTCCCCTCTAAAACAGAGGATGAGCTTTCAACCACCTCATCTAAGTTTGTGGGTGGAGGGTCGAGAGGTCCACCTGCCCCATCTAAAACAGCAGGCGGAGTTCTAGCGTCTTCCATGGAGGCTGTCCCACTGTCACAGCTGGTGTCCACATCCACTCCCTCCTCTCCACTCTCTCCCTGCCTCTGTGTTTGGGTCCCAGGTTCAGTCTGTGTGTCCAGCTGTGTATCCGTCCTTGGTTCTATTGAATCCCCACTGTTGTGTTGTGTCTCATCTCCTTCCAGGCTGTCCAGATGTGGGTCTTCTCCCCTTTCAACACTGGTCTCCTCCTTCTTTGTCATGTTCGTCCAATTGCTGTCCATCATGCTGACCTGAGACAATCCCACTGGTGGGGATTTGACCTCTAACCCGTCGGGCAGGTTGGTGGCTGAGGCAGGGTCAGGATGCTCCATGGTCTCCCTCAGCTCCACACCTGAGAGAGAGAGAGAGAGAGAGAGAGAGAGAGAGAGAGAGAGAGAGATAAATCAGTCAATAAGGACCAGTTTGTTTACATTCTGCAGTTTGCAAGTTGGCTAACTATGAAGACACTAGCAACACATCAAATTATCTGGTTTCCCAAAAGGTTCTGGTAACTTAAGCACTGTATTTGTAAAAAGTGCTATTGAAATCCATTTGACTGTGTAGTTACTGCATGCTAACCTGGATCATGTTTGCCACTCATGCTAGCCAACTAAAGCACTTGGATGATACTCTTGACCGCGCCCCTGGCCCTAATTGATCTCATAAGGACCAGGGGGGGTAAAGGAGGCTAAAAGCCTGAGTTTTAAGCACCAAATAGGCCTGGAGTAAGCTTTGTTGAAGCCCACGCACAAGCGCTGTGGAAAGCCAGCTACTGATACCCTGTATTTGACGCACTTCCAGTCTAAATGACATTAAGCACGGCTGCAACCTGCACAATGGCCCTCTGTGACCTTTGATGGAGTAGATGTAGCAGTTTTGCATAATGCCACTTCCTTTTTACAGTAACAATCAGTCAGAATGTTGGGGCTTTAACTTGGCTCCAACCGGACTAGTAATGTAATGCTGACTATTTCACACATGTAGTATCACATAAACACATCGATACACAGTCTCACATACATGGGCCACAGCCTCACTCATTCTCTCTCTGATAAACACACTCTCTCTCTCTCACTCTCACTCTCACACACACACACACACACACACACACACACACACACAATGCAAGGAATGTGTGGTGCTGCCAACGACATGGGTGTGGGCAAACATCACCAATACCAGTCCTACACCTTGGATGGACTGCAGTTTCAATTCATTCATATTCATTGAGTGAAGCAGGGAAGGTTGACAGTACACAACAAGCACAAATAACATGATACATGAATCAGAGCCAGGTCTTGTTTTCTACTACTTAGAATGAGCCAGCATTTGTTAGAGTAAGTGTATGTGTCTGTGGTAATGAACTTTGGCCAGGAACAATATAAATCCTGATAAATCTTTACAGTAAGGCTGCCTCAAGTGTTCCCTCCAATGCTCCATAAAAACACAGTGTACACAGTGTAGCTATTGTAACAGACTAGGCCTACATGATAAACAACATTGTCCCCCAGCTCACAGAGACATGTTAATTAGTCAGGCACTTGCACTGTGCTGACTTGGAATATGGAATATGTCAGTGAGAAGTGATAAAGACATACTGTTCCAGGCATTCGGACTAGCCTATACCACTATACCATACCCCACATACACCAGCCTTCAATACCTTAGTATTTAGCTGGTTAAGTAAGGTGAATTGAGATGAGATGGGTGGGGCAGGGTGTGGAAGTTTGGCTGTAACAGCTCCCCCCAGATTTAAAAGTAAAATCTTGCTCCTCTGCGTGAAAAACTGCACCATCAGCATTTACCCTAATTCATTGCTGCAAAAAAAAAAAAAAAGGACAGTACACCTTTGCCAATCATTTCACGTAAAAGTCCTCTGGAAAAGGGGTGCCTCATATACTGGCATAGGTCTTTGGAGCATGGCTCTTGTGGTTCACTCATCTAGTAACTGTATCATGTAATGAACAGTGGTAATTCAGATTCAGCGTAATGAAAATAGCCAAAATGGTTAGGGTCCCTATACAATCCAGATTAGAATAGACATAAATATCCGATCCTTACTACACATGATATTGCAGTTGTTCCTACCTGTCTTCACGGCGGTCACATAATCATGGCAGTACACAGTACACGCCCAACTATAGTATAGTATAGCTATTAATCAATGTTTGGCTAACGCTTAACTTGAAACGTCAGCTTGATTGAGAAGAAAATGACTGATCTGATGTTGTCATTGTTTGACAGCTGATGATGACAGCTAGCTGACAGCATAGATTAGCTCGCTGGCTAACTAATCATCATGAACCAAGCCAGCGGATTATGAACACATTGTGACAGTCAGTGACGTTACCTAACTTTGCTTACTACTAGATCGTATTTTTGTGCAACCGATTTCCTTTACAACAATCAGAGGGGCTTAACTTGCTAGTGAGCTAACTTATCTGCTACCCATAATGTTAGCAAGTGCTAGTACTAGTAGCTAGCTACCATTTAATGAGGCCTAAGGTAGCAAGATAACAAATCAAACTTGTTATAGCTACTGTCCATAGTTTCCTATGCACCCACCTTATAGGATAAATCCATGATCTCGTAAGTTTCGAATGTAGCTAGGGTAGCTAGTAAATTGAAAATGATCCCTTCCTTGATCGCTCAGTCCAGCTGGGTATCTTCCCAATTTTTTTGCTTGCTTGAGGTGACACATCAACAAATATGGCCGCCGTAGGAGAGGAAACTGCGTGAACTTCAACCAATGATGGGCTCGTCTAGTTGTGACGAGTGGCCCGAGAGAAGCGTCAAATCTTCCTCAAATCCTCCTGTCTCTGTTTTTAGTGCATTAACTTACTTGTGTATTATAATTATGAATCATTATTAAGTCTATGGTTCAGTCATTTTTTCCCAAAAGTGTAGTTTCTTTTTCGATTTACTTCAATTATTTTGTCCACTTGAAACTCAATGAGCTGACTTAGAAGTACAGTACATATATGTTAAGGCTTTGGACAAAGTCATTGATTTAGTGGTAAACCTTTTTTATTCTCTGCATACAAAAACAATTACTTCTACAACCAAATTGAATGTCTTTTTACTTGAAGTACAATATCTTTTAAAATCTTTGAAGAAAAAAATATTATAATCAAATCATAGTATCATAATCAAATCTGTACACATAACCCAGGAAATATCTTATGTTTATGTATTTAAAAAGAGCTAACATTAGAAACTAACTAACTCATACTCTGATGGTTCGTTGTGTAGTTGCCCCCTTTGACGGGCATCAAGCTCGCCAAATGTGCCTTGCAAAAAATAAATAAACGCACTTTTGAAGTACCCAAGGGGCCAGGGTATACTGCAAAGCAAGCTAAGGGTCTTTGGTCAAAGTTAACTCCCTTTACTTGCTATTAAATTACTTTGCAAGAGACATTCGGCAAGTTGGATGCCTGTCAAAGGGGACAACCACCCGAGGAACCATCAGAGGTCTCATTTTACTGAGAGAGGAATGCCATAGCTCTGCCATATTATTTTTTTATCAAACCTAGCCCATGTGCAAAATACCTAAAGAGCCTCTGAAGTGTCTTGGAAACCAATATAACGTTTTACTTTGTACGTGTTAATCATACATGAAGTAGAAAGATAGTCATTTATAACTATTAACAGATCAGTAAATGCGATGGGGGGGATCAAGAACATTTTCACTACACTTGGAAAATTGAGATCGCAGCGACGGTACCGTATTACGCATGCGCACCGAGGTTCGAGACGGGCACTGGAGCACAAAGCCACGTGTACCATCAAAAGACAGGTAAAAAAAACATAGCTAGATTCAATCAAATTCAACACAACATAATCACATTGTCTTTAAAAAGCCACACATAGATGTAACCCATAAAATCAGCACTTTTCGAGTTTTACTGTAAAACAATCAAGCGATGCAACTTAGTGTTTGTTGGAGAGGTACAGTGAGAGTAACGGAGAGAACTTGTTAGCTACCAATGCTTTGGCAAGCTAACACACTCAGTAGCTAGGTACCAGAAATATACATTAACTATTTCTTCTCGCTGCATACTTTGCATGACACAGTTTTGAATGAGCGATCATGTCCGTGCACTGATATAACTGGCTAACTCGCTATATTGTTTGCCTGCCTGCCTGCCATGTTTGATTCAGAAGGTTTATCTGCAGCATGGAGCGCACGTTTTCTCAGATGCAGGTTCGACCTAATCTGCCCCTGAGAAGGCCGTTGACCAGTCCGGCAGGTGTCCCAGCCGTTCCGAGGACTCTCACGCCGCCTATCTCAACCTCTGAGCGGCCTCTAGCGACGTGCAACGGAGAGGGTATGTGAAATGTCCACTCTTAACAGCCAGTGGATGATGTATGATGGACGAGTCAATGACGAAATGCCACATTTAAGTCGTGGCCATGCAGGTCCCTCACTTGACATGTTAATTTCAGTATTTTATCTTTTGTCTTTATCAAAGTTGAAGCTAATTCCACTTCTATGAAGGATGGCTCTTTGGTATGTATAATGGCAGTATATTTTAAGATCAGTTGATATGAAGTATTCAATACCCTCACATCCCAATGTAATATTTGCAAATGGCAGTGTAACTTTGCCTTTTTAGATGATTGGTTCCATGCCCCCTGCAGTGACTGTGAAATTGTGTAACTACTGCAGTCAGCAAGGTTTGTCTCAGCTCATTTGGTTTTCATTGATTTAGCCTTTCATTTCAAAATGTTTCAGTTCACGTGGCTTCTGTGATAGTGTTTTACTAAACAAGTGGGTGTTTTCCAGGGAACTTTCGTTGTACACGTTGCAAGAAGACGTGTTACTGTTCGGTGGCGTGCCAGTCGGAGGACTGGAATGCCCACAGGCACATGTGCAAGCCCATTACCCTGGACACACCCGCAAGGTCAATTGGTTCAGCCCATAGTGGAACACCCCTCAGAGAAAGTTAGTTGAGTCAGTTCATAATCACCCCACCTCACTAATGTACTAACTTTTTCATACCTTATGCGATAAGTGAGAAGACAAAGGAGAACCCCGATCCCGCTCTGCCTCAAGTAGGAAGCAGCCCCAACCCAGCTGAGCCCACCAAGGTATTATTGTGTTGTGTGTTGATGGGATTCTGGGATGCTCTTTGCGCAAATGCAATGGTAATAATCAACGCCAGTCCCCATGTTAGTGTTGGAATAGAACATAGGGCATGGAATTTCATCATGAAAATGAACGAGTTAACGGACAGCTAAAGCATTATCATATTAGATCCGTAACAGTCACCTGACCCATGCAGGTGCAGCACAGTGATGTGACTCACCCCCAGAGAGTCTACCGACGGGACCTGGGGAAGAATGACTTCACCAAAGGAGCCCAACTACAGGTGGGCAACCTCATCCGACCAAATTGGCCCCTCCGTAATCCTGTGTGCGCGTAGTCTGGGAAAAATGTCTGGCGAAAATGCCATTATAAAGGTGTAACAAAGTCTATGTCCAAAAATGTATCGAGGCTTGAGTAACACTATATCTCATATTGATAATTCACAGGAACTGCCCTGTTCAAAATAAATAATTTCAAAGCTGTGCTTGATTGAGTTTTCCTGGCACAGTGGAACCAATGAAATCGTCCCAAAAGTGCAAACCCCGCCCAACTGGCACTCTAGGCAGGCTTAAGCAAACGCTCCAAGTATTTGAATTACTTTTCCACCCAGGTCTGCACAGGTGCTCCAAATGGACCACGATATTACACCCACCTACATTGAATACATCAGGAAATAAACTGTTTTGTGGCCTGTGGGCGTGCGTGTCTCTAGGCATGTGTGGTGGAGCTGCAGAGCCCTGGGAGGTTCTTCATCCAAGTCCAGAGCCCAGAGCTGACGGAGGCTCTCAGATCCATCACCGTGGAGCTGCAGAAGACCTACGGCAACTCGCTAGGGACAACCTACTTGCCCGACATTGGAGAAGTCTGCGTCGTCAAATACTCCCTGGATCAGGTGCGTCTCAGCTGTAGTCTGGTTGACGCATCCACTCACTCAGCTGTAGTGACTCATTGATACCATTCATTCATATGGTGTTCGTATGGTATATTACTCATTTTATGATTCTATATATTTTCTTTATGTATATATGAGTGGACCACTTCTTATAATTAATTTAGATGGAAAAAACGATTTTGTTTTTAGAAGTCAGAACCTTTTCCACGCCTAATCCTCCTCCTCCTCTGTCTGTTTCTGTCTCTCTCTCTCTGTGTATCTAGAACTGGTACCGAGGTGTAGTCCAGTCACTCTCTGCGGATCAGAAGACTGCTAATGTTCTCTACATCGACTTTGGCAATGAAGAGGACGTGACCCTGGAGCGGATCAAGCCCCTGGTTGCCAAAATTAAGCTCATCCCACCCTGCGTGAGTTCACTGGAGGATCTTACATCATCTTACTGGGAGTAACACCTTACACCTGCTTCGATGAATTTACCCATGATCAAACAGTCTTGTGGCAAACGTAAAATTGGTTGAATGGGCATTTTCTTCTAATAGCAAAAGCCAAGATGATTGGGCCGAGATGAGAACGGGTGTTGTCGCCCAGTCACAACCCAAGAGGAGCGTGTCATGGTCCACCATTTGGGGAACGCTGATAAAGAGATATACACTAGCTTTTGGTTTTAAACAATGGTTGACAACTTGAGTCTGGGTTATGGCTAAATATAAGGTTTTACCAATCTGGTGGCGTGACTAGAAATGTCCAAATGCTTTTGTTGGGTCAGAGCAACACTAGAAAGGGTTTGTAGCCACTAGCTTGGTGTAGTACTGTTTCCCATCCTTCTATCATAAGCTCCTTCCGTCGCCAGGCATTGGAGTGCCGTGTTGCCGGGGTAACGGCACTGACTGACAGCTGGACGGGGGAGTGCTGCATCGCCGTGCGACAGCTGGTGGCCGGGAAGAGCCTGACTTTCACGCTTGTGGAGGCGTCGGAGTTTGACCACACCTACGCAGTGGACGTCGCACTGACTACTATCGGTAGCGTATACGGGCCGGTTACGGGTCAGTTACAGTGACGTGATGAAGGAGATGGCTGAGCACGTGGTGAACACAATGGGCAGATTTCGCAGCTTAGGGCATCTCTCTTGGCTCTCCTAGTATGGCTTATAATGCACATGGTGTTCAATGGCATCTGTCAGTAGAGATTGTCCCAAAATGCATTTGCCCCTCAATGACTTACCTGTTTCTCTAGTGTGGCTGAAGGGTGTCACTCTCTCCCTCTTTCTTATTCTCTACCCTCTCTCTCTCTCTCTCTCAGGCAAGCAGCTGAGTACGTTCCTCTTAGACCAGGATTACGCCATGAAGGAGGTCATTACGAAGAAGCACACCGAAGAGGACATTGGTGAGGATTCAGTCCTCTGACAATAACAGGTTAGAAGCATGACGCAAGATATAGCTTTACTCAATTGTATTTCTGTGTAAACCTCTCCCCCCCCCCCACCCCACCCCACCCCACCCCACCTCCCCGGGCTGCAGACTCCCTGGTGAGCGCGTCTCTAGAGAACTTCCGGCGGTCCGGGGGTAAGGAGGGGAACACAGAGGCCCGGACCCCAGACTCCCTGACCCAGGGGCTGGGCGACTCCTTTTCCGCCATGGTAACCCACCTGCAGACGCCCTACGACATCATATGTCAGAAGCTGGACAACGCCCGTGAGTGTGACCTGGAAACCCTAGAAGTTCTAATGAGGGATGTGGCCATCTCATTGTAATCATATGTGTCTGTTAATTGAGACTTGATTGATACTCGTGATTGAACAAGCGATGAGTGCATAAAGTGGAAAGAGTGCTTAAAATGATGGGGCTGCACAAGTCGGCCAGAACGGATATAAGTGAGTGCCTGTCACTATTCCTCCTCACAAACTGTTCCTTCCAGTTATTTATTTAACCCTGTAATTGACCAAACAGTAACTGTACATTCACACTGGTCGCGATTTTAATTACGAGACATCGCTTTGAGCCTCCACTTGGAGGCGTTCCTTCCGGAAGACCCAACTACTAAGTTGTGTAGTTGGTAGTGAGCGTTGCGTCTGTGCAGGTGTGATCCAGGAGCTGCAGCTCAAGTTGTGGGAGCACTGCTCTAAGGCCCCGGCCAATGAGAACTTCAGACCTGCCCCTGGCACCGTCTGCTGCTCTCTCTTCTCAGGTAAGAGTACACACACACACACACACACACACTCACACTCACACTGGCAGCACAAGCATTGTCAGCCAAGTTAAACGCCTTACTAAGAGCCTGGCGTTGTGATTATTGCTCTTGCGTCGTATCTTTTGGAAAGGTGACTCTTCTAATGTGGGTTGAACTTGTATCCACCTGTCCCCCCTGCTAGAGGACAGCCAGTGGTACAGGGCCAAGGTTCTGGCCTACTCGTCAGAGGAGAGGGTGTGTGTGGGCTACATCGACTTTGGTAACTCTGAAGAGGTGGAGCTGAGCCGCCTGCGGCCCCTCAGCCCTGAGCTCCTGGTTCTGCCCATGCAGGCCATCCCCTGCGCCCTGGCAGGTAACATCACCCAGCGACCTCATGTCTTCTCACGTTGCACTGAAACGGTGTTGATAGTTGTTGTGGTCGTCAAGAATACAACCATTGTCACTGCTTTTTTATTTATTTATTTTTTTACATACACTCTCACACATTTCATCCCATGACACACTCACATATTCATTCACTCACTCTCTCACACACACACACACACACCACCAGGAGTGCGTCCAATGACAGCGGTCTGGTCTGAGGACTGCGTTCAGCTGCTGAGGCAGATGGTGTGCAACCGCTTCCTGCGAGTGGAGATCCTGGGCAAGAGGGAGGGCACGGCGCTGGTGGCCATGATGGACGAGTCCAGCGACCCCCAGGCCAACGTGGCCGAGCTGCTGATCTCCTGTGGCCACGCCCTCCCCGCCGACATCGACGCCCAGGGGACGCCAGAAGCGTCCGCGGAGGAACCTCAGGGTAATATTTAATCACGCCCCGAATTGTAGACAGAGATTTCTTTTCAGATCCATGTAAATTGAAATGAATTGACATTACCGTTGACA
The DNA here is from genome assembly GCF_951799395.1 of Argentina silus. Taxonomy (NCBI): domain Eukaryota; kingdom Metazoa; phylum Chordata; class Actinopteri; order Argentiniformes; family Argentinidae; genus Argentina; species Argentina silus. The sequence goes on along the minus strand of NC_139670.1, from coordinate 15,154,923 downwards.
TTACTGTTACGATTAGAGCCCAACCGATTTTTGGGTCCGATGCCGATTTATGGGGGGCAACATTAATATATATATATATATATATATATATATATATATATATATATAATTCTTTTTACAGAGTTCCTTTTTAGCACAGTTTTCATGAGTAAACAATTGCAAAAAGATGCTCCTAATACTGATTAGGCATATCTCAATAATGACCTGAAATGATCTCCATTGACAAATAGAGAAATATTTATTTATTTTATGTGCACAGTTACTTATGCCAAATCAGAATTTCACATTTTACGAAACATTAGGTGGCATCAAACTCTTGCATCTCAAGTTGAAGTTTGTAGTCACACACGGGAAAGCAGAGCTATACACGTTGAAATGAGGCTTGAGAAGGTACTAGGATAGCTTTTCCAGCTGATTCCGTTTCAAAAACGTTAGCGAGCCGCTTATTTTGAGCGTCGTCTCTCGTTGCCTGCAGTGGCCGTGCCGGCCGTGTCTGAGAAGCTGGTGTGGTCCTGTGTTGAACCTCCATGTGGCGGCCAAACGGTGGCGCTGGTGGTCAGTGTGATGGAGAACCCTGGAGAGTTCTACTGCTACATCTACAACCCAGAAGGTACTACCAACCACTCCACCTTTCAATGACCATCTCTCACCAGATCATGTGGTCATGGTCAAGAACACCACAAACAGCAGTGTTGGGTGTGTTTTATCAGAGTTGATCGTGTGTGTGTGTGTCTGCACGCGTTTGTGCAGACCTACAGGTGCTGGTGGAGCTTGGGACAGAGCTGAAGCAGCACTGTGAGGCGAACAGCGCCCCCTTCAGTCCCAAGGTCGGAGAGCCCTGCTGTGCCCTGTTCTCTGGTAAGAGAGACGCGCCACTATTACATCACTAACTACTACCACAACACTACACTGGACCCTTATGCTTAAGCTTGGATGGTGTCTAAGTCTTTGGTCCCCCCCCCCCCACCCCTCCAGATGACAGAGCGTGGTACCGTGGGATGGTGCAGGGGGTGTGGGTGGAGGGCAAGGCCAGGGTGTATTTCGTGGACTACGGGAACAGCAGCGAGGTGGAGTCTTCACACCTTCGAGCCATCACACCTGGACTCCTGAAACACCCCTTCCAGGCCATCCGCTGCTGGCTTGCAGGTACGCCACACGTGTGTGTGTGTGTGTGTGTGTGTGTGTGTGTGTGTGTGTGTGTGCACGCTCGCGCGTGCGTGAGAACGTCAACATTAACACCACCTTGGGTGAAGAATTGATGTATGCAACAAGTTGGTGTGTGTGTGTGTGTTTCCTCTGTAGGTGTGGAGCTGCTGGGCCCCCAGTGGAGTAGCCAGGCCATCCAGCGTTTCCAGGCGCTGTGCTTCGGCCAAAAGCTCCAAGGTCGCGTCCTCTCCATCACCGAGCGAGGCTACGGCGTGGAGCTGGAGAGCAGCGGCGTGGACGTGGCCGCCACACTGCTCTCCGAACAGCTGGTCAAAGCCCCCAGTACCCCCAAACCACCCCCGACCAAGACCCCTGTTACCACTACAACACCCCAGACCCCTGAAACACCCCAGACCCCCGCTACCCCCAAACCACCCCAGCTTCAGCCCCCCATCCAGAGAGAGACCCCCGCCACCACCGTTGTGGAACCACCCAAACCCACAGCCGCCGGTCAGACAGAGGCACCCGTCAAACCAGAGGCACCCGTTCAGAGAGAGGCTGGTTCTGAGCAGCAGGCGATCGCGGCCGCTGCAACGGGGACCGAAGCCAAAGGTGAAATGAGCACTGGTCTGTGTTGTCTTGAGGTCGTTTAATAAGTTAGATAATGTTGTTGTTGTTTACCTCTTCCCTCAGCAGCCGCCTTCCCTCTGGACTGGAGGACCGTGGAGCTCCCTCCTAACGAGACCTTCCAGCCTCACATAGCAGCCGTGGTCAGCCCCAGTCTCTTCTACCTGCTGAACCCCAGTCAGGGTGAGGATGCACACGCTCGCACACACACACACACACACAACACACGCTCCCACACACAACACACACTCCCACACCCACGTGCCCCGGCAAACCTTACCTTTATTCACATCAGACATGCCCTTAAAAAGACCTTTATTTATGCTACTTGCTGTTATCAGTTATGTTTTGGTGTGTGTGTGTGTGTGCACGCGTGCGCTATATCCAGTTGATGTGCAGCAACTACAGCGAGTGATGATGGAGCTAGCCGTCTACTGCACCAACCAGACCTCTCCCAGTCAATGTAAACCCATGCCTGGAGCAGCCTGCTGCGCCCGATTTTCTGGTGAGTCTCTCACACACACACACACACACACACACACACACACACACACACACACACACACTCAGTCCCTCACTTCTGGATGCAAATATCACCATGTCATGACTGAACATGCCCACACACAACAAATAAAACAAACACCCTCACTACTGGACACCACCTGTGCACACACTCCCTCAAACACACTCTTCCCCTCCCCCCCCCCCCCCCCCCCCCAAACACGCACACACTCCATCAGAACATCATCACCACCTCATTGGCGTTATACCTTTCCTAAATTCTGATGTCAGAATTGTCCCAACAGGACCTAGGGGATAAGTCGTGCGATTTGAGATGCACAACGATCTATGGTAGTGTGCGCTTTGAGCGGGGTATCCTGAACGTGATCATTTTCATAAACACTGTTTATGAGGGAAAAGTATTTCCAAACACCGGGTGAGACTTCCCGACTGCCGACCCCTCAGTCAGATTACAGGTTAGTGTTCCTAATGAGGACAAGACCAGGTGATCATCAAAGAACAGGCGAGTGCTCTCTCTCTCTCTCTCTCTCTCTCTCTCTTTCGCTCTCTCGCTCTCTTAACTCTGTCTGTCTATCTATCACTCTAACTATCTATCTCTCTATCGGTCTCCCTCCATCTCGTTAGCTCTCACCCCCTCACCTCCAGTTGTTGCCATTCCAGGCTAAAGCCAGTAATTTCATGTCTGCTCGTAATATAATTACACAGCCTGGATGCAGCCGAGCGTCCCTCTCCATGGAGGTTTGTAGTGTGCATTCCACCGCCCAGGTAACAACAGGGTTGGTTTAAACAGCGTTTTTACACAACACAAAGTAAAACACAAGTGTCGTGGCCAAGACTTACCAGTCCTGTCCGTCAAGACCACTTTACCTGAAAGGTGTTCATAGTTGTTGTGCATCCAGACAGTGTTTTTTTGTGTTTTTTTTGTAGTTTTCTGGTCATTGAGGTTTTTTTTGTTTTCTGGTCATGTGATCAGAAAACTGCTAGTCCTATTGATCCACATCGTTTCCCCCCCTCCCAGACGTGCGTCTCACATCAGCCCCACACGAATTGTGCGCGTTTTTGTGTGTATCCACGTTAAATGCGATCAGGACGGGTGAGCGAAGATGACAAAATGGCAGGTGAAGGCATGAGATGGTTCACCTGGCGTGTCACCTCTCAAATAGACACGGTTCCTATATTAGTGCTGCCGCTCGCAGACCCAACATGGATAATGTGGATGGCAGAATTGATTAGAAGGTAAACCTTTTACTCTTTTTCTGGGGCTGGTGTCACTAGGTGACGTAAAGCTGTTTCACTGTTTCACCCCCGTCCATCCAGGTGACAAGAAGTGGTACCGAGCAGTGGTCCTGGAGACCACGGAGACAGGAGTCAGTGTGATCTACGCTGACTACGGCAACTTAGAGGAAGTCCCCTATTCCTCTGTCCTGCCCATCCCCTCAGGGCTGCTGCAGCTGCCCTTCCACATCGCCCGCTGTGCCCTCACAGGTAGGAGCTGTAGACCCTGTCCAGACACGAGCCCCGGCCCCAATGCTCCCTGAACTGTTGTGGCTCCCCTTCCAGATCACTCATGTTGCCCTTAGTGGTCCGCTGGCTGTAAAGAGTATGGCCGTGTGTGTGTATGTGTCTGTGTCTATCATGTATCTGGTCAGTGTGACCTTTGTTCCCTGTAGGTAAGGGGTGTTTTGAGACCTGTATTTGTCTCGGTGGCCTGACTGCCCTGTCTGTCTGGTTAAGAGTATGTTGAGATGCATGTCATCTCTCTGTGTCCCTGGTAGGTAAAGAGCACTTCCCTGCAGTGTGGCCCAGAGAGGTTCTGATGCTGTTCGGGGCCCTGCTCTCTGACGGGGTCGTGGCCTCCGTCCAGGCCTTTGACGGCAAATTCAACCTGCTCTCCGTCACCATGCCCACGGAGCGGGGCAGCGGCCAGCTCAACGCCATGATCCTGGAGGGGCTGCCAGGGGCACAGGCGAAGCTGAAGACCATCACTCCGGCCACCGCCAGACCTGAGCCTGACCGGGCCATGACCATCCCCACTGCTGGTCCAGTCAACACTCCAGGGCAGAACCAGGCCACGGAGCAGGTCAAACCAGCCCCAGCTCCCGGCAACGGTATGAATGGATGGATTTGTGGATGGATGGACGGATGGATGGATGGATGCTTTGTGACACCTTTCACCTTTGTCTATTTGTAATGAGTGTTTGATTGCTGCTGTCTTCAACAGGTGTCTCTAGCTAGAGATTGTTTACCTCAATGAGACAACCTGTATAAGAATACAGTGGCTCCATGTATGGACACGTATTACGATATTGTTCACTATTCTTTGTAGTTACTTAATTGCTACTTCCTTATTCTACCAATCCTCATTAACGACTGGTCTCCAGTGACATAATACGTAGTTAGCTTGCTCATTTAGAGGGATAGTGAACCCAATTTACTAAATTAGTAAGATGGTTCCTTACCTTGAAAGAAGTCTATGGGCAAGGAGCAACTGTAATTTACTTAACTTTAGCCACTGCTACCAGAAAACAATCCACGTGATGGGGGGGCAAGTAGATAAGGTACCAAATGTGTAGCCAAATCACAACCAAGTCAATGTGAGTTGATGTGACCATGCAATTTCTGAACTTATTTTACTGGCTATATTAACTACATTGACTGTCTTGATTTCAGATGAGGCTGCACAGAAGATGAGTGAACCAAAGGAACCACAGAGCATAACACACTCAAAGAGCATCAACGGTACGCCTCCTTAGTGCTCTACCCAAGGAGTCATCAGACCCTGCTTCCTGAATACTTTTCACACTTCATATCGTCTCAAAATCTCCTCAAGTTAAAAAAAAAAAGGTTTGGGCCTTGGCTTTGTCCAATGTTGGGTTGCCAGTGCCTCTGGTCTCATGACGGGTTACCAGAACCTTGTCTCCAGTTGTCATTTCTGATGCCTCCATGTTTGGGGAAGACCGTGTGATTTAAATGGTATCTGGCAACTGGTAAAAGTACAGATAAAACTTCAGTAGTTGCTGGTAGGTAAGTCTATGGAAAAGAGGAGAGGTTTCAAACATATGTAGCTATACCTAGTCTATAAATCTTGTCAAAATGTTGAGGTTGGATATCATTTTGGGGAAAATCCTAAAAGGGTGAAGTGTGGGAGAATGAGGTGATGGCTGTCCCTATAAAACTAGTGAGAGGAGACAAAAAATGCAGTTAGGAGTTAGCGTGCGCACAAGATTTCTCACAAGCCTATCAACGTCATCACGTTACCAACTACGTGTTCTGAGCTCAACGTTTTTAATTGACAATCAAACATATTTTTTTCAGGAAAAATAGTCATTCTAAGCTTCCATGTATTTTATTATTGACACAAAATTGTCACTAGGAATTACTGACTCTGCCAATAAAATAGAGGGAAACAATGTAGCCATCCTGCCTTGTTTGAAAATGATGGTGACATTTTATATTGATTTGATTTGAGTGATGTGTTTTATTTCAGGTCCTCACAACTCATGCTGCTGCCTGGACTTGAAGATAAAGGTGAGAACCAGTAGTCCTTTCTTCCCAAACGTCATTGGACCGGGACATTTGTACAGATAATCGTTATCCTCAGAAGGATAGGCTCTGCACAATGTTAACTTGATTTTATTTGTCTTTCACAGATTGATCAACTGGAAGAGCATATTCTCTCCCTCATGAAGCTAATAGGCGGCATCTCAAAGTGATGATTGTAGTGTTTGTTTTATTCACACAGCTATGACAGTGTGCTACGATATCATTGAATATGTGCATGTATTCAATTTAAGTGATTATACTTTCAAGGAAGACAAGTTCAGTTTAAATGTTTCTCGGTCTTTTGGTGACAGTTGACATATTAAGCTATGGAAAAAAAGTTGACATTATGGAAGTAAATGTCAGAACATGACATCTTGATCACGATTTAGTTTTAAACTTTTGTTTAAAATAATACATTGTTATTTTTTTTCAGTTGTTTTAACTAAATACTGGAAATAAAAAAGAAAAGCAAAAAAAAATTAAACCATATGGGAAACAAAGTTAAACCCTTAACATGTTCTTTGTTTTCTGACCATGTGTTCAATATCAGGCATGTTACCATTGTTAGGTAGGCCTACCCTAGTCTTTTGATTTCTTTTCATGTTCTGTACCTTAATCCAGAATACAGTTGTTATGGTAGCTTCCATTGCTCATGGAGAACCACGATCTTGTATGATTATGTGTGGCCTCATTTACTGTACGTCAGTACCTGTATTCATTGTTTGCATTTTTAAATTAAAGTTCAGTTTGTAATATGGCAAAGCGTCAGAAATTAGAATGACAATTTTGCATAGGTACCTAAATTGTTTGGGAACAATTCATGCAGATTCTGTTACCCCTTTTTAAAGCAACAATCTGGGGTTCAAACAACACCCCGCCACTGCCACTCAAATTCATAGACTGAACTATGAACAAGGACTGGCCATTCATGATATCAACGTTATAGTTTTAACCAGGTTTTGAAGCTACAGTGTTTGTTTACAGAGAATGGAGTAAAACGACCTTATATTTTTGGTTTTGATGGGGTAGACGGTTCATGAGGTATTGTTCAAGAATCAATGGTTATCATTCATTTAGTCCAAAAAAAACCTCGCACCAAATACGTTTGGTCCACCACCGCAGGGCACCACACGGGAAATGAGGCCGTTCTTCGCCACGAAGTATTGTCATTTTTAACAAGCGTTTTTTTATTCCGGCTTTGCAACATGCTGGGATGGTGGAGCGCACCGATCTGGTCGTGTCCTTGAAATGGGCAGGGCGAAAGACTGGTCTCCCATCTCCAAAACGAAGGGAATTCGGTTACGCCGGCTCCTTGCGGAAGTAAGAGGAACCTGCATCTTCGGCAGAGGTCTTTTATTGCCTTCGGGGAGACGCGGAACCTGTTGCCCAAAGGACGCACTTGTGGAAAGGAATCCGCGCGTAGTCGGTTTACCAGTGTCCGCTGTCGGTGGATTGAAAAGGAATTCAGCCGAATAGCACATGGTGTGTATTCAAGATGTATGCTTAAAACTGTTTATATACAGGATTTTAGGCAGGTCTGAATTTGCTGAAATAACGTGCCATATATTTCAAAGCTTTGTCCATCAGAATATGCTGCTGCGTCTGCTCATAGAAACCGGCGTTGTGTGAAACCTGTTGTTTTTAATTTTATTCAATCGGCTGTGCGTATTTTTGCGATTTGATTTGACTATGACTGGCAGACGAGCTACTAAGTTATGGTTTATGGAATTATTTACTTTGAGTTCTGATTCCAGTGATTTATTGCATGAGCAAAGTAATGGCAAGTGAAGTTAATGAGACTTTCTTGGCCTGCTGTTGGGACCATATGACGCTATTGGAGCGAATCGCGTTTTAAGGAGGGCGCACATAGGTTGGCAATTGTCTCAAAGGCTGTTGCTTGGTTTGTAAGGAGATATTGTCCGAATGATACAGTATATGTTTGTTTTGAAGAATCAAAAATCTTTTTTAAATGTCAGGTTATTCAATCCCCATAATGGGTTATTTTATTGTATAAGCATCCGATCACTCTTGGTTAAAAAAAGGTAATAGTAGTCACACTGAGGACTGTCTTCTAATAACAATGCTGTAACCAGCAGTACTATTATGATCCTTGATCATAACCCTTGACCTGACCCAGCTGTGACCCCTCACATTACTAAACTTGAGGGGTAGAAACAGCCGAGCTGTTAGCCTAGTCTGTCAGGTCAAGAAAATGAGACAAAACAGTTGAGTTGGAGATAATTCTGATCTTAAAATGTTCTTGTTTCTTTGAGTAAGTTTTGAGTGTTTGGTGAGCACACCCTTGCTAAAAGCAGGAGGAGGAGACGCTTTCATCTTATTCACCATGACTTTCATGCTCAGAGTCCTCTGATGAGCAGAGTCCTTTGAAGTATGTGTGTGTGCACACGCACACACTTTGGTCCTTCTGTATGGGTAACTTGAAAGGAATTTGATCAGAGCATTCTTTTCAAATTGATAAAGGATTACGTTTCAAAGCAACTTAGGGGGACATTTTGTATGGTGCTGAAATAGTTGCCACTGCCATGAGCCTTGACCCTCGTTTCCTTCTTTTAGACTCTGTCAAACATACGTGTAGAGTCTTGATGGCACGATACACTGAAAGAGAGTCCATCTTCTATACCATCTTCCCCCGGGTAGATCCCACCAGATACCGGATGCTTTAGGAGAATGCATTCCTCAATCTGTGGTCCTCTTTGCCAAATGAATGGGTTTGGCTCCATCTAATTCATACTGGTTTATTAACCAGATGTGAGTTTCAAACTGGGAAAACAGAATACTGACAGTATCAAACCTATTACAGTTCCAAGAGGGAGTCAATGGATGCAAAGGATATCAAGGAAATAAAACAGTATAGCCTAAGATTTTTCCAAACATAGGGGAGTGCTTAAAGTGTGTGTGCACGTGTGTGTGTGTGTGTGTGTGTGTGTGCATATGTGCTAACAGGTATGCTGGAGTAGCTGGTGTTTAAGATCAGGTTAGTGATCCTAGTATTGTATGAAGTAAGTCCAAGAACTCCCCGTTCTAATTATGTGGTGTGGAGGAGGCAGCTTCTGACTTGTCACACATTCAAAACAGAAGGCAACTTTAATGACTGAGCCGTTTCTGCCTTTTGTGTGGTTTTCGGAATTCACGTTCTACAATTTACACAATACTCCCTCTGGGTTTGTCAAGAATGTCACCACATCTTGCGTTTTGATTTTTCTGTACAGCAGTAATGTGTTCTTTGGATCTTAACGTACACAAAAAAACAGGGGAGGCAGGAGGAGGTAGAAATCAGGAGGACAGGCTCATTGTTAATGGGTTTGATTGCCGATGGGACCATATATACTGAAATGTATGTGCTCACTGCAATGTAAGTCGCTTTGGATAAAAGCATCAGCTAAATGGCATATATTATTATATTATTATTAATGCCTGCAATGGAATGAGGAATGGTATGAAACGTGTTTTTGATACCATTCTTCATTCCGTTCCGTGCATTACAACGAGGCAGTCCTCCGATTTCTACTTCCACGAGCCTCTCATGACAAAGATACAACACAAAGATGATGGGCTAACGTTGAATAAAATAGAGGCTAATTTCCAAATTAAAAGTTGAATTTCACAAACAGGTTTTGCATCGACATCGTAGATTGTGACAAACCACTTCCAAGAAAACACTTTTAGAAAAAATTATCTATATTGAGCTTGCTTGAAAAGGACCTCCGGGACAGCGAGATGAAAGTATTAGAAGGTAATTCTACTCTACGTTTGCGTTGTGTTTCTATTGTGCACTAGACTCCTTCGTCGGAGAGAGCTGAGTATTTACTACCTCTGCTCACCCACAGCAACTGCACTGAGGACTTGGAGGAATGAGAGAGATGCTATGAAATCCTCCCCCCCTCCTCCCCCATTTGCCATATTATGGGAGAGGTCAGAATTACAACTATGTACAGGTCAGCGTGCTACACACACACACCATCGGCATGTTGGGAGGAAAACGGAAACAACAACCAAGAGTGTCACCGAGAGTGTCTACAAGTAACCTCAACATCATACCCGCCTCTCCCACGAACAAATACTGTATGTTGTACATATCTGGAATGGAGAAAGGAAATCTGTGCCTGGATGCAACAGAATATTCTTTCAGATGTTACCTCGGAGGAGTTGCAGGAGAAGTCAGGCCACTCGTTCGTGCATCCTTCCTCTCCCCCTTCCTTGAAGTGATCACTGATCTGAACGGGAGTGGGTGGCTTCATGCAAGCTTTTCATCGCTTTCACCGACCGAGTCATGTCAGATCAGTGATTTCCTCAAGGGAGGAAGGGAGGAAGAATACTTTTTTAAAGGCCAATGTCTGTGATAGAGATGGAATGTGTTCATCATTGGAGAGAGAGAGAGAGAGAGAGAAAGAGAGAGAGAGAGAGAGAGAGAGAAGAGGTTAGGCTGCTTGAAGGGAGCAAGAAAAGGTTAGTTAGAGGGTAACCAGAGAAGGATAGGACCATACAGGACTGTGTGGATGTGGAAGAATGGAGTGTGTGTGCGTGCATGCATGCTTTCATGTGTGTAGACCTGTGTTTGTGTGTGTGCTCATTTGCTCTGTGTGTGTGTGTGTGTGTGTGTGTGTGTGTGTGTGTGTGTGTACTAGAGACTAAACCGCCCCTTACTCCTTAATGAAATCTCTGGTCCTTGAAACGCTCCACCGAGCACACAAAGACCAATGCAGGCCAGCGATAGTTATCTGAAGGGTGCTCCTGATTCAGGCAGCTTTCTGGGCAGGCTCTCACAGAGCCTCTCCTGTGGCAGGTCCTCAGATGGCTATCTCATACTAAAGGGAGTCCTCTTAAAGAGAGGTCTCTCCTCCACGCAGGCCTGTCTGTCTGCCTCACGTTCCCACACACACACACACACACTTCCTGACTGACATTCACTCCCCAGACAGGAAATATGGCTTGGCTTATCGGCCATAAGCGTCACTATAATAACCCTTATCTGCAGACCCTCTCTAGAGGCTAGTGTTAGAAGTGTATCTGGTCTCCCCCCCCCCACCACCCTTTACTCCTTCTAGAAGCAAGCTACATTATGTGTGTGTGTGTGTAGAAGTCAACTTTCAGGAAAGGTAGGTGTGTGTGTGTGTGTGTGTGTGTAGAAGTCAACTTTCAGGAAAGGTGTGTGTGTGTAGAAGTCAGCTTTCAGGAAAGGGGTGTGTGTGTGTGTGTGTGTGTGTGTGTGTGTGTGTGTGTGTGTGTGTGTGTGTGTGGATAGTTCAATATGTCATCTCTCAAATAGCACTGTAAACCTCCAACCTATAATCCCTCTGCTGTAAAACTGCCTCAGACACCTGCAACACCAACAATCACTGTCCAGAACTAAGTAGGCTACACACACACACACACACACACACACACTCACTCTCATACTTTCTCAGGCACACTTGGAAGGCCCCCCCCATCACAGACATTCAATCTTATCATTCTATCTTTTTGGCACCTCATCCGCTTTGAGGCAGACTGTCAGAAACACTGTCATCTGTCTTTGTTAACCACAGAGACATGTAGAAGGAAGTCGATATGGTGGTTTAAACTCAAAGATTGTGTTCGTGTGCCTGTCTCTTTGATGAGTAATGCGAGTTTCACACACTTCAGTGATCTCCACTGGTGGGTGTTCCTCCTTTGTAACATAACAAGTGTATCTTGCTCTGAGTTTTTCACTATTCATGTTTGAAGAAAAACAAGTTGTGTTCACACATTATGTCAACATGGCAGAAGAATTGTAAATATCTCACAACACTTGTTGTCATGGATATGGCATTATTAAGACCCCAACACAACAAAGCGTAGTCTCAGCTACTGTGTGTTAGGTGAAAAACTACTGCTGGGGGTGGAGGTAGTAATTGGCAGACACACAAACACACGTATCAAAGACACCATTCCTTATTCCATTCAGGCATTACAATGAGCCCGTCCTCCGATTTCTACCTCCACCAGCCTCCCCTGCTGCACATGCACCTCAGAGCTTGAGAGCTGTTTCATCATAATCGGTAACTTTAGATTATCCCCTCAGGTTTGTCCAGAACTAAGTAGGCTACACACACACACACACACACACACACACACACACACACACACACACACACACACACACACACACACACACACACACACACACACACACACACACTCACTCACTCTCATACTTTCTCAGGCACACTTGGAAGGCCCCCCCCCCCCCCCCCATCACAGACATTCAATCTTATGATTCTATCTATCGGATTGCAACATTTGGCTATTTGCAGATAGAAATGAGGTGTATGAAGTCGATTCCACAATTCCCTGTTTTACGTGATGGAGGGTGATGTCTTTTACCCGACACCATTATATTTCAATGCTGTGCCTCATTAAAAAGCTCCGCTGTTTTGCTGGTACACTGTCTACTTTGGTTATCTGGTCTAGCCGGTGTCTGGCCATGGCCCGGTTCCAACACTTTCAAAACATCCCTTTTCCTCCACTTTCTTTTTTTTATTATTTTTTTTTATCAGTGGATGGACTAGGTTGCTATTTGGGCATATTTTGATGCAGTGTGTAATTTACAGTACTTCCTTTTTCAACCCTGGTCCTGGGGAGACACAGAGTGTGCAGGCTTTTGTTGCAGCCCAGCTCTTGCACACCTGATTCAACTAATCCACTACTCATCCAGCTATGTCATTATTTGATGCAGGCTGGAACAAAAGCCTGCAACCCCAACTCTGTCGTTCTCCAGGACCAGTGTTGAAGAACTCTGGTGTAGAGAGTATATGCAAGCGGTGATATTAAAACCAGTCACTCAAAGCACTACCTGACATTATGTGACACTGGGGGGGGTGTCGTTTGTCAACGGTTTCTTAATTTGATTCTCCCCCCCCCCCAGTCTGGCCCTTGAAGTTTCAACCTTTGACCTCCAGCTGTGACAACCGGCCAGGAGTCTGAGAGGAGCTGTGGGTGGAAGTTGCCCTTAAGCAAAGGTCTAGGATCAGCGTACCCAACCCTTTGTCGTAACCTTGACCCTCAGTAAAGTGCAAAACAGACCTTAGATCAGCGTCTAGGGGCAAGTTCAACCTGACTCCCTGTGGGAATGGTGGTGATTCAGTCTATGATGTCCAGAGAAAGAATGCCCTGATGCCGCTCCTCCTCTCCTCCCTACATGCTGACATTCACCCCCCCCCCCCCCCCCCCCCCGCTCCCACACCCCCACTTTGTCAATGATTAGTCTAGTTAGAATGAATAAGGGAGCTTCTGTTCAGTGGTTTGCCGGCATGCACTGGTCACTCATAATACCTTGAACTCTCTCAACTGTGGCACTTGAACTTGTGTTATCAAAAACAGGATGCCTGTGCAGTAAGCTCTTTGCCTCGTAGCCAAGAGTATGCAGGATGTGCACGCTTTCATTCCGGCCTAGCACTAACACACCTGAGTTGCTCATCCGCAACACTGCGTCGCTATAGGCAACGCATACTCTGTAGTGAAGTGCATAACTCCTTCTAACAGGCCATAATAGATGGCATAAGTGCCTGCGACGCATTCGTGACGCATTAAACGCAGGTGATTCAAAAGAGACGACTTGCTGCTGGGAGACCGTGTCCATTCTCGGCATTCCATTCCATAGCATGCCCACTTACCAAGGTCACTTTCCTCCCTACATTCTCTACAGACCGGCCCTATTTTTGGAGATGAGACTAGAAGCCTTAGTCGTGCCCATTGTCACCCCCTATTAAGACCCACATGTGTCTACTTCTGTGTATTTAGCAACTTGTGGAGGGTCAACTGAAAGGTAGTTGGTCTTAGCTCTGGCGTGTACAGTATATCTGCATTTAGACTAACCCCTTGAATGACCTGACCTGTGGTTTTATACATGTTACTGAAGCCCTATGTTAAAATAGCTCTGCTTTAGTCAAGCCTCTGTTGCCCCTATTGCTCACAGCTCAGAATAGAACAGAGATTTTTTTTTACCAGGCTGTGCCCAGGACATTGTGCATCTTTCAAGAGCAGGAGTGTGTTTCTCTGTCTAATTCTCTCTCTCTTTCTCTCTCTCTCTCTCTCTCTCTGACTCACTCCCACACTCTCTCTAAAGATCTGTCTTCATCTCTAGCTCACTCTCAAATACATTCTCACACACACACTCCCACTTTTCTTTCTCTCTATCTCACCCTCTCTCTCTCTCTCTCTCTCTCCATCTCAAGTTTTCTCTCCCTCCCGTTCTCCTTTTCTCTGTCGAGGGGCGTGATTTGTTCTAGACCATCTAAACGGACTGTTCTTTGTTGGTCATTTCAGGTTTCCCAACATGCATTCTGCAGGCCAGCTCTCCCTCCTCCTCGTACTGCTGCTTATTCAAGGTAGGTTGATACTCAACCATAACTAATGAGAGGGGAAAGAATGCATTGATAGTGTTTGGTACATTGATTGTGTGTGTGTGTGTGTGTGTGTGTGTGTGTGTGTGTGTGTGTGTGTGTGTGTGTGTGTGTGTGTGTGTGTGTGTGTGCGCGTGTGTGTGCGTGTGCATGTGCATGTTTGTGTACCAGCTTGCGTGTGCAGGTAAAATGTAAGAGAAGATTCATAAGACAAAGCGTTTAGTTATGTTTAAACCTAACCATAACTCTAACCTTAACCTTAACCCTACACTTATGAGAGAATCTGAGGTATTGTTCAATGACCACTGACTGACTTATTTTTTTTCATCTGTTCGAGGTCATAATTGTTTATATCCTCGTTGAACAATTGGGAACAATGTTGAATCTCCTCCTACTGAATTCCTTCTTCTAGTTAAGTGGCACTTACTTCCAGACAGCGGAATTTTATGGAGCTTTTATAACCCATCCACAATAACACACGTTACAAGTTACTCCGTGACTATTCGCCCCGAAGGAGAGGTGGGTGGCTTTGGCCAATATAACAGTTGAAGTGTGTTCTAAAATGACAGCTTTAGAGCTATCCAAAGTATTTACTATGCTCTATTAACAGACTTTGAACTTCAACAAACCAGACTGGGGTGTCAGTCTAAGACCCACCCCCCCTATTTTGCTCAGAACACAAAGAGCATGTTCCAGTGCTTGAGGGACTGAAATCCACATAATCCTTACAGTCTATCCAGATCCATGGGAAGATAAAAACGTCATGACAGTTTTCCTCGTAGATTCCTGGGAATGTTCTCCAAAGCCCCTAGTGCTCCTCTCCGACTGACACAGATCATCCCGACTGAGACGTTGTAAGCTCCCCTGCGGCATTTTCTCCCTCAGTGTTTTTTCCCCACTACGCGTTTCTCCACACGCAGTATTACGCACACGCCGTAAATCTGTAAGGCCTGGTTCAGGGAAGGCCTCAAAGCGCACAATAAAACTGCCTCCTGAGGTCTTAAGCCCTCACTGTCAAGAGGATTTTTTTCAGCCTGGAATGAGGCTGGAGTTCGGCCAATATGAAGAAGAAACCAGAGTGTGAAGTGAAGGGGGAGTTCAAGCTGCGGCCCTCGGGGGTCCAGGTGCCACTGTAGGTGCTAGTTGTTAGTGATTTGTGCACCTTGTCCATCTGCAGGAGCTCCCTCTTCCATGGACTACACAGTTAGGGAGCACCCACAGGAATGTGAAGGTTAAAGTGAAAGTTGGCTCCCGAAGCTGATGTTGTTGGACGGGGAGGGTTAAGACTTTAAGATTAAGACTTTAAGGTTAAGATCCAGAACGGTGTTAACCTCAAAGCCCGATGTTAAGGTCAGGGCCAGGTTACTTGTTAGGACTGTGATGAGGTCCGAAGAGGCCTGTTGTGTTTGTGACTTGTCACTGCTGTTTAAAAGGAGTAAAAGCACCTCCACCTGAATACCGACTTTAACAATTACGAGAAGGAGAGAGACGAAACGGAAGGGAAACTGTGCCTTGGGGCACAACTAAAACATTTTTGTGAGGTGAGAGTGTTCAGGAAGGGCTGTGTAGATTTAATGAGACACCAGGACAGGAGAAAGAGGTGCTGATGTAATTTAAAGGTGCACCATGCAGCATTTTGATAATGTCAACTTTCCCTTGATTTTTGAGGAATATGACTCAGAAATATCTGAAGTAGCTCAGTACTGCTGTCTCACCTTGTGGTTAACATCCATCATTTAGAAATATTATTGTATAGAGAAGCGCATATGAAAAAATGGTGAATGACGGAGATATTGTCTGTATACTCTGAAGGTATTCGGACCGAACCGTTAGCGGTAAACAAGTTATTTTGTTCTCTCAAAGAATTGTGTTCATTTACAGATTTATCATAGGCATTAGGGGATATTATCACGTGGAAATGCTGCAAAAGCTTGAGAAAGCTGAGGCAGGATAGATCTGGAAAAAGTTGAGTTTCAATGTGACTGCACAATTTACAGTATGTCCCGGGCTAGTATCCTAAAAACAAGTCTTTGTTGAGGAGAGAGACAGATAAAATAAATATGATGAGAGGAACAGGAAGGCGAAGAAAGCATGTTTCTACTGTAGTATCTGATGCAGACATGCCCTCAGTGATAAGGCT
The DNA here is from genome assembly GCF_951799395.1 of Argentina silus. Lineage (NCBI taxonomy): Eukaryota > Metazoa > Chordata > Actinopteri > Argentiniformes > Argentinidae > Argentina > Argentina silus. The sequence goes on along the minus strand of NC_139670.1, from coordinate 15,138,564 downwards.
TGTGGTGAACCCGGAGAGTGACTTTGGTGTGTGTGTGTGTGTGTGTGTGTGTGTGTGTGTGTGTGTGTGTGTGTGTGTGTGTGGAAAGGCTGTTTGAGTGTCCATGCGTGCTGGAGGGTTAGATTTGTCATAATGGTTTGTTTATACAGGTCTCAAATCATCTCTGCTTTAAAGTGGGAGCGTGAAAGAGTGGTCACAACATAAGCAGTCAGTGTGAGTCTGTGGTCGTGGACTCGTAATCCCTGTGTGTCATTGGTTAATTATGTCAGTGCTTAGTTTAGGGTTGTGGTAAGAGAAAACCCCCCCTCTCTGTTGTTTTCATCCATGAATGAGTGACTGTAAGCCACCTACCCCCCCCCCCCTACGTGTGACCAGCCTTCCCCCTTTTGATGCTGTGGAGATATTTGCCTGACCCTGTACGGTTACCATGGAGAACGGTTGAGAGCTAGGCCCCTTCCCACAGCGTTTATACACAAAAAAGTCACTATATATGTCCCCCTCCAAACCACACACCTCCCTGAAAGAGTGATGCCCATCCCGCTACTACAATGAAAAAAATGAAGCGCTCTTCTTTCTTCTTCTTGCTCCGACCGCTCAATCAGCTATTGTGAGAGAGCAGAGGAGAGGTGCTCAATCAAGCGGCGAGTCGAATCCTCTTTGAGGACGCATCATTCCCGGGTTTTCCCAAGGCCTGGTGGGAGGAATGTCGGTACCTCTAAATTATGTCCCCTTAAAAGAGTGCTAAATGGTAGACAGAGAGGTTAAGGGCCTCTCGGCCCCAAGGGTGTGTGTGTGTGTGTGAGTGTGTGAGGAAGGAGGGTTAAACAAACTCCACTAACACATGTTAATGAATGGTTGTCATTTTGCTGCAGTTCTCTGGCATCAAAGTCGGCCCAGGCAGTAAGTAATATCCTAGTCCACATGCTTTGCGATTGATTCTGTACTCAGCATTGTATATATCAAACGTGCATACAGAGGGAACTTAGGAAACTGAATGACTGTTATGTTCTTAACGAGTGTATAACCGACCATTACTAGACTTCACATTACCATATCACTGTTCCCACTGTAATATCCAAGTTACTGAACTGACTGGTTGCTTGCTAGCAGTGTGTTACTGTGTTGACTGTCTGTCTGAACTACAATAGAAAAAACTATTTTTCTCACCTCTACCACATTTTTTCTCACCTCTGCCACGTTTCTCCTCTCCAGTTGATCCTGGACACTCGGTACAGGAGATCCAAACAAGCCATGAAACCATCACCAAGATAAACTCAGCAGGAGAGAGTGAGTGGTATAAATCTGTACAGATACCTGCTGTGTGTGTGTGTGTGTGTGTGTGTGTGTGTGTGTGTGTGTGCGTGTGTGTGTGTGTGTGCGCGACATTGACAGCTCTTTTATGCCTGCATAAATGATGTGACGGAACACACTTGACTAACCAGAGACACCTGTCAAACCAATTTTCCAATACTTTTGTATGTATAAAAAGGGTTGTCATTTCTAAATGGTCCAAAACAATCTGAAAAAAGAAAACATTACATTAAAGCTGAGGATCTCTACCTTAACCTAATTGTTTGATTTCAAATCCAAATGGGAGTATAGAGTGAAAATAAGACAAAATGCTTCCTCTTTCCAATACGTCTGGAGGGCACTGTATATGCACGTTCAGTATGTGTGATACTTTCATGTCTTGTATGACAGTGAGAGAGAGGGAGAGAGAGAGAGAGAGACAGCAGCAGGTCTGTGGGATCACTGTCTTTATGATCAGCGGCGCGTTCTAACATGACAGCTACACCACTTATCATTTACCTTGCCAGCCAGTACAAACACGCTTGTGTGTGTCTGTATCTGTATCTGTATCTGTATCTGTGTGTCGGTGTGTCGGTGTGTCAGTGTGTTGGTGTGCACATGCACGCATACTGTATGTATGTATGTGTGCGCCTGATTGGCTGTTACATTACTGTGTGTGTATGTGTGTGTGTGTCTGTGCCTTCATGCGTGAGTGTGTGTGTGTGTGTAGGACTGTGTAAGACCACAATGAGCAGCTTAGACATGCTACTCAGAGCTGTTGTTGTGTTGAGGTATGTCAGACTGAAGGCAGGGCGTTCTGCCACTGTAGCTTGTTTACCGTCACTCCACAGTGAACGTCCTGCTGAGAGGTAACAAGCAGAGCTCCCTGGGCCGCTAAAGGAGCTGTAGAGCTGTTACTGTACGCATTACTGTACCGTATCATTTGAGACAACTTGTATGTGTACGGGGGGGGGGGAATATGTATATGGGGGGGGGGGGACTTTGTATATATCTATTCACATGTTTGTATTGTTGTGTGTGTGTGTGTGTGTGTGTGTGTGTGTGTGTGTGTGTGTGTGTGTGTGTGTGTGTGTCTGTTCAGTGATGAAGTGCTCTACAGCCATGGACCTGTTCTTCCTCATGGATGGTTCCAACAGCGTGGGAAAAGGAAGCTTCGAGAGGTCCAAACATTATGCCCTCAAACTGTGTGAGGCGCTGGATATCAGGTCTGACAAGGTTAGCCTTTATATCAGCTTTTGCAACTGACAGTTGTGTGATTCTGGAATCGCATTCAGAGACGAACCGTCTTTTGTTCACGGTCATGAAAACAGTTTTTTCTTTCTGTAGCTAGCCTTTTTGTGATCCCACTACGCTAAGATCAATGTTTCAGTGTTGATACCTGTGAAATACCTTTGGAATAAGTATGTTTTACTGTTTTACTGCCCTCTAGTTTCAATCTTGTTCCATTGGGGATTTCAGTTATTTTGCACCACCTAAACTTGACATTTCACATCCTCCTCAGAGGAAAGTTGTAGTTCTTTGTACCTTTGCATGGTTCTCTTTCTTGTCCAGGTGCGAGTGGGGCTGATTCAGTTTGGCTCCTCCCCCCGACTAGAGATCTCCCTGGACTCCTACACCACCAAAGAACAGCTGAGGAAACGCATGAAGAAAATCTCCTTCAAGTGAGTCCACTCCTCTACCATCCTGAAATTCAATTCATGGGAATCAAATCAAATCAGTACTGTTGGTTCAATGGTCCTATTTTGAATTCCTATGTTTGAATTGAGTTGTATGCTATTTCCCGATGTGACTTATATCTACAATACAGTAGAATGTCTATATTATATACAGTACCCCAGTTTTATATAGTGAATGAATTGACTAAATCCTACATAATTTACTGTATCCAGCATATAATGTGTTGAGAAGTAGATTTACACCCTGCGGATGCAACCTAGGACAGCTGGACCAGGCCCACTTGCCCAACAGGACATACCATCTCCACACACAACAGGGGTGAAATGCAAATTTCACATGGCTTCTATAAAAACATCAGCACTTGTCAGTCCGATGGAACAACTGCTAGTGTTGGCCACCAGACCCCTACTGCGTACGAAGCTTACGAGTGCCCAAGCTCAATTGGTCTTTTAAGAATCTCTCAATCGGTCTTTTCAGAATCTCTCAATCGGTCTTTTCAGAAAGGAGGGGTGAAATCTTGGGATAAGGAGGAGTGGGGAGAGACATCTGGTCCATGGCTAAATAACTCAACCAGGATTTTTCTTCAAAGGCCCACTCCAGTCCTCTCCAATTGCTCTGATTTCAGTTGCTCAGTTGCAAACTATCTCTGGGTAACAACTGCTATGTAATATTTGTTCTTAATCCAGTGGATATGTCAAAAATTCACACAGGCATGTGGGGGATGAAATCTTGGGATGAGCGAACCAGGAAATAAATGTCTAACAGACTATCAATTCCATTCCCTTAGCAGCTGGTAGCTTTGCACTGGAAAACTGTCTATCTAATCTTATGGCCGGTGTTCTCCCCTACATCCAGAACTATTTTCCATGACTATAACATTTCATACTTCTATCTTTTCGACATTCAACAATTGTACTGCTTATAACCTCTCTTCCCCTGTTTGTACTTTGTTGTTATCTTATTGTGGTGATGATATTGAGGATGCCGTGCTTCCTATGTGTTTTCTCATAACTTTCCACAAGCCAGTGTAAATGGTTTGTATGTACATTTAATTTATTTCCAAGTGCAGGGTACAAAAATAGTACCCTGTTGAACGTTCCCATGAAATATATTGCAACGTTTCAATGTGCAATATGACTTCATGGTGCGTAATGTGTCATGACTTTAGAAACAATGCTTTCAACTACACCACTAAACCTCTGGGACTCATCAGTCAAGAGGACCACACTAGAGGACAATGAGAGAGAGAACGTGTTTGACAGGATAGATGATCAGTACTGGATTTAATTGTACCCAATGAGGCTTTTACACACACACACACACACACACACACACACACACACACACACACACAATGTTTGAGATCAGCCAAGGACAGAGGTGGGGGGTCTCTAATCTGAAATTAATTTGTTTCCAGTACCAGAGATGGGTGGTCTAGTGTGTGAATCCACTATTGGCTCCATTTTGCTTCAGCAAAAACTGCTGAACTGAGCAAATAATAATAATACATACAACAGATTTGACCTTGTGTTTTAACAATGGTTTTGAAAACAGTGATTATTAAACCATAGTTATGCAATCACTAGCTGCAGTATGAAAAACTCCCATTAGATTATGTCTGGTTTCGTCTACAAGAGAGAGATGGTTATCATGGCCCATGGAGCTCTGTGTGTGTGTGTGCGTATGTGTGTGCGTATGTGTGTGTGCGCGTATCACTGTTGAGTTACTGCAGTTAGTCTTTTAGCTTCCCTAACACATACCTCATCCACTTGAAATGAATAGTGCAATAAAGTATAGTGTTCATGGCTGCACCACTGTTTTGTCTGGTGGCTTGAATTTTCCAGACAGTAGACAGCTTGTTGTTCTCACAGTTTGGAAATGGAGAGAGGTCAAACGCGATAACACAACTATTATATTACATCCAAACGACACAAACACACAACCCACATCAGTATGTACAGGCAAGCTATGTTCTCCAAAGTAATGGACCATTTTCCACATCGTAACCATTCTAAAAGGATTCAGAGGGAATAAAATACTGGAAGCCAAATTCTCGAAATACAATACTTCATGAAGTTAAATTCTCTCAATTCTTGTCCCCTGTCCCTCCCTCCCTCTGTCTCCCCTCATGTACTACCCACCCCCTGTCACTACCTCCCCCCCCCCTCTCCCAGAGGAGGTAGCACCCAGACAGGTCTTGCTCTGAAGTACGTCCTGAGAAAGGGTTTTCCGGGTGGTCGGAACGCCACCGTTCCCAGGGTAGTCATCCTGCTGTCTGACGGGAAGTCCCAGGGGACCGTGCAGCTGGTCGCCACTGAGCTCAAGCAGACGGGCGTTACCCTGTTCGCTGTGGGCCTACGCTACCCCAGGTAGGAGAATGTGTGTGTGTGTGTGTGTGTGTGTGTGTGTGTGTGTGTGTGTGTGTGTGTGTGTGTCTTTTCCAAATGAAGCTCAGCTACCACAGGTGTGGTAGTGGGTGTGTGTTATTGTTTGCATTGTATGAGGCTGAATCTTTGTGTGTTTAATGCCACACAGGTTTGTGGATGTGTTGGGAGTATGACAATACAAGGTGTACTTGCAGTATATTATAATCCATTACATTGATGTGAATTACGGTGTTGAGTGAAGAGTCAAGAGTGTGTTGGGTGGAGTCCAAGCAAGAAGATGGGAGAGCCCTTGAGAATAAATCCTCTTAATCACCAGCTAAACAAGGAATTGGGCAGGCATTTCCTCCGCTCCGAACTAAACACATACTTTTCAAAGTCGTCGCTGTTTGGAGACGTAATAATTTGGTTTCAGGGCTGTGGAAAACATGCATTAGTCTACTGCGAGTGCACTCACTCTGCCCTTCTTCCCACCTCTCCTCCCTTCTCTCTCTCTCTCTCTCTCTCTCTCACACACACACACTCCCCCCCCCCCTCCTCCCGCTTAGATGGGAGGAGCTACATGCCCTGGCCAGTGAGCCTATGGAGCGACACGTGTTCTTTGCCGAGCATTTCAACGACGCGGTCAACGGGTTGTACACAACCCTCACCACCTCATCTGTCTGTACCGCGGTACCCGCAGGTAACACTCGACAAGACAAAATGTATTTGACTATTGACAGAGTTACATTAGGTATTGCGTTGGTGTTTTCCAAGTGGTTTGTCGGTGAAGTCACACACTCCTCTCTCTCTGTCTCTTTAGGGTGCCAGATAGAATCTTATCCCTGCGTGAGAAAAACCCTGGAGACGGTCAAAGAATTACAGGGGAATTTTATGTGCTGGAAAGGGGGAAAGGGCTACCCACCAAACACCTCCCTCTGCCCTTACTACAGGCAAGTACACACACTTAGAGTAGAAACTCTGGCAGACAAGAACCCTGTTGCTAGGTAAATGTACCCTGTCCCTCTTCATCCCTTTTACCCTACTTCACACATTTAAATACACTCTTACTCTTACACTATTTCCCTCTACCAACTCCTTCATCTACCATAGACACTTATACTCTCAGCCACTCTCTTTATATTCAAGCATTATAATAACTGAGGGCTAACACACACACACACACACACGCACGCATGCACATGCATACACACACACACACACACACACACACACACACACGCACGCACGCATGCACATGCACACACACACACACACACACACACACACATATGCACGCATGCACATGCACGCACACGCACACACACACACACACACATATATACACACACACACACACACACACACACACACACACACACACACACACACACCTGTATTCTCTCCTCCACCTCTCTTGGTGGTCTGCTTCTCTCTCCCCCCCACTATAATGTACAGTGTGCAACTTAGAAATGTTTTCCATAGTGATGTCAGTCCCTCAGGCACAACAACAAACAACATTGTTTGTTAGGTTGAACATCTGGATGTACAGTACCACTACATTATCATAACATAATGTTTCTGGTTCATGTTTTTTGCATAGGTTTTCCCTTTATGTTAAGAGCCATTGTTTAAATTCTACCACTGGTTGATGAAAGAGATAATTTTATGTCATTCAACATTGTTGGGGATTTTTCGATGACATAATCTCTGTGTTGCAGGTGGAGCAAGGCTTATAGGAGACACCAGACAGTCTGCCACCGAACCATATGTCCAGGTAAGAATATAGCAACACACACAGCGTTGTTGGTGTTATTTCCAATAAAAAATAATGATGGCCCTTATTGTGTCTGTGTCTGTGTGTGTTATAACCTCCTCTCTCACCTCCAGAGCCCTGTGACTCCCAGCCCTGTCTGAACGGGGGGACATGTGTGTCTGAGGGGCCAGAGGGGTATCACTGTGAGTGTCCCCCAGGCTACGGGGGAGACCCCCACTGTGGTGAGTAATGTGGGTTTTCGTTTCATTCTCTATGACTGAAGAATGAATCCAAATTTAACAGAAATTGAATGCCAGCTCAACATCTTTTTCATTTTTCATGAGTGGCCAGACTGTAGTTCACTCTAGATAATGTATGTCTAGTACGCTTTTCACAGTCCAGTTTGTTGTTGTGGGGCGCTTGGTGGCGGAGAACACTAATGCGCATACCACATAATCGCAAGGTTCCTGGTTCGATTCCGACCCTCAACATATCTTGCATGTCATCCCTCCTCTCTCTCTCCCATCCTTCCTGTCAATCTCCACTGTCTCTATCCCAATGAAGCAGAAATGCCCTAAAAACATTTAACAGTTTGTTGTTGTATTGGTATTTGTCAGGTCTCCAGCTGTCACACCTATCTCCAGCAGGAGTCCTCAATCGTTAGCGTCACGTTACAGTGAGGCTTGAGTCACATAACATTATCAGAAGCGGAACGCTTCAGGAGGATGTCGTTATTGTGCTGCTTTTTGTCCATGGAAATGAGTAAACAACTAAATGTGTCATCCACTGTAACTGAACCTGTGCTTCCCTCCTCTTTCAGCCCCCAGGTTGACGTTGGACTGCTCCGTGGACCTGCTCTTCCTCTTGGAGGGCTCTACCACTATCACCCTGGAGGGGTTCCTGCGCCTCAAGGCCTTCCTCAAGCGCTTCCTGCAGGCTGTCATGGGAACCGAGACGCCTACCAAAGTGGGCCTGGCTGTGTACGGGGGGCAGGCGCGTGTGGAGGCGCGGGTCGGCCAGTTCAAAGGGGACGTCACGGGTCTCCTTAAAGCTGTGGACGGGCTAAAACCTGTGGGCGGCGAGGCGCGGACGGGCCAAGCGCTCCGCTATGTGACGCGCCACGGCTTCCAGAGCGCGCCAGTGTTCGCAGACGTGACGGATGACCTCCCCCGCGTGGTGGTACTGCTAACGACCACCCCCGCCGTCGACGAGGTGGTAGAGCCCGCTAAATACGCACTGGACCGGGAGATCTTCCTCGTGGGGTTGGGGCCGGACACCTTGAGGGTGCAGTTGAATAACATCACTAGTAATCCTCAACGTACGCTCACCTTCCCCTCCTTCGATAGGCTCAACACCAAAATCCCTGAGCTCCGGGCCAAGATCTGCAGCGTGGACAGTCAAGGTACCGAAAACCTCTTTGGTCTCTGAGATCAAATCTGATGCGGTTTATGACTGTATGCTTTATGCTTATGGTAAGTGCATATACAGTACCAGGCAAAAGTTTGGACACACCTTCTCATTCAATGGTTTTTCTTTATTTGTATTATTTTCTACATTGTAGATTAATATTGAAGACATCAAAACTATGAAGGAACACATATGGAATTATGTAGTCAACAAAAAAGTGTTAAACAAACCAGAATATGGTTTATATTTTAGATTCTTCAAAGTAGCCACCTTTTGCTTTGATGACAGCTTTGCACACTCTTGACTGGTATTGTAGATGAAACAAACAATGATTCATTTGTCATTTGAAACTGACCAAATTCAGAGGTGGTGATTACAGCTGTTATACAGTACCTTCAGTAAGTATTCACCCCACTGGACTTGTTCCACATTTTGTTGGGTTACAACCGGACTTAATTGAATCCGTCACCGATCTATTCAAAATACCCCCATCATGTCAAAGTGTATCTAAAAAGCGTGACCATTTTAGGTATGACATCGACTTCAGCTACTGTATTTTGCCACGCATGCATGTTTTACAACTGTGATCGACAGTTTGGGACATGGTCTTACGAGTCAACCCAGACATCACCATGTGTGGAGTAACGTGGTGTGGTAATGTAACATGGTATGATAATGTAACATGGTATGATAATGTAACGTGGTGGGTCTTTGTTTCTCTCAGGTTGTCTGGGCCAGGCAGTGGACCTAGTCTTTGCGCTGGACAGTTCGGGCGGTGTGGGCCGTGACAACTTCGCCATCCTCCTCGACTTCGTCCGCAGCCTCAGCGTCCAGTTCGACATCAACCGTGACGTTGCCCAGATGGGCCTGGTGGTCTACGGCCGCCGACCCGTCACCGTCTTCGACCTCGACGACCACGACTCGGGCTCCGCCGTGCTAAAGGCCATCGCCACAGCGTCCTTCCTGGGCGGGACTGCCTCCACAGGCTCCGCCCTCCTCCACGTGCACTCTGAGGTGCTGACCGTGGGGCGGGGGGCGAGGCCGGGGGTCAATAAGGCCGTGGTGGTGATTACGGACGGGTCAGGAGGGGATGACGCGGCAGTGCCGGCCCAGAAGATAAGGGATAACGGGCTGTCGGTGTTTGTGATTGGCATCGGGGACGTGCAGAGGGAGAGGCTGCTGCGTATCGCGGGCACGGAGGATCACATGATCACAGTGGCCTCGTACGAGGACCTCAAGTACTTTGAGGACGTGCTGGTGCAGATGGTGTGTTCAGGTGAGAGCGTACCCCAAAAATACGGAAAAAGGGCGGCCTGAAATGTCTAATTCCAATTCTATAGGTGGTAGTCATTCACCGGTCATTGGGCGATTTTTTAACCATCTTTCTGTCTCATCAGAGGTGAAGAAGCCAGTCAACCTGTGTAAGCCAAACCCCTGTATGAATGACGGGGCCTGCATCCTATCAGGAGGGAGCTTCCGTTGCCAGTGCCGGGGCTTCGAGGGACCACACTGCGAGACACGTCAGTACCCAAACGTTCAATGATCAGTTAAACACTACTGTAGTTATGAGGAAAGTACAACAATTATACTCCTACTGGAAGTTGAGTAGGCTGCTATGTGTAAACTAGTGTTGAATTCTGTTGTTGTGTGTGTATGTGTGTGTGTTTTTAGGGAGTTCCAGGAGGTCTTCGCCCCGAGGAGACCTCCCCAGACCACCTGCAGGACTCAGGAAGAAGAACAGGCAGAAGAAGGGCCAATCAGAACTACTGCAACACTACAAACAACACCGCAGGAGACACACGGCACGGGCAGCCTAACACACACACACACACACACACACACACACACGTGCTAAACCGAACACTGGAGGAGACTACACACACATAGACAAAGGAGTAAAGGGAAGAGTTATTGCAGGGGATTTGCATTTTATCAGATACGAGACACAAGTTTCAGTGACACATCCAGTTACCATTCACATGAGCAACTTGTCTCATTTACAGTAAACTGTAGCACAAGATCCTAAAGGACCGACATGGAATCACTCTAGCCCCTGTTTGAGACTGTGGATTCAGCTGTAACTGTTACAATTTGACACTGTACATATTGTTTTCACTAAGTGCCTTTTATCTGCTTTTATGTTCAAGTATACTTGTGTGTGATGACTTTGAGCATTGTCAGTATGGTTATTTAGTAATTGAATGTTCCTGCCTTTCCACACTATACTGCTACCAACCGCTGATAATATGTTTGGCCTTCTTCTATCTTATCGCTTATCTTTTTCAGAGGTCTGTTTATTTTGAAGCCTCAGGGAGCAAGGGCACATTTTTTCGTCTTTTATTTTAGAATCCTGGACAATTGTATTTGTGACAAGCGAAAATTGTACAGTATATGGTTTAACACAGTTTGTAATTATACCGCATAGTATGAGGTATGTTATCGTGCTTGTTTCAATAAGTCATAAAACCAACAGCAGTATTCATGTCTCATTTCTCCAGCTCCAGCGGTCTGCTTGGACCCCTAATTACTGTAGTTAATTATCATGTTATTAACATTTGTCAAGTTCCCTTTTTCTTCTCGTAGTTTTTACTATGAACACCTCATTGTGACTGAGTATACATACTGTATTCTTCTCTCTAGAGTATTTTTTGACTGAAAAATATTTATTTTTTATTCTTGGCCACTGTAGTGCTGTATCATGAAAATATTAAAATGACTTGTTTTCTATACTGAGAAGTGTGTTTCTGTGACAATATGAATGTGCTGTATTCATCTTATTTTGCAAGTCAATGAATTGATGAATAACGTACCGACATAGTACCTACCTACAGTATTAGTAAGAATTAAAGGTATGTAACAATGTAACAATGCCGTCAGTCCGTGAATGCATTATTTAGCTAAGAACCTCAGATTTGATCATTTTAAGAAATTCACACAAAATGTATCAGTCAGTGGATATTGCTGTCAGTACTACGTTTTTATTTGAATAAAAAGTGCAAGTTTTAGCTAGCATACAACAAGTCAAAAGGAGACGGAACGGTTTAATATGTATTTACATCATGGCAACCAGCATACAGGAACCAAATGACATTCTAGACTGTACCAAAAGGCCCACCTAGTAGGGGGCTGCTAACATGTTACACGCTGGTGTAGGAGGGCAGTGGCTCTCAGTGGTCTTTTCCACATCTGTTATTTCCAGACCTGAGTCAGAATGGTAATTGTTCTCTTCCAATGACTTTAAGTGCACTTGGTTTAGCTTTCCTGCAATGGAACCAATGGAAAAGTCCCAGAAGTTAAAAGCCCCTGGCACACTACGCAAGCCAAATCAGGCACACCTAAAGTCATTGGAGAAAAAACGACTTAAAAAAACAACTACTTATTGATTTGACTCAGGTCGGGTTATTCCCATGTTTTAAAGTTATCAAAAAACATTATCAAAAATGGTTGAAATGCAACTATAGCAAATCCCTCCCTTTTAAAAAAACAAAAACATCTTAAATAGTTTTTCAATCGAAAATTGTCCAGTGGTATTGGTTGTCCAGAAAACAGGTGTGCCTCTGTTCCTGATTGGCTCTTCCCAGAGGCACTCATTTCTGTCAGTCTCTGGTTGGAGGACACAGGCAGGGGGAGGGGGAGGGGCAGCGGGGTTGTTGGGGGGGGGCGGAGAGTACAGGTCAGAGAGGATGTTCATTGGCTCCCCGGTCCCGAGTGTAGCCGCCGCTCCAAGTCAGAGCAGGCGTGTATTCAGTGAGGTGAAACGTTCAAAGAGTTGCAGATAGAAATAACGTACAGCATAGAACAGACATGACTGATGTCTACATGACAGACACTCATACCTGCTCTACACAGCACATTTCTATCTGAATGCTCTGTAACGTTCCATCCTCCTGAGTAGGCCCCCAGGTCAGGTGATGTACTTCTGACCTGGCCAGTGGTCATGGGATGACCTCAAGGTCATCAGAGATCATAGGGGAACCTAGGTGGTGGTTTTCTTCTCCCACTCCTGTGTGTGTGGAAAGAGAGAGCGAGAGAGAGGGGGGGGGGCAATGTTTTAACAACAGTGATAAAACATACTGAAAATATATTCTATTATAAACTCTGGTCCTGGAGAACTCCTGGGTGTGCAGGCTTTTGTAACTGCCCAGCACTAACACACATGATTATGCATATGCATAAGGTAATGAATGAATAATGGTGTTCGGGCTGGAACTCACTCATTGAATCAAGTGTGTTAGTGTTGGGCTGAAGCACAAACTCAGTAGCTCACTAGGACCAGAGTATGAGACTCCTGCTCCATGAGTGCCCCCATCTGGCCAGAATAAGAACAGTGCGAAGTCTCTGAGTACACATGAGCTCTGTCTGTCTGTCTCTCTCGCTGTGTGTGTGTGTGTGTGTGTGTGTGTGTGTGTGTGTGTGTGTGTGTATTTGTGTCTGTCTGTCTGTCTGTCTGTCTGTCTGTCTGTCTGTCTGTCTGTCTGTGTGTGTGTGTGTCTGTGTGTGTCTGTGTGTGCGCGTGCATGTGTGTGTGGGGGGGAAACAACCTCTGACCTTAGCCTTCTGCATGACGTTGCCTTTGTTGGTGGCCATGATGGACGATGGTCTGTTCTTTAGGGCTGTGGCAGAGTTGACCGGAGAGGAGGAGTCTCCGTTGTCGGTGTTGTTGGTCAGGGGTGTGGTTGCTTGAGGGGGGGCGACGGACACGGCTTTAGGCTGAAGAACAGAGGATGGAGAGAAGACAGTGTCACTGTACATCCAATCCATTACATTTCGGACAAATTATACCCATGAAAATATGGTTCCGAAAACACACACAAAAAAAAAAGAAAATTGTGTGAACCTCATACTGACCGTGGGCGTGTCCTGGAGGCTGCTGTCCAATGTGGTTCCCAGGGTGAATGGCCCCGCCTCCACCTTCCTCAGACTCTCCTTCACTTCCATCAGTCGCAGCTCAACCTCCACCCGTCGATTCTCCGCCTCCCGGCACGCCTCCTCCTTCTGCTTCAGACACGCCTCCAGGGAGGCCTGCTTCCCTGGGTCTAACGGACATGTCAATCATGATGTCACATAGGAATACGGTAATAGGAACGTATGCTTATCATGATGTCAAAACTTCATTAGGACAGTGGATATGAGTGGCCTGGGATGGTCCAATGGTCTAGGACCATGGCCCATGGTTCGAATCCGGCCATGCTTATAAAAAAGGATAGTGGATATGTATTCATTGTTATGTCAAGTATCATAAGGATAGGTACTGAATACGAACAACAGGAGGCAGAGGTTGATTTTGAAACGCACACGTAACGCTGGTCAGTTTCCTCCACTAGAGGGCACTGCAAGCTTACCTTGGCAGGTGTTCAGTTCCTCCTTGGTCTCCCTCCTCTCCTTCTTCAGGTTGGTCAGGCTGCTCCTCACCTCCTCCTTCTCTCTCTCCAGACAGTCTCGCTCATCCGTGTAGCGCCGCATGTCTGCCTCTGTGCGGTTCTTCCCCAGCTTCCCCTCGCAGCCTGGGGAAATACACAAGGTGCTCCTCTGTGGCTCAGTTGGTAGAGCATGGCGCTAACAACGCTTAGGTCATGGGTTTGATTTCTGCTAGGACCATATATACTGAAATGTATGCACTCACTGCAATGTAAGTTGCTTTGGATAAAAGCGTCAGCTAAACGGCATATATATTACAAGGTGTCTCAATCACAGACACAGAAGTTGCCGCTGGTCCACCCATCAAGGATAGTTGATTTGAAAAGGAATGTCCGCTCTATGAACAGTCATTTTATGGTCTTAATAACCTCCATGACTCATTACTCTGTTTGCACTGATCTGATATCCCCCCGTTCAGCCTCTGCCTTACTTTCACCTATTTGCATTTGACTGGAATCAACCTTTTAAGTCATGTCTCTTTTCACAGGTGCATTGGAGACCTAAAACCTTCCACACTGGGTGAACTGGCACCATAATACAGTGTTAACTTACAAGATAAACATGTATTCACTTTGACCAGAAACTGTGTGACTGAATGTTTATTTAGCGAAGTGAACATAGTCTGCAGGGGTCTATTAATCCAGTGTAAAATTTATTATTTACTATATTTAATTTTGAGGGAATTGTTTCTCTGTGGCATTGCTTATGACCTCAAACTCACCTGTGGGCAAGGCTTTGATCTTGTCTCCACTACTGGCAGCCCTACCTCTGGGAGGCTGAGGGCTGTGAGGGGGGAGGCTGAAGGTGCTATGAGCCGGCCCTGCAGGACTCAGAGTGGTTTTCGGGGTCTGTGTGCTGGGGGTGGCTATGTTGGGTCCCTTTGAAGAGGCTGCATTGGAGCCCTGGGGGGTTTGGGCTCCGGTGCTGGCCCTCCTCGAGGTGTCCTGGCTGGGGAAGGTGATCTTCTGAGGCTGGGTCTGGAGCCGCAGGGGGCTGGGGGTCAGGGGCCGCTCCTGCTCCGGCCTATTGGTGGCAGCTGTGGGATTCACCTCATTTGGAGTCGTCGAAGGCACAGGTTCTAACTGATTGGTTGAATCAACCTGGGAACAAAAATGTACATATGGGGGGCGTTCAGTGGCGTAGCACACTAAGGCGCATGCCATATCATCGCAAGGTTCCTGGTTCGATTCCGGCCATCGACATATCCTGCATGTCATCCCTCCTCTCTCTCACCCATCCTTCCTGTCAATCTCTATCCCAATAAAAGCAGAAATGCCCTAAAAAACGTTTTTTTAAATGTACATATGATGACATACAGATATATAATATATATATATATATTTTTTTTTTTTTTTTTTTTATTATGTGATGTGTGCAGATTCGACACTTGAAACATTACAATCATTTCATTTGACTATCTGATTGACAATGCAGAAAAGTGATTGATACTTATTGAATTGAACTAAGAGACCCTGATTAAATTATACAATGGTCAGATGGTTCCAATGAATGATGCATTCACACAGATTCATACCACATTAGGTCTAGAACCAGATCAAACCTCCCCCCTCCCTTAATACAGTACCTGGTTTAGGGGATCCTGCTGTTCTTGGATGGGGGCTGATGAGGGGCTGGGGGGGTCTTTATGGGAGGACGACGTACCACAAACAGTATGGAGGAATGACCGTACAGGAATGAGATCCAGGTAGACCCTGTCTACAGCGTCCTGCCCTGCTCTGACCCCAACCTCTGCGTCCAGACCGTGCGGTCCACTGTTCTCCTGACCGCATGGTCCAGTGTTCTCCTGACCGCATGGTCCACTGTTCTCCTGACCACACGGGCCGTCCAAAAGACCACTCTCCTCTGCGTCCTGTCACAACAGGAACAGAGAGAAACCCAGCACTGAGACATGGCAGGCATGACAAGTAGAAAAAGCAATCACACTTTGCTGTATGCAAATACTATAGCCAAGAATACAATGAGTGTTTGCTGTTGTAATATAAGTACATTACATCACAACAACCGCCAAGTACCATTTCTGTTGATCTCAAAGATCGGACAGTGTTTTTTCCCCACGCAACCCACTAGACTTTAGTTCTGTGTAAGTTGTAGTACATTCGAGTGAATTGTGCTGAGCCGTGGTACACTAAAATGAGTGTTGCTGTGGTGAGCTTACCTCTGGGTCTGCTTCTATAGAGGCCACGTCATCGTAAAGGTCATCTGAGCTTTGGGGGATGGAGGGGAGGGTGTCTATGTAGGTGTTGGGCTCTGAGTACCTCCTCTGCATCAGGCTGGAGAAAACACACACTTTACGATAGGTTCGCCTCACACACTGACTGCACTAGCAAAGACACACACACAGACACACACAGAGACACACACACACACATACACACACACACACACACACACACACACACACACACACACACGACTACAGCGTATAATTATTTGACTCACTATAAGGAGGTCTTGGCTGCATTAATGATGCTGGAGATCCTCTCAGAGTTGACATAGTCATAGGTGAGCTCCTCAGGGTCAGTCTTAGTCCCAGTCTGAGACAGCAGAAGACCCAGCCAGTGGCCCATGTCAGCTGATGACTTAGCCTGGTGTGGGGAGGAGAGGAGGTGGGAGGAAAGATGGGGGGGGGAGAGGAGGGGGGAGGAGAGGAGAGGAGGGGGGAGAGACGGGGGAGGAGAGAAGAGGGTGAGAGAATAACACAACAGATGCAAACTTACATAATTGCCACTGTAAATCAAACAAAAAAAACACAAAGTCAATTATTGGAAAAGAGTCCTCAATTCCTTAGACGAGCCTATAGGTGGTAGTCATGTCAAGGCTTTAGTCTCTGAAGATTCACCACTCTACCACCCCTCTGAAAACAATCCGTTATCATTGGACCTCCCTTCATTTTCCCCAAGATTATGCTTATCAGTGTTGTGTCATAGTTTCCACATGTACTTAACCATGTAACAATATTTACAGGAAGTTGGTTGTTTATTTAATGTTCATATCAGTTCATGGATACAGTAAATAGATTTTTTTTTTAAATTGATCTGAAAAAATCCATCGGACTTAACAAAGAATTTCATTGACCACAACCAAACATAAAACAGGGTAGTGCTGAAGCTTAATGAAAAAGGTCTCCAAATTCCAGTGCATCCCCCATCTCTCTCTCTCTCTACACACACACACACACACACACGCACGCACGCACGCACGCACGCACGCACGCACGCACGCACATATACATTATAGAGACTGGCTTTAATCCCAGAAAAGAGGGGAGGTGTGTGTGTGTGTGTGTGTGTGTGTGTGTGTGTGTGTGTGTGTGTGTGTGTGTGTGTGTGTGTATGTCAGACAGTGAGGCTGGAGTGTTTAGTGTTCTTGGGAGGAGCACTGCACCATCAGCACAGTCTCAGTGTTAGGAATGCTAATATGTGGTTTCTGTGTTAGCTGCGCTACATGTTCTTCCCCACAACAACATTGGCCAATACTAAGAGAAGTTCTACGCCCTTTCCCCTGGGATAAGGCTGATCTGAGCTCAGATGTATGTGCTGATGTCAGTATAAAAAGGGGAATAGGGATAGGCAGGAGCATGTAGTGTTTGGGGTGTGTGTGTGTGTGTGTGTGTGTGTGTGTGTGTGTGTGTGTGTGTGTGTGTGTGTGTGTGTGTGTGTGTGTGTGTGTGTGTGAGAAAGAGTCAGTTAAAAGTTTATTGTCATATGTACAGGGATACAGGGGAGTGTATGACTGTACAATAAAATTCTTAGAGGGGGGTGGGGGCGCGGCCTACAGTACTGTACTTGGCAGGTATAAGAAGTGTTTTACTGATTCCCATGAAATCAGAGAACACAGATTGCAGTGTCAAAGCAAAAAAATGTGTTACGTGTATGACTAACGTTCTTGAGTCACACAGACCGCCCAGGTTCAACCCCCTCGGCTTTAGCTCAGCAGGTTTACCCGATAATGAGACACACCGACCGCCCAGGTTCAACTCCCTTAGGCTTCTCCTCCAAACTGTACCTCCAGGGTGGCTATCTGCGCCCCGTCCATCTGTATCCTGAAGGAGTAGAGGTGTTCTGGGCTGGGGTCCGGCAGGACCACACACCCGTCCAGGGGTACTGGCTGCTGGGACACCTTGGACTTGCCCTTGTCTGGGTAGAAGAACAGCTGGCCGTTCTTTATCAGACACCAGCGGGTCCGCCACTGGCTGTTCACCAGCACGTTGAGGTAACCTGGACAGACAGACAGACAGACACATACACACACATACACACGCACACACACACATCAGCAACATGTCTGGTAAAACCCAAATTATTATTTTTTTAATAATAATTTTTTAACTTCCACTGGAAAAGGATTCCCTTGGTATTCTGCACATCTGTTCCTACATGCGTTCAAATAATGACAAATACTCCACTCAGTAAGTTCACTACCCCCGAAGGCCAGGTTTGAGTCGTTGTTATTCCAGGCTTATACAGTATTCGAATCACCGAGATGGTGAAGGGCAATGTCTGACCAGGCTTTGAGCACTGCAGATGGTGGATCAAAGTCTGGGAGAGATGAGGTTAGCTCCATGTTAACAGGTGTATTATTCATTGCTGCTACGTCCGGAAAAGCCTCTCCTCACCTGAGGTGTCGACAAATTTCTCTGGGCTCTCTAAGGACAAGGTCTTCTTCTTGCCGATGTTCATGAGGTTACTGAACTTCAGGCCTGCACCACATCTCTTCTTCACTGTGGAGGATGAAGGAGGAATTACATCCGATGACCTTCAGCTCGCTTGACGTGACAAAATACTCATCTTTACTGACAGGGAACGGTCACTGGTTTACACACTGGTTTAAGTATGACAGTATCAGATGTCATTACAACTCATTACTTAATGCTTCCCAAGAAGAAGTCGTACGATTTGTGCTCTCACCATCTTTAGTCTCGGGGGTCTCAGCGTGGCTATCTGTGCTGCTGCCACTTTCTGATGCGACAGAGTGCCTCTCACTCAGCTCTCCCTGTGTGGAGAGAGACCATCAGATACCTCCGATAAACTACACTAAATACACCACTATCATATAAGCCTATAAGCCATACATACACACTCTTAAAAAGGGTTCCAAAAGGGTTCTCGGCGGAGGAATAGGGTTCTCAATGCAATGGAGGATCTCCATTGAAAGTGCTTTCTGGTCTAGAAATAGGCTTAATCTGTGTGCAGGGAACTACCCCTATATGCTGCAATATCCATGCCTTCTGTATACTGTATTATAATAGGGAGATGAGCGGTTCTTCATAACTGTACCTTGGTGCAGATGAGTCTCGGGGAGTCCGAGACAAAGTGCTGCATGTCAGAGCCATCTGCCGGTTTGGGGCTGATCTCCTGGATCACCTGTTGGGGAAGAGGAGAACTTGGGGAAGAGGAGAACAGCAGCACGTGGAGAGGGGAAGCTGGAGCTTTGGAGCCAGACTCCAATGGTGCATCCCAATAGTCTTTCCTTTTACTATTAATCCCATCCTCTCCCCTCGTTTCCTTCTCAAAACCCATTCTAGGAGAAGATCTTAGGTTCCTCATCTTAGATATTTTCCTCCAATGCGCTTTGAGAGAGAAGCGAGAAGTGAGGATGCGAGGAATGGATGAAAGACTATGGGGACGTAACATACCATTGACCATGAACCTTAAATAAGCGTGTGGGGGCCAAATCGTCCTTGTCCTTACCTTGAGCCATTGCTCAGCTTGCTCTTTGCTCTGCAGGCCCAGCACGATGGCCTCTCCTCCCAGAGGGATGATCTTCAGCTTGTGCTCCTTCCTCTTGTTGGCCTGCTTGTCCTTGTAGACCACGCCGCAGCCTTGTAGACTTACATCCAGCAGTGGAGTCTGCTCCTTGGAGCTCTTGTAGCACTGTAGCCAGCAAGTAAAGATTTGATTAGATTTGGGGTTTAGGGTGTAGCTACAGTATACTATGTCTACAGTGCCTTCGGTTCTATGCAAATCAGAGACCCTATGAAAAACAAAGATATTAATTCCAAAATTACTTGAACCTTGCATTAAGATGGACTCAATTCGACTCATTGAGTGATTTGTTGATGACATTTTTGCATTTTAGCTCATTTTAAGAGTGTCATAGCAAAGGGTCTGAATACTTATGTACATGAGGTATTTCTGGATTTGAATTTTCACGAATTTAACACAACAAAATGTAGAAAAAGTGAAGGGGTCTGGATACTTTCCGAAGGCACTGTACGTTCTAATGTCTACATCCGCCTTCTCTTGTCAAGCAGACAAATCGTGATAGTCTCTGTATGACCCGAAGATGTTTTGAGATATCTTGTATCGTCTTGTTACATTTATTGATGAAATTAGCAAGTACAGAATACAGAGGAAAAAGATTTCAATGAATAATTTGTAGTAACATGGTTTTTGCACAACATGTTTATGCACTTCGATGGTTGTAAATATATTATTTTGGCCACATACTAAGTCAGGACCAGACACAATGTTCTAGACAAGAGAAGCACAAGGGGCTTTCCATTTCAAAGATGATTCATGTTCAGTCAATCCACACTGGGCCATACTCTAATGGTGAGACACTGGGCCATACTCTAATGGTGAGACACTGGGCTGTATTCTAATGTTGAGACACTGGGCTGTATTCTAATGTTGAGACACTGGGCTGTATTCTAATGGTTTCACCTGTTACCGCCAACACAAATTGCCAATATGCCTGCGTTTGGACTTGCATCCGTTTTGCACCGGCTGAAAATAGAGCCCTCTGCGTTACACCCCATTACTTTAGGGATGTGCATGTACAGTATTGACGCATGCTACCTGGGATCCATTGACTGCTATCATTTTTGGTCAAAACATGCTTATGTTAGCGGTTGGTGGCTGTGGCTGTGGCAAGGTAGGAAGCAACACATTTTGTGATTTAGGTGAACTATCCCTTTTAAGCACTGCTTTGGGACAAGCCAATCACACTATAATTGACTGAATAACTGACTCTCATTGACCCTTCACAGGACAAAACTCAAACCTGTCCTCATACCAGCTATCAGGGACAATTTGTCCTCTCCAGTCCTCTCACCCACCAGGAGGCGATGTTCTCGGATGACACACAGCTGTTTGGCCCACTGGCCCAGCCACTTCTTCCTCCAGAGGAAGGCGCAGATCCGCGCGTCCTTCATCAGCTCGATGGACGCCTCCGTGGACGGCCACTGGTGCTGCGCCGAAGACAGCGACGACTTCCCCTTGGTCACTTCCTCCTCGTCGTAAGACTCGTAGGAGCTGCTCACCGCTTCGCCGTCGTCTGGGGAGCGAGGAAAAGGGAGGGTCGGAGGTCAAATGAGAATGAGGAGGAGGAGGAGAGTGAGTTTATTCCAATAGGGCGTTTGAGAGATGATTTTGCGTTATCCGGGTAAGTAAGCGATGTGTTTGCTAATGGAGATGAGGAAATGGGAGGGGGGGGGGTGGAGGAGAGAGGAAGAAGAGGGCAATAGAGAGGAGGGAAGGAGATGAGATGGGAGAAATGTCATCCTCCGAAACCACGTTCATGATGTTCACCTGGAGTACCATCTGTACAGTACCATGAAGACAGACAGAAAGACATGCTGTACATGCAGTCATGCATAACTTCTCTCTCTGTCACACACACCACACACACACACACACACACACACACACACACAAAACAAACACATGCAAACATGCATACGCACACACACTCCCCATACACATACACACACACACACACACACACACACACACACACACACACACACACACACACACACACACACGCAGTGATAGGAGATAGGCAGGTACCCCTTGTGATCACAGCATAGACCACATTGTCTGAGCTCTCTACCCGCGTCCATGCCCCCGAGAGGAGACGGAAACAACCTACGGCTACAGGGGAAGAGAGAGGACAAAAAGAAGAAGGACGAGGAAAGAAGAAGAGGGGGATGAAGAAAAAGATAGTGAGGAAATAGCAAGTAACACACAGGAGACAGGATTTCACTACAGCCTAGAAGTGTATGCGATATAGGAGGAGAGAAGGAGAACAATTGGTGGCATTTGTAGTGTTTAAATTGTTGAGAAGGAGATGACATTTCACAGTAAAGTGACAATCTTGGATGAATTGAATACCTGACTATTGTAGCAATACAATGCTAGCAAGCAGAGGTTCAGGTCAATTACCTTACTTAACACCAATAGGGTTTTTTATACATACAAATGATAATAACAAGGCCTATTTGTGTAGTAATGTATACATTTTTTGTAGCTCAAAGTGCATCATATTAAAAAAAAAGGAAAAAAAAAAGAAGACGAAGAGAAAGAAAGAAAATCATAAAAGAAAACCACAATGGATCTTATACTTAGGGAAGTGGAGCAGAAATTCATTTAAGAACATAATAAATATAATTACTGGACCACCATTTTGACTGGTCTGAACGTGCGCCTGAAGTTGAATATTTCTAACGAATAACCAGAAACCACAAACCAGCATGCATCTGTATACACGGCTAAAAGTGTGTCTGGTGTTAACTTTACCGGCAGGGACGCTTCTGCTGGAAAGGTGGTTTGGTAATTGTGACGCAGGTCGCATTTCCTGTATGAAAGTCTGAAGTTGTCTATGTTGTGGTCAGAGTGAAATTCACAGCCTTTCCAACGAACAAAGTATTACTGACTTTCTTTTCATTCTGATCGAGATGAAATGTTTAAAAATACTGGGCCTAGTAGTCTATACATGTACATAGCACATACCGTTCCTCATTCCATTCCATGCGTTACAATGAGCCTGTCCTCCGATTTCTACCTCCACCAGCCTTTACTGGTACATATAGAATATAGATAGATAGTACATGTTGCTTTCTTCCATGCCACAGCAGCTGGTGCTTCAAGACTCAAATACCGCAGTGTATCTAATAGAATAGAGCTCGCTGTCCACTCAGTCAACAGCAAGTGGTGAATGTCAGTCCATATCTCGGGCCCAGTTCCATTTAGTCTCCTAACCCAGTCTCCTGCCCCCCTTTAGTGTTCATACATCAGAAATGACAGCAAAGGAATAACCGATACTCTATATAATGGAATAAGGAATACAGTGATGTCTTCCAATAGTAGTGTGATGTATGAGTGTTGCTTGACAAATAAAGATCGTAATACGTGCTATAATATTGTTTTCAATATATATATGTGTGTGTGTGTGTGTGTGTGTGTGTGTGTGTGTTCACTATCCCTCGTTCCCTTGGGCTATGGTCTCTGTTCCTTCCCTGTGTGTCCTGTGCCAGAGTACCATTTACTGCAGAACAAAGGACACCACTGTTCTCCCTGCTGTCTCTCTCTCTCTCTCTCTCTCTCTCTCTCTCTCCCCATCTTACTTTCTCTTTCTTGGCTTCTCTATTTCTGTCTCTCTTTCTGCCCTCTCATTCCCCCTCTTTGCCTCTCCTTTTCTCTCTTCCCCTTTCTCGCCATCGAGTAAGAGAGAGAGAGAGAGAGAGAGAGAGAGAGACAGAGAGAGAGATAAAGGGAGAGAATGAGAGAGAGAGAGAAAGAGAGACAGAGAGAGAGAGAGAGAGAGAGAGGGGGGGGGGGAGGTATACCATAGTCTCTCCCACTCAAAGGAGAATGTGCAAAACATGTTTTCAGCCCTCCTAAATGAAAGTGTATTTGACGTCAATATGAACTCATTTACAAGTTCTCCTCTGTGGTAGCAGTGTTTTGGTGAGGGTGGGGTGAGCTTAAGCCTTTTTGAGCGACCGTCATTTTGAAATGTGGGTCAACTAACCGAACCCAATGACATGTTGTGCTCAATGACTGGGGTAACAGTGCAACTTTGGTCTAGCCTGGTCCCAGATCCGTGCAGTATGGTTTTTTCTTGCTATATTGATATGTGTCACACATAACAACAGCCGTCATAGGGAGTTATCTAGCTTACACAGATCTGGGACCAGGCTTAGTTCTGAGTTGGGGATGTGAGCCTCTGTGAGGAGTTCAGTCATGTACTGCAGGTGCATGGAGCAAGTCATGCACTGACAAAAAGGAGAGGTGAAAAAAGGTCTTCAGACTATCAAAACTAAATATTTTTTTCTTTTATAATTAACATGTTAAATGGCACAAAAGTGCCAAAGCGCATAGTGCTAAAAGTGAAGGAACCAGTTTCAGCGTAGTAAGAATATGCTTTTCTTCAGCGCTCGAGGAGTAAAGCGCTTCTTCACTTTGTGGACGATGCAGTTTGTCACTTTTGCCACATTTAGCACTCAGTAAACGATGAGATTTGATCAATCTAAATCCGAAGACCTTGTGCGGACAGCACCTCTCCTTTTAGCCTCTGTGAGAGTGGTGGTGGTGGTGGTGGTGGTCACAGTCTGTGAGAGGTGGAGGAGGGACAGGGGTAGGGAGGGGACTCACCGTTGATGGTGGACTCATAGGGCTGAGCCTCCTCGTAATATCCCTCTGAAGACTCCAGACAGGCTGGGGATGGGGCCTGGGGCAGGGGGAAGGGCTCCCTCCCTACCACACACTGGGAGAGTGGGGGGGGGGGGGGGGGGGGGTGTTATAGACAGATGGAGGAGGATAGAAAGAGAAGGAGAGAGAGAGGAGGGGGAGGTGAGAGAGAAAAGAATGAGGATGAGAGGAAAAAGGGGGGATAGGGAGGGAGAGAGATGAGAGAGAGGGGTGGGAGAGAGGTTAAAGAAGAGAGAGAGAGAGAGAGAGGTGGGAGACAGACAGGGAGAGAGTGATTCACATTACTCACAGAACACAGGAGAACTTGTCTTGGTCTCTCGCAAGATTTTCTCTTGCACTGTACTGTACCTC
The DNA here is from genome assembly GCF_951799395.1 of Argentina silus. Lineage (NCBI taxonomy): Eukaryota > Metazoa > Chordata > Actinopteri > Argentiniformes > Argentinidae > Argentina > Argentina silus. Next base: position 15,113,824 of record NC_139670.1, on the reverse strand, counting down.
TTTGACATTAACACACAAAGTCAGAGTATCCACAATGAGTGACACACACACACGCACATACGCACACACGCACACACACACGCACACACGCACACACACACACAGTCCTACACATACACACACACACACACACACACACACACACACACACACACACAGTCCTCTGTTCTTCTCATTCAAAACTTGGAACCTGGGGGCACCCCTGAAGCGCAACGATTTGCCAATGCACCTGCCACTCAGGGGAATTCTCCTTTCGAACTTAAGGGGGGAATTCCACATGTAATCAATCCTCCTCTGACCTCACCCTCTGGACCAGGATGGGAATTCCACACGTGTTTGCCTTGGAGGAGGAGGAGGGAGGAGGGAGGAGGGAGGAGGGAGGAGGGAGGAGGAGGAGGGGGGGGGGGGTGGACGAGGTTGGGAGGAAGGGATCCGCAGAGCGCAGGGTGGGCCGGTGGCTTTTCCCAAATCAATCATGCTGCGTTTCACCTCTTTCCCCTGGGGGCCACTCGTCTACCATTCCCACTGTAACAACATCCCCCAGGCTAGCCATCTACTTAGTTTCCCCACAACGTCTACTGCTCTAACCACACGCCGTGTGGGAAGAAGAGTCGCTCTCCGCGTGGATGTATGGGCCAGATATATTGAGCGCTCGCTGCTGCAAAGTATGATGTATTATGGCAGTCCTGATGTAGCGGTTAGTGACTTCAGTCTGAATGATCGGGATTTCCCTGGTTTCAAATGTGTTCCCACAATCCCATGATGAATATCTCACTGTACAAACACACTGGTAAGGCATATCTCATCGTAGATCGAATCAAATGTCATCGTTTACAAATGCTAAAGCTGACAAAAGTGACAACTTTCAAGACTTAATGAATGTTATCGATACCTTTAGAATAACATTGTGATGTCATGTATAATGTCTTGTGCGACTGACCCTATAATGGTGGCCAAAACGTCCATTTGACCCTAAATGGACAATAATTATTTAGATTTTGAATTTGAACTGCATATGTGTGTTACTGTATGTCAGGTTTATTAACAGTGCTTAGACACCTTATGACGAAGGGTTACTGTCAGTGACACGAAGGGTTACCGAAACCGAATCACAATGAAATTATTCTGGATTCTAGAGAGGACACCTGTTTCATCTGGTCCTCCATCTATGACCTCACCCCATCTTTGAATCTCACACCATGAATATCATGTATCACTCCTCTAGTCTTTGAGCTACGTTTCTAGGAGGCTGAAGGAGTGAGCAGGCTAGATGTCCACTGTAGACACAAAGAGTGAGACAGAACACCACATGAATCAGAGAGAGAGACAGAAAGTTCAGACTCAAAGTGAAAGTCTTTGAAGGCCCCACTGTCACTAAGTGAAGGGATGGGAGGTTGAGTGTGGGAGAATGTGGGAGAATGCTTTAAGAAAAAAAGGAAAATACATTCTTGAGCAAGAGGGTTTTGAAGGGAGAAAAAGTAGCACACCAAAAGGTTTTTGAATGAAGATATGCAGAAAAGTCTTAAAAACACCAAAACATACAGTAAATATACTCCTAATTACAGTACACACAGGGCTGAACCATTGAACACTGTTCTGTTGTAAAAAGTAGTGTCTGAGAGTTGAGGCATCTGTCAGTGATTAAAACAAAAGCTCAGGCATTCCAGGGCAGCCCCCTCTCTCCCTCTCCTCTCTCTCTCTCTCCTCTGTCCTCTCTCTCTCTCTCTCCTCTGTCCTCTCTCTCTCTCTCCTCTCTTCCCCTCAATCTCAATATGCCTGTTCTTCTGGTCAAGGCCAAAGGGCAACATGATGAGCCATGCTACAGCCCAGCTGGCCTGATATGATAGAGGTGTATATAGAGTGTGTGTGTGTGTGTGTGTGTGTGTGTGTGTGTGTGTGTGTGTGTGTGTGTGTGTGTGTGTGTGTGTGTGTGTGTTTTCATGTGTGTGTAGTATGATACCATATCATCCCATATGTGTGTATTGCTGTCTGTCTGTGGCTGCCCCTCCTTAATATCTGCTCCCACTCATCCTGACTTCACCCTTCTGAGCTCAAACAGTCTCTATTCAAACCCAGGATCCCCCCTAACCCCCCCACCCACCTCATCACCACGGAAACGCCAGGCCAGGGAAGCAGATCAAGAGTCAGGGCATAAATAACAGAAGGGGGGGGGGGCTTAGAGAAAGAGTGGGAAAAAACCCAAACGAACACCCAGAACATGGAAAATCCCTCGTTCCCATGCCAGGAATCCAGCAGCCCAGTGAAAACACACTGGTGGGGCTGGGAGCTAGGAGCAGAGAGAGGGGAGAAGGTAGTGATAAAAAATAATCAGCAGGCTTGCTGGGAAGGCCAGGTCCTGAGCCCCCCCCCCCCCCCCCCCACCCCCTCCATGCCTGTATCTCTCTCCTAATGTACAGCATCTGTTTGAGTGACAATAGCTAAATAATAATGAATAAGATGAATATTGTTAAGTTGTTAGTTTTAAAAGCATCATCATTATTAGTAGCTATAATATTAGCAGTAGTTGTAGTCACAGTACCAAGTAGTTGTAGTGCGTTTTGGGTGGTAGTAGTAGTAGTAGTAGTAGTAGCAGTAGTAGTAGTAGTAGTAATAGTAGTAGGCACTGTATTCAGGTAGACGCAGTTGAAGAATTAGAGATAGTTTAGTATTGGCTGACATTACCATCCTGATTATTATTCATGATCGTGATCATAAATTATTCAACAAATTAATCTTTCGACCAATGGCACGGCTGCTATGATATGAACTATATCACAGTTGCCTGTTGCCACATTACCACTCAGATGTCAGCAGTTTGCCTTTCCTATCTGTCGTTCACGAGTGCGACTGCATCTATGTTTAGCTCCACTCTATTTTCAGCCCAGGCATAGAGGAAGGACGCAATGGAAGTCTGCACACCCCTGACACACTTCTATTTACCGTCAAGTCTGGGGAAAACTTTACCAATCCAAGCCTGGGTCAGTTTTTCCTGAGGGCATTATCACTGAGGTGGTAGACACTGGGGTGGTAGACACTGGGGTGGTAGACCCAGGCTGGAGATGAGATGGAGGCCTCAAGAAGCCTGGGGCTTGACGACACCGAGGGTCCGGCGCTGGAGGAGAAAGACCTGCAGACAGGCTCTTTGACAGTGAGGGTGGAAGGGGGCCTGTTCACTGTGGATCGGGCCTTGCTGGGTCAGGGCAGTGAGTACTTCCGTGCCCTCTTCCGCTCCGGTATGAAGGAGAGCCTGCAGGATGAGCTCCACCTTAAGGGAGGGGTGCGGGCGCGGGGTTTCCTGATCGCCCTGGCTGTGTGCAGGGGCGAGAAGCCCGCCCTCCAGGACCCAGATGAACTTGTAGAGGCTGCAGAGTGTGCTGCCTTCCTCCAGGTGGCGCCCTTAGCCGAGCACCTCTGTGACATCATCGACTCGGACAACTGTCTCTTGTTGTACCACACGGCGGCCATCTTTGGTTTACCCACGCTGTTCCACAGTGCTGCCCTCTTCCTCCGCGATTCCTATAGCGACCTGAAGGAGGCAGCAGAGAGTAGTCTACCCGAGGAGCTACTAGAGTATGCAGAGTGTCTGTCCCCGATATCTTACATCGCTCTGGGTACCCACTCTCCCTCTATGGAGCTTCTCCAGGACTCCTTCAGGACAGTGTGCTATTTGGACGAGGAAGAAGGAGACTGGAAGCACCTGACAGACCTTCCCACCCACTGTAGCACAGCAATGGCGGGGGTTACAGTCCTGGACAACCAGCTATATATCATAGGGGGTGTTTATGGGTATGGCAAGGATACAGTGGACTGCAGCTTCTGTTACGACCCGGGCACTGGAGAGTGGAGTGTACTTCCTGGACCCCAGCAACCCCGCTCTGACTTCACCCTACTGGGACATGAGGGAAAGCTCTACGCCATTGGTGGAGAGCACCAGAAGAAGACCATGTCTTCCGCAGAGGCCTATGATGTCGCAAAGGGAGAGTGGGCGTTCGTGCGCCAAGCTCCGCGGCCCGTGACCTCTGCGGCATGTGCCGTTGCAAGGCGACGGATCTTTGTGTGTTTCTGGAAGCCGCCCAACATCACAGATATCTACGAGTACATACCGTCGAAAGATGAGTGGGTGCTAGCCACCACCATGGTGAAGCCACAGAGCTACGGCCACTGTATGGTGGCCCACAGGGACAATCTGTATGTGATGCGCAACGGGCCATCAGCTGATTTTCTACGCTGCCTTATGGAATGTTACAACATAACCACGGGCCAATGGACCGCCATGCCCGGGAACTACATCAACAGCAAGGGGGCGCTGTTTAGCGCTATGGTCAGGGGTGACTCTGTGTTTACAGTCAAACACATGCTAACTCTGGAGTACACTATCACTGGGGACACATGGAAACCTTGTAGGCAGATGAAGGGTTTTCCTAAGAGTGGTTCACTATGGACATGCTTACTCAGGCTTCCCAAAACTGGACCAGTTCAACCAAATAAAACAGATAGACCAGAGAGGGCAGCATTAACAGACAGAACTGAGCAAAGTGTGGAAGCCATCTTGGAACTATGAAATTACTCAATAGGTTTGTAAGAAAACTAGGGCTGTCAAACGTTTAAAAACATTAATCGAGTTAATTGTATGGTTTGCTGTGATTAATCACAAATGAATCTCAATTTTGGTTCGGTCAATTTAGTCCTAATTAAAATTTTAAAAATTACTTTAAAAAACTCTACATTGGGCTGTAGATGTCATATAAAGGGTAGAAAACACAAAATAATCTGTATCAGATGTGTTTATGAGCATCTTCTCAGCCAATAACAATTCAGCCAGCTGTGATAATGTATAAAGTCTATGTACCTCTGTAACTGGTTGAATAAAGTTAAATGACATAAATAAATACAAAATGTTCTCACTTGTATCCACTCCTCCATATCCAAGCTATTCAACATGACAAGCTACTGCATATAATGGGGACGGGATCTTGCATGGATCTTCTCAGCTGAGAGTCACAACAACAACACAAATTCAAAGCGAATAGTAAGTCCCCCATGTTTCTGATTGAATTACTGTACTATAGGACCCTTACTAACTGTCAAATATCTTCAGCCTATGACAAGAATAGGCCTATATCAAAATGTAAGGAGTGGAACATAGAAGACAAGTTAACCACTCTGGGAACAGACAGGGCACTCAACATGAGTGCTGTTGCAAGACTACTGCCCTTTGAGCAGAGTGGACCCGGTGTAGGTGGGCGCTGGCCTTGTCCTTTAGATGTATTTTAGATGTCCCTTAGATGTGCCTCAGGCCTCAGGCCACCTGCTTTATTCTGATTCTCTCCTACTGTTTAATGTATCAGTTTTTCAGTTTGCAACAGCCTCTAATCTTGTGTTGTCCTCTGTGTTGTTGTTGTGTTGTTTCGGCTTATTAGTTCCTGAATTCTTCGAGGCTGAGTCTACTCTGCTTTATATCCTGGTCCAATATCAGTGAATCTGCGCAGTGCCTTGCTGAGACTGATCATCTCAAATCCGGAAATATCGATCTAAATAGAATCCATGTGTGCGATCAGGAAAAATAAAACGATGGTACAAACTGGGTCAAACTGGGGAAATTGCATTCATGGCATTAAAAAAACCGTGAACAACTCCATTGATATGTATTATAGTGCATAAGCCTCTTGCATATAGCGAGGAGGTACTGTACAGACAGTAATAGGGTGGTAGGATGAGCTTGCACACACACACTTACATTTACATACACATACACACACACACATACACACACACACACACACACACACACACACACCAATCAAGCCAGGCTCTCAAACCGCTGAAGCAGCTGTTGCTAATCAGGACCAGCGATGTGAGTCGGTGTGTGTGTGTGTGTGTGTGTGTGTGTGTGTGTGTGTGTGTGTGTGTGTGTGTGTGTGTGTGTGTGGGCGTGTGTGTGTGTGTGTGTGTGTGTGTGTGTGTGTGTGTGTGTGTGAGTTCAAAGGCGCTGAGGGGATGTTCTAATTCCATCCTCCTGTCTGTCTGTGCCGATCTCACACAGCGCTAATACAGGAGCCCCCTAGCCTCCCCCGGTCAACATTAAACACACCATTCCTCTCTCACACACTCGTTTCCACAGTCATTTCCCCCTTTTATCACTCCAAGAGGGATTAAATACCTGTTTCTGGGGGTGATTATAGCCCATATTAAAGCCTGGATTTATAATGGAGCTGCAGGTCTGGGATTTATAGTTGTGGGACTCTGGGTTGATTTGTGTGGCCTGTGAAAACACATGGTTGTGCTACTGCTGAATGTGAGAAAAAACAGGTTTGCATTGTAAGAATGCATAAGGAACTATGGTGGTGTTCTCAAGGATGAGCTGTAACTGATCAGGGGGTCCAACACTGAACCTACACCGCACTGAAGTTAGAAATGTGTGGATACCTGTGCTCCAATTACACAACCCTATGTTTCTACGGTATACATACTGTATGTATGTTTGGAACCACTCTCCTGTAATCACTAGCTTTGCCTGAGACTTAAAGACATGCGTGAGCTCCCCGAGCTTTAGTTTAGCGGGATACGGTGCTACAGTCTTCCATGCGGGAAACCCAGGTCGGAATCCCGGTCGGACAAACTGGTGCCGTGATCCAGATAGGTCTTCCCATGGAGAGGGAGGTCAAGGAGGGAGTGAAGTGTAGAGGAGGTGTTTTGGATAGTAAATTAGTAGCCTTGTCTGAGACTTGAAGACATGCTTTAGCTCCCCGAGCTAAGGCCTAGGTTTAAATTAAGCGGGCTACAGCGCATGTCTTCCATGTGAGAGAGCCTGGTTTGGTCACACACAGGCTGCTTCAAGGACCTTAGCATCTGTAACTGTAGGCCTATCATGTGATTGGCTAAATCTTTGGCAAGCAAATGACATCTATGCATAGAATAGATTTGGCAAGAATTGGTACAGTAAATGTGTCATAGTTTCAAAAAGATCGAACATTACTCACTGTTCTGGGTGGAGGCAAGTCTGGTAGACTCTTCTGGGGGGCGGGGACATGTTTTCCTGCTTTCCCATTGGCCAGAGCGTCCAACCTGTTATCTAATGATTTTGACATGCAGACACCAATTAAAAAATATGTTAGAATGGAGCCTACCAATGACCATTTAAAGAGAAATATGGAATATCGAAAATGTAACATGTAACATGCTTCAGCTTTATATTTAAACACTTACAAATATCATACACACGTCATAACAATTAAGTACATCTATACAGAACTTTTAACAAATGCTTTTCTAGCTACAATACCATATGTTAGCATTTTGTCTTGAGTTTGCCCAGTGATTAGCCATTGGAACTGTGTTTATGTCTGTGGGTGCTTGTCTCTAAGTTACTGTATGGCTGTGCCATAACTTCAGTCTTCCCCTCTCCTCAGACATTCCACTCACTTCCTGTCAGCATGCTGACATCTGGGTTGCCGTAGGAACACAAGAAGAGTGTCTTACACAGTGGAGTCTTGCAGTCATAAATTCATTCAAGTGAGCAAAGTCACTGAAAGTTGCAGAACTGACCCCCCAGGAAAGCTTGTTGAGCTCCAAAACTCAAATCCATCTGGCTGTTGAATCACTGTATGTCTCAACACTTGCATGCTGTTCAGTTTGCACAATAAATTACTTCATTATATTCCCTACACATTGGGACAAATACATTATGATTTTGACTTCAACGCATTCAAACCCTCATATTGTGGTTGTTAAACAGTGAAAAGCTTTTGTCTGGCTGTGGGGGTAGATAAGATGTAAAAGATACCCAATTTAACAGATATATCCCTTTTTGTGCCTCTCAAAGAGCTAATTTAGCAGTCTATATTCTGTTATGATCCTTCCATTCAGAGGAGGAGAATGGCCTTGGTCCATGACGACTAGGGGACTTGTTTTGATCTGAGGTGATAGCCGTTACATGCTGGTAGTGGCTGTAAAAGAGACCCGGAGCTTTACTAGCCTCTCTGAAGAGTGACTGTGTGTTAAGCCTAGCGTTCGCTCAACTTCATTCTTCATCCCCATCCAAACATAACAGCCTGGCCTCAGATGATGTTTTTTTCTGACCGGGGGGGTGGGGGTGGAGGGGGGGGGGTTTGGAGGGGGGCTCTGAGGAGAAACTACTTAGAAATAGGCAGGAAATGGGGGGGGAAGAGGGGGGAAAGTGGAGGAAGGGGGGAGGATGGGGACGGAATGTTTGTGGTGACTTTTTCACACTTGTACCTTCTCCACACCACCACCACAGCATTGTGGTACCTTCACACCCTTGTAGCATCGTCACACGCTTGTAGCCACAGAAACAAAGCAACAAAATGGACTACCTGGGTCTACACATGCTTTCTGTGTCCTTTCGCTTTTGTTCTTGCTGCTTTATTTGACTGCTTTATGTATCACTTCATAAAAAGTTCTCCAAATTGACTGACTCATTGATTGATTGAATGATTGTCTTCGACAATAGGCAGTTCTACTCTTTGTCACTCTTATTTGCCCAACTAAGCAGGTTCCACCTTAAAGAGTTGACCTTTGAACTCCCACCTCTGTCAGCTTTGTCCTGACCCTGACCAGGGACGATGACTTTGTTCATGTAGATGTACTCCTCATCACCACCACCTGAAACGGCATGGAGAAACAGGTTATATTATACAGTACAACATTATAGCAAATATACCTGCTTCTCTGATCATGCTGAATCACTTCCAGTCCAAAATATGTAGACAGTGTTGTATATTATATAATACATGACATCTATTTTTTTTTATTGTTATTGTCTCAAATTATGAAAGGGGATACAAAAGCAACAAGCTATGCATTGTTGAAACAGTCCATTCACGTCCATCATGTCTGTGTGTGTGTGCGTGTGTGTATTCATCAGACATTAGTCAGAGAGCTCTATGTGAGAACAGATAGACCCTTGTGTCTGGTCTCTGTTTGAAGGCTTTATAGATCATAAGCCTGACTACACCTCCTGGTCCTCAACCATCTGCTCAGATGAAAGGTGGCACTTCTTGTAAAGACTAAACTTTCAGCAGAGGGTCCGGGTTCATTCAATTGATCAAATAAGGTCACACATAAAAGCAGCTCTCCTTGAGGGGGTGGTTACAGAAGGCAGAATGAAAATAACTGAATGGTAGTTACTTTTGCCAAGACATTCCCTCTGTTTACATACATAAATGTTTATGGGTCAATGTGGGTGGAAAGATAAACTTATCTGCTGTTTATTTGTACATTGTGGTTACCTAAGTAATCATAACCTGACGATAGAGCAACCCAATCTTATGTCTTGGTCCAAATAAATGTCCTGCTATGGGGGGGTAAAACCCCGGCAATCTGGGATTTAAACAACAACAAAAAAGTGATCTCCAAGCCACTTTTTTGGGTAAACAGCTGAGGGATGGGGCTGGAGAAATGTTACCACTCTCTATTTCATAGACAGAGCTATGGATGCAAGGAATAATCATCCATGAATTAAAAATGATAGTTTTATCATGTTTTGGTAAAACTATCGTAAAAAACGATCTGGTAAATCTACCCAAAGCTATTTGATAAAACTATACAGTGTGTTTACAATGACATTGTTTACAAACAATGGAAAATATCACGCTTATATTTTGGGTTGTGATGAGGTAAGACAGTTGAACTAAGTTCATGAGGCATTTATAAGTTATACTCTTCAAGAATCAATGGCTATATATCATTACTTTAGTCAAAAAAGGTATATACCAATCCCAGATTGCCACTTTAAAGAGGCTTCAAGCAGAGATTAGTGACTGTAGCCAGTCTTGCTAATATGTTCTGGGCCAGAGAGCTTTGGGAGTGCCTTTCAGGTTGAATTAAACATTTGACTTTTAGCTGACTAAGGCTGTACACTGAAATAAAAAATATATATATTGAACGTACATATTGACCTTGGTGTAACCTAGGGTGAAGCTCTAGAGACAGTCTTTCCTTTGAAATGGATATCAGGAGATAACTAAAACAGCACCGAAGTGAAACTATGTTTTGCCTATACAGTGAAAACAGATTTTGGAGGATGGAAATGGATGCTATTTATAAACTGCTACTCAAAGGAAGTGAGTGTCCCAGGAGGATAAATGTAGCCTTGGAAAAATGATACAGTTTGGAGCCAGGGGAGGAAGTACGAAGAGCCCGAGACCAGAACATGGAAACGCACCACTGTGTCTGTATGAGAGAGTCACATAGACTAAAGATACAAAAACACACTGCTTTGTATTAGAGATTTTCCCTACTAGAGCTAGCATAACCTAGCACGACATATAGGCATACATAGTTGAATCACACTCGTACACAACTGTTGTCCATATATGAGAGAGACATCCACCACAATTGCTCTCCAAGGCTGGCGAGCCACAGTGAGAAAGACACATGAACAGCAGCATGACAGCAAGTTAAGTGTCAGTTAAAGGGGTGATTCACTATTTTGAAACTTTCATTTTCTTACAGTGCCCTTCATAAGTATTGGAAAGAGTAAGCATTTTGTCTTCTTTTAGCTCTATACACTAACAGTTTAGATTTTAAATCAATTACTAAAGTAGAGATGCTCAGCTTTAATTCAATGTTTTCTTTTTTCAGATTGGTTTTACCATTTAAAAATTCCAACCCTTTTTATACGTACTCCGCCTATTTCAGGGCACCACACGTATTAGACAATTGGCTTGACAGGTGTTTCTGGTTAGTCAGGTGTGTTCCGTCACATCATTTGTGTAGGCATAAAAGAGCTGTCAATGTCTAGTATTGATTATAGGCTTTGTATTTGCCTTTGCAGTCTGCTATTGGTGTCTGTCAAAATGAGGACCAAAGAGTCGTCAATGAAAGTCAAGGAAGCCACTATGAGGCTGAACTATCAGAAACATAGACAAAACATGGACTTACCAAAATCAACAGTTTGTAACATAATTAAAAAGAAAGAAAGCACTGGTGAGCTCAGCAATCACAAACAGACTTTTAGGCCAAGGATGACTTCTCCAGTGGATGACTGAAGAATGCTAACCATAATTAAGAAAAAATACAAAACAACTGATCAGGAATTTAAAAAGTAATGCTAAAAAGTACCTAAAAAGCCTACAGAGGTCTGGAAAACGGTCTTGTGGACAGATAGGATGAATATTATCATGTACCAGAGTGCAAGAGGAAAGTTTGTGAAACATGGTGCAGAAGGGGTGCTATGGTTTGGGCATGTATAGCTGCCACAAGAACTGGCTAACTTGTCTTAATTGATGATGTTACTGATGACAGCAGTAATCTTGTCTGCTCGAGTCCAAACTCATTGGATGGCGATACATCCATACAGTAAGACAATGACTCCAAACATACTGCCATAGCAACTAGGGAGTTTTTCAGGGCCAAAATGCGGAAAGTTATTTACTGGCCAAGTCAATCTTGAGATTTAAATCTAACTGAATATGCATTTCATTTCCTGGTGATAAGATTTTAGGCAAAAATACCACAAAACAAACAACAACTGAAGATGCCTGCAGTACAGGCCTGGCAGAGCATCACCAGAGAAGATACCCAGCGTCTGGTGGGGTCAATGGGTTGCAGACTTTTCAATACTTATATTTAAAAAAAATTGTACTTTCTAAATCTGAAAAAATAAACATTGATTTAAAGCTCATTTAAATCTCTACTTTCACCCCAGAATAATTGTTTCATTCAACAGTTTGGATTTGGAATGAAACAATTACTCTGGGGTCAAAGTAGAGATTTAAATCAGATTTAAATTAATGTTTTTTTTTTTACAGATTTAGAAAGTACAACATTTTTTAAACATAAGTCTACTCCGAGCTAAAAGAAGACAAAATGTTTAATCTTTCCAATAATGGAGGGCACTATATATATAGTATCTGTGCTGACGATCCAGGTGGTTTTTACTGTCAGTGCATGTCTTGGTTATTTAGCCATTGTATGTCCAGACGCCCGCTCACTCAACTCTGTGAATAGGAGCTATAACAGCAAAGCAACTTCCTACTTTAAAAAGCACATTGATTTAAAGCTCATTTAAATCTCTACTTTCACCCCAGAATAATTGTTTAAAAGAGCTGTCAATGTCTAGTATTGATTATAGGCTTTGTATTTGCCTTTGCAGTCTGCTATTGGTGTCTGTCAGTAAACACAGTAAACATTCTTTAGAAACTCCACTGTAGCAATTTCTCCAGATGTTGCACATATAAACCAATGTCTTTTGTGGTTTTTTCGCTTGCGGTTTGTAATTGTTAATGTATTTTGTTGAGAAATATGAAGCAGGGCACCTGTTATAAAATGTGTACAGTCTAACAAAAAAAAACTCTGCAGTCAAAATCATCTGGATAGTTTGACAACAGCACAGATATATCAGAAAACTAATGTCCAGTAAAGTGTCAAAAATAGTGGAGCTTCCCTTTAAGTTAGGGGCATAGATTAAATAATTTCAAGAATTTAATCTTCATGCCGTAGAACCTAAAAATCACATTTTGCAATCACCCTTGCTCAAATCCTTGTGTCCTGCTGTTGCTCTCTCCAATATGAGGGTTCTCACACTATACAATTGAATTCAAACATTGACGTATACGATTTTGATCATCAAGATCTCTGTCATCATCGGTTGTGAATGTTTTCACAGTAGTGAGAGATGACAGACAGTAAGAAAGCTTCAAAGCGGTTGAACAGAGCATTGAGATATAGACTACTTTTAAGGTAAAGAACCATCTGACTATAAGGTGTAAAAACTATCTCTTTAAGATAGTTACTACAAGTCCGTACCATTGGATGACCTGTAAGACAGGAGCAGGTCATTGAGCAGACCCTTCTGGATGGTGGCATTCCCACTCAGATTCTCCCGGTCCAGGACGAGGAGGAAGCACTGGAGCTCCTCCAAGAGCTGGTCCAGCACTGGAACGAAAGAGGGAGAGAGAGAGAGAGGACATCAGTCATCAGCTTTTAACAACTAATTCTAACTAATACACCAGCACACAACAATCAAGGCCTGGTCAAAAGGCCAAAACACAAGAAAGATTAAAAAGAAAGTTTTGTTTACTCCATTATACACATCCTGCACACCACAAAATAACAACAACGCTAGGTCAACAGCAAGCGCTAGTGTTGTGCAAACGAAATTCAAGGACAGCTTAGACATTTGATACTGTTTGACACAGGTCCTAGCCTCACAGACAACAATAAAGATCGCATCCCAGTGGCGTCTCAGAAGCACAGCAGTCAGGGACATCCCAGTTCTTTACATAATGAATTGACATACATCCTTCATTTTTGCAACAGAGAGGCTATGCCTCACATATTACCTCACAATTTGACAGTTGGCTTGTTTTTGTGTTGCGGTTCAAGAATGTGTGCCCTTTTAAAGACGGTAGAAAGAAATGAAGGTAGTAAAACTATTCTGCCCGTATTTTCTTGTGTTCTCTCGGTCTTCACTGCCCAATCTCTACTTTAACTGTGTTTACTGTTTTGAAGTTTGTTTGAGGCTGTTATGGCTGGAGGTCGGAGTCAGCTCTACTGTAGGTCAAGGGCTTGGGAGGGAAGGGTGTGGGCGTGGTTAAATAGGTCCGCTGTCTCTGCCAGCCTATAGGCGCTGCCCACACACATCCTCCAGGGGGTCAGAGACGAGCTTGTGGTTCTCTGGTCAATGTGGGGGGCTCTTTGTATATTGCTCCACTGTCTTATCTCCATGAAAGAGTCCACTCTATCGTGGGCTTCACTGTATGACCACTTCATAAAAAGCAAGGGATGGAAAAAGAGGGGTAAAAAATGATAAAAGGGGAAAGTAGGTTATTCATTGTTTGGGGGTGTTGTGGGGTCCTCTGTGGCTCAGTTGGTAGAGCATGGCGCTAACAACGCTTAGGTTGTGGGTTTGATTCCCGCTGGGACCATATATGCACTCACTGCAATGTAAGTTGCTTTGGATAAAAGCGTCAGCTAAATGGCATATATATTATATGTGTTAAAGGGGTCTCATTGTGTGGGATACTGTACTTACATTACAGTTCTTCTGAATATAGTTTGTGAAATGTTTGTAATCCAGCCAATGTGCTATCTACAAACAGAGAAATGTGTGCTGTTCTGACAAATCACAAGCGACATACTACTTAAATTTCCCTTAAAGGTGCTACCGTATAGTGAGGATGAACAGATACAGTATAATACACTGAAACTCATGAGTGCTCAACTTTATTCATGAAAAAAGTTACTAAAATGCTTACTCAGTGCTTAGTGGTACTAAGAGCTGATAAAGGCTACATAACCCTTAAATCGTAGCATCAAAGCATCTAATAATTACATAATTACACTCTTCCAATATTCCTACAATCCTCTTACTTTCCAGGATGCAATTTCCAGATTCCAGAGAACATTGAGTGTTTGCTTACTTCATACCAGTCATTCCCCACTTCCTGTAAACATTTACTCTCAGTTTGAACTCTTTTTACTGTCAGCTCCTCTAGTTATTAGAGGTTCCTTCCGGCTCCAACTCATCTTTTCTTCAGGGGAGTGAGCACTGTAGCTCCCACTCTTCAAAGGGGCCTCTGAGAAGGGGGATTTTTGCAACGTAAGGCGTCAAACTCCAGTCAACTATGGCTGTTGGAGATGACGCCTTGCCTTAACCCAGTGTTAGTTCTTCTGCACCCACTCCAGCTGAGTCAGCTGTTGGAGCCTATGAAAGGAGCTCCACTGCAGTATGTCATCATTTTAGACTCCCGCTAGGTAAACACAGGCCTATTCACACATGTATGCACACTGTACGCACACACAAGTAGGTCTTAGAGTAGAGTTGCAGACACACACACACACACACACACACACACACACACACACACACACACACACACACACACACATACACACACACACACACACACACACACTGGGGCAAATGTTGTACTAAGAGAAAAGACAACATCTCCAACAACCCTTGTTTTGCAGTTCATTGGCTGCTTAGTGAATCCAAACATTTTCCCAAGCCTTCCCCTTGTGTGTTTGCAGAGATTGACTCAGATGCCCTTTCAGAGAGGAGGACCCTGGGAAACAGAGTCAGCTGACAGGACAGGGGTCCAGAGTGGGCTGTCTCTATGGGTTACGGCTTGGCAAGGCGCCCAATCTCCGTCCAATGCAATGAGCTAGCGCGACCAAGGTTACCACAGCATACACACTCACACTTCCCTAGAGAACTGAAACAGAGGGCTACGTCCTGGTCCATCAAGAACTCAGCCAGCCTCATTTCAATACTCATGTAGCACGTTCAAGGATAGAGTAAATTGCTTGTATACTGTAGGTAAAAAGGTGTTAAAAAGTCAATCTAGTGAAATGCACAGACAGTATGGAATGGCATTCACTGAATAATATTCACTGAATAATTTTCTTCTCTTTTTGAGGAACGAATGATACGTTTCCCAGACATAGCCAGGAGGATCTAGGTCTTTACGGTTGTTGTCAGATGTTGTATGACCGAGGCTTTTACACATTGCAACCAAAGGCCAGAGGCAAAAGAGTTTTTGACACTGACTGACTCCACTACATTGACTCCACCATTCCGGTGTTGTGATCGATGGAGATGAAGGAAAGGAGAAGGGTAGAAGAGGCCATTTTAGACTATTGAAATGCATTGTCTGAGAAAGGTTTGCACACCTTAGCTTGCACACCTCCAGGTTCTCAGAGTGAATAAATAAACTTAGAAAAGGAAAACAACTCAAGAACATTGGCTTTCTTGCTATTTGGAATTTATGTGGAAAAATACCAACATTTTGGTCAACAGAACGTCATTAGGGTGTTATTGAACTTCACCTCAGATTAGGGGATGTCACACCCAGAGCGGTATACTTCCAGTTCCTCTGAAACAGGTTGGTCACAAAACGTGTTCTGATACAACACCGAGTACTGATAAGTATGATCTGTCTTTGAACCACAAGATAGCAAACTGATGATGAAGGCACAGTAACATGCTCAACCTAGATTTGAGTTATCAGGGTTTGACTCGATTAGAAAGGACTTCATGCAAACTACATTGGATATTTAGATGTTTTTTTTTCTTCCATTCTACACACACTGAGTTGTACCATGAGAATGTCTGTACTTTTCAGTTTAAATTCACAGTGAGGCAATGAAATGTTCAGAGACAGTAGTACCAGACCCGCTGTGCCTCCGGCCCTGTGACATAATGGTAACCATAATGATATTTCTAAACTGTGGGGAGAAGAAAAAAACCAAATACAGTTTTTACATAAGAGCACTCTGGCAGACTTTCTTGTTGACAGCGGTTGTGTTTTGTTCAAAGCCTATTTTTGACTGTCATTCAACCACATTTCAAACCAGCTGTGGCTCATACAGGCACATGGGCTCGGCTTTGCCATCGCCGTTCTGTCAGAACACATCATTTCTATGATCACTGAGTGTATAACAGCCCACGCGTTCCAAAATGAAACAGTGTTAACCTTGTGGGCGGCCACTAGGGAAACACAGTGTGTGTGTGTGTGTGTGTGTGTGTGTGTGTGTGTGTGTGTGTGTGTGTGTGTGTCTGTGTGTCTGTGTGTCTGTGTATGTATGTGTGTGTCTTTGCTATGGTAATATCCTCAAAAAGTTGTGACAGAGACCACTGAAGGGACTTTTTTTATGACTATAAACCACAAAGAATTTATGGAAACATCTTAAAGCGTCAAGTAATTGGTAATT